>NW_024737068.1:554234-754234 GCF_018991925.1 Homarus americanus
GCCAGCCCGCTCTCTATTGATTGACTTTACCACACCTTACAGTACACACCCTGAGCCACACCTGTACCACCACATACACCTTACAGTACACACCCTGAGCCACACCTTCCACACCTGTACCATCACCACATACACCTTACAGTACACACCCTGAGCCACACCTGTACCACCACATACACCTTACAGTACACACCTTGAGCCACACCTTCCACACCTGTACCACCACATACACCTTACAGTACACCCCTGAGCCACACCTGAGTACACACCCTGAGCCACACCTTCCACACCTGTACCACCACATACACCTTACAGTACACACCCTGAGCCACACCTTCCATTAGCCACACCTTCCACACCTGTATCACCACATACACCTTACAGTACACACCCTGAGCCACACCTTCCATACCTGTATCACCACATACACCTTACAGTGCACACACCTGAGCCACACCTTCCATACCTGTATCACCACATACACCTTACAGTGCACACCCTGAGCCACACCTTCCATACCTGTACCACCACATACACCTTACAGTACACACCCTGAGCCACACCTTCCACACCAGTATCACCACATACACCTTACAGTGCACACCCTGAGCCACACCTACACATGTACAGTCACCCAAAAAAGTCCTGTCGCGAACCATGAACCCCGAGATTCAGACTAGTGAACCCGAAGCAGTAGAGACTGATACATTATTCTGTCCATAAATGCTTCGGATTCAAGAGTCTGAATCTTGGGGGATCATGGTTCGCGACAGGACTTTTTTGGGTGACTGTACCACTACCACCACATACACGCTGTTGTTATTATTATTATTATTATTATTATTATTATTATTATTATTATTATTATTATTATTATTATTGTTGGTGTTGACGTCATAATTTATAGAGTTAGTTAAGCGTCTCTAAACCGGAAATAAGCTTCGTGTTGTGTGGAGGCGAGACAACGGTTCACCTGACTCACTGCTTCTGTAAACCACTAGTAGGGACACACCATGACATGTTTACTATACACCTCCTGACGAAATCCCGCGGTGTATGACAAACGTACATACATACGTACATACATACATACATACATACATACATACATACATACATAAAGTCCTATGTTTGAAAAAATTCGTGATATTAGAGTAGCCGCCACTTCGATACTGTTGACTCTCTCTCTCTCTCTCTCTCTCTCTCTCTCTCTCTCTCTCACCTGTTACTTCCCGCTAACGGTAATGGTTTCACCTGTAATTACACCGTCAATACAGGTAAAGATGTGACAAAAATATAATAGGTTTGGTTAGGTTAGGTGATGAATGAGTGTTTGTCCTGACTGTCAGACTGTAACATACTTGGGCCAGTTAACAGTCAGAGAGACGCTCCATGGTACTTCGTCAGTGTCTCCGTCAGGGTGAGGTAAATAATGTGAGGAGGTCTTCTGTTTACAACTCACAGTAGGAACAGTTTGGATAGAGGTTTGGTTAGGTTAGGTTAGATTAGATTAGGTTTGGTTAGGTTTGGTTAGATTAGGATTGGTTAGGTTAGGTTTGGTTAGATTAGGATTGGTTAGGTTAGGTTAGGATTGGATAGGTTTGGTTTGGTTAGGTTTGGTTTGGTTTGGTTTTGTTTGGTTAGGTTAGGTTAGGTTAGGTTTGGTTAGGTTAGGTATGGTTAGGTTTAGTATTTAGATTTCATGAGAGAAATTCCTGGTCGTTCGTAAGTGTGGTAGAGTGCGTACTGTAGTGGTGCGTGGTGAACAGGCATAAAGCGAGTGTGTTAGTAGTGGGAGAGTGTACCAACATTATCCTCCCCACCCCACTACTCTCCCCTCCCACCCCACTACTCTCCCCTCCCACCCCACTACTCTCCCCTCCCACCCCACTACTCTCCCCTCTCCACCCCTACTCTCCCCACCCCCCTCTCTCCCTCCCCCTACTCTCCCCCACCCTACTCTCCCCACCCCCCTCTCCCTCCCACCCCACTGCCTCTCCCCTCCCACCCCTCCTCCCACCCCCACTCTCCCCTCCCACCCCTACTCTCCCCCCTACTCTCGACCATTAGTTTTTACTGCGTAGGACATATGCTCCCCCCCACACCTAACATTACAGTAGGTATGTCATATATTTTTTGGTGGGTAGGGGGGTGATGAGGGGATGTTACTGGGTAAGAGGGTGATGAGGAGGAAGTTACTGTAGGAGAAATTGATGGGGGGAGGTTACTGGGTATGGGGTGATGAGGGGAGGTTACTGGGTTGGGGTGATGGTGATAGGGGGAGGAGTGAGTTACTAGATAGGAGGCGATGAGGGAGGGGGATTGCTAGTTTGAGGACAATAAAGCGGGAGAGGAGGAATTACTTGAGGGGCAGTAGTAGAGACGAAGTTCACCACCAACTGTCCATCACTTCACCACCAACTGTCCATCACTACAGCTGGGATGTTATAACTGCCTCTCACTAGCACCTGAATCTCTCAGCTGACTCATCGGTTTGGTCGTGTGCCTGGTGTGGGGGCGGGGGGAGGGGGGGTGAGTGGTGCGATAAACCACTGGTATAGCTTAGTTTAGTCTGTTCGATGAGAGGCAGGTTAATGTGTAGGTTAGGTTTGGTTTGGTTTGGTTTGGTTTGGTTAGGTTAGGTTTGGTTGGCATGTCCCTCAGTTTTGATCAGTTTGGTGTAGTGTAGTGCCGTGCCAGGTGAGTCGTGGATCAGGTAAGTTAGGTAATAGTGTTAATGAGGCAGAACGACAAGACAGACAGGTAAGGTAGGCAGGCAGGCGCATAGGCAATTAGGTGGGCGTGCGGGGTGTCAGGAACCACTTTTTCGTACCCAACATCTGTAGCCACATTCACAACTGCTCTTGTTGCTGATGGACTGGTGCCTCCCCTCTCCTCCCCCTCTCCCCTCCCACTCTCCCCTCCCACTCTCCCCTCCCTTCCCCCTCGCCTGCCTCGTTCTTATCACATACTATAACTGGCTAGACTTAGTGACTTTCCTCTCCCCCGCTTCTAGAAGTTGCTACCACCTGGAGTAAACGATCTCTCATAACAAGGGCCATGTGTGTGTGTGAGGACCAACACACACACAGCTACAAGGAGACATGGATCGTGAAAACTTGTCACGTGTCGATGATAGTGAAGGGAGGAAGGCAGTGGCATATAAGGGAGAATACAATGATGCAGGGAGGAAGACAGTCACTTATAAGGGAGAATACTGTGATGAAGGGAGGAAGACAGTCACTTATAAGGGAGAATACTGTGATGAAGGGAGGAAGACAGTTACATATAAGGGAGAATACTGTGATGAAGGGAGGAAGGCAGTGGCATATAAGGGAGAATACAGTGATGAAGGGAAGAAGACATTAACATATAAGGGAGAATACAGTGATGAAGGCAGTGGCATATAAGGGAGAATACAGTGATGAAGGGAAGAAGACATTAACATATAAGGGAGAATACAGTGATGAAGGGAGGAAGGCAGTGGCATATAAGGGAGAATACAATGATGAAGGGAAGAAGACATTAACATATAAGGGAGAATACAGTGATGAAGGGAGGAAGGCAGTGGCATATAAGGGAGAATACAGTGATGAAGGGAAGAAGACAGTAACATATAAGGGAGAATACAGTGATGAAGGGAGGAAGGCAGTGGCATATAAGGGAGAATACAATGATGAAGGGAAGAAGACATTAACATATAAGGGAGAATACAGTGATGAAGGGAGGAAGGCAGTGGCATATAAGGGAGAATACAGTCACATATAAGAGAGAATACAGTGATGAAGGGAGGAGGTACAGGGTGTAAGGCTGGCAGGGTGAGCGCGTGTTGTCAGGTGCACTGTACACACCTGGCCCAGGCAATTGTGGGGATTTGACAGATATGGCTAAGACATGCAAACCTCTAACCCGGAGCTGGTGTGTGTGTGTGTGTGTGTGTGTGTGTGTGTGTGTGTGTGTGTGTGTGTGTGTGTGTGTGTGTGTGAAAATACTGTATATTGAGGAGAGAGAATTCATACGTTTCTGGGTACATTTATTCTGTCAAGTTGTCTCCTTTCTGCACCTGACTGATGTCTTAATTCTTTGAGGGTAATGGAGTAAATTTTAACTCATGGTATTGAAAGGGTTAAATCGTCGTCATCAAAGGGTAAAAAACTTCCTCCCCAAAGGGTTAAACCATCGTGCCCAAAGGGTTAACACAGCCAATGAACAAATCTCGGTCATCCTTGTTGACCAGATGAACGATGGGCACCCAGGTGACTGTTGGAGCACCCGAGGCTGTGTGTGTGTGTGTGTGTCAGCTATAAGGTAATGCGAGACCCGGGGTGTGTGAGTGTGTCCATCAGTGTATCACCAAGTTGACACTCAACCCGCAGACAACCCTGGAGTGTATCTTGTTCCTGGAGTAGGGGTGAGGGGCAGGTGTTAGTGGCAGGAACATTCACATCATCTTGTCACTTATTATTAACCTTTTATTCTCCTCCTCATCATCTTTTTATTAGCGGTCTATATCTCACACATTGACATACTCTTAATATAATGTTGAGAAAAAAGTCCTTTAATATATTATGAATTAAGGTCGAGTTTGGTGAGCATCTGTATGTGGTTTAGTCGGGTTATCCTTGGTGGTCAAAATTGCTTTATTGCTTTACTATTTGTTTTTTACCTGTACTGTCTAGGTATACATTGGAGACTGTACACCTGTATTGTTTTGTATACATGCCCAAACTGATGGTATACAGTATTGGTATGATGATTTTATTGAATACATACGCACGTTGTTGTTATCATTGTTTATTAGTATTATTATTATTATTATTATTGTATTGTTATTATTATCATTGTTTATTAGTATTATTTATTATTTATTGTTATTATTATTATTATTATTATTATTATTATGGTATTGTTATTATTATCATTGTTTATGAGTATTATTTATTATTATTATTATTGTATTATTATCATTGTTTATTATTATTATTGTTTATTATTGTTATTGTTATTCATCATAAGACAGTGTAGTGTATCGTTCCCTCGTGTGGTGTTATAAAAAGCCACTTGTTATCGATTACCTCCTGAGAACTCTTAGCTGGAGCGTCTCTTGTGACTTGTGTTGGGGTAGAAGAGAGAGAGAGAGAGAGAGAGAGAGAGAGGTGAAAGTATCTGAATTAATAATGTATGTCAGTTCCATTATCAGATTCACCGACCTTTTAATATTTGAAGAATAGTCTCTCTCTCTCTCTCTCTCTCTCTCCTTTTCTTTTCTTTTCTTTTCTTTCTTTTCCCCCTTTCCTCCTCCCTTCCTTTCATTCTCCCTTTTCACCCTCCCTCCCCCACCCCCTCTCCAATACATACATTCATTTTCCGTCAGATCAATTGTTTTTCGAGTGATTTTTTTATTGGGCACTCCCCTACATCCTTGTGTAAGGTGAAGCGCAGAAGAGTTTACAGCGCCCAACAGGGAAGCATGCTAAGTTCATGCTTGCCTTTATGAGTCAAGGGCGTAGAAGCATGAAGAGTCAATGGTTTATGTCATCAAGTTATTGGAAGCTCCAACAACTTTCCCTGAATACGAATTCGCAACTTTCGATTTACACCAGGTACCTACTTTACTGCTAGGTGAACAGGGACTAATGGGGGCTAGGAAGTATGTCCAAACAACTTCCACTGGCCAGGGAATCGAACCCGCGACATCTCGCTTGCAAAGGCAAGAGCGGTACCACTCTACCACCAGCACCCCCATTTAGAGTGAATGGTTGGTGACCCCGGGTGTTCCTCGAGCAAGTAGTGAATGGTGAATACCTGTATTCGTTAATTTACCTATACTGTACCTGTATCCGTTAATTTTCCTGTACTGTACCTGTATCCGTTAATTTACCTGTACTGTACCTGTTAATTTACCTGTACTGTACCTGTATCCGTTAATTTACCTGTACTGTACCTGTTAATTTACCTGCGCTACCTGTATCCGTTAATTTACCTGTACTGTACCTGTATCCGTTAATTTACCTGTACTGTACCTGTATCCGTTAATTTACCTGTACTGTACCTGTATCCGTTAATTTACCTGTACTGTACCTGTATCCGTTAATTTACCTGTACTGTACCTGTATCCGTTAATTTACCTGTACTGTACCTGTATCCGTTAAATTACCTGTACTGTACCTGTTAATTTACCTGTACTTTACCTGTATCCGTTAATTTACCTGCACTGTACCTGTATCCGTTAATTTACCTGTACTGTACCTGTTAATTTACCTGTACTGTACTTGTATCCGTTAATTTACCTATATTGCATCTGTTAATTTACCTGTACTGTACCTGTATCCGTTAATTTACCTGTACTCTACCTGTATCCGTTAATTTACCTGTACTGCACCTGTTGGATTGATTTTTTAATGAAGGAAATTTTTGTATGTATTTTTACCGTATTTCAGAAATTAATGAAAAGGTGCCTTATGTATTCATCTTTATACATACCGATACAGTACCAATAGTTCTTGATTGACAAAAATACGGTATCTACTTTTATTTTCTACATCAACCTGCGGTACCTGTCATCAACCTGCGGTACCTGTCATCAACCTGCGGTACCTGTCATCAACCTGCGGTACCTGTTGCGTTGGTCTTGATCGATAGATATTTTACCCCTGTGTCTGTTGTGATGTTTGTAGAATTGACCTGTATACTGAGAGTGTATGAGTATAAATGAGTTTGTATATATAAACTATGTATATCTGTGCTGCTGTTGTTGAATTTATATGATTAGCCTGTATATAAACTGTATATTTGTATAGGTAACTTGTATATAAATTCAATGTGTATTTATATTGTTTGTGAATGTATGTAAATTAATTTGTATTCTTAACTCCAGTGTGTTAAACGTGGCTGGTGATGCCCTTAGACTTGGCCCTGGAGATGATTGATTTTTTTATTTTGCCGCTTGCAGCGGCTACTTTATTGTGCACCCCACACTCATCCTGTGAGCGGTATCGCAAAAGGATTACAGAGTAGGGTTTACAAAGGGTCATAATAATTAACCCCGGTTGTCAGGATATTATGGCACCGAAAGTTACACAGTATTTCATTTACATTATTTGTTTAGTTCTATACATAGAGGGTAACTTATTCACAAATGCGTGAGAACAGGCGTGTGAGGCAGTATGTCTGGCCTCACACTTTATTATTCACATTTACGTGGGAGGTATTCAAGCACATTGCGTATTTGGTTCTGTACATGAGAACTGATATAGTTACTGAGTGCAAAAAAGTGGATACAATCTTAATATGTCGGCTATCTTGCCATTAGAGATGAAGTGTTGTGCCATTTCACACACAGTGTGCTTGGACCTGTCCCTAAAAGGTTCTATCTTCACACAGTCGAGGACGTAGTGTTCAAGTGTGTGGCCATATGTATGGCCACACACTTTACATTTAGTTTTGTTTACATCTGCTTGAGAACATACTGCCAGAGGTACTTATATCCTAACCTTAATCTAGCGGTTACAACATCTTGTAATCTAGTGATCTTGTTACTTGCTCCATATACATGTTTCACTTGATACATCTCATCATGGTAAACTATGGATCGACTAGTGCCTGTTTGCACTTGTCTACTTGCGTCAAACTCATCAATAAGTTCTTTCCTAATTACAGTTTTAAGGGTTCTTTTTGACAGACCCAAATTGTATTCAACAGTGTCTTTGTTAGACGCGAGTTTGGCGAGGGCATCAACTCTGTCATGTTTATGAGGCCTATGTGAGAGGGGATCCACAACAGTTTGACCTTGACACCCCGGTCAACAAGGCACGCATATTTGTGTCTGGCTTCAGAGACAAGATCGTGACAACCTGAGTCGAGGGTACCAAGGGCAAGTAGTGAGGATAGAGAGTCAGTGATGATGAGACTGTCAGTAACAGTGGTTTCAATGAATTTAATAGCTGTGAGTATGGCAACTAATTCAGTTTGTAGAGTGGATGCCCAGTTGTTAATTCTAACTCCTTTCTCAATTATATTACCGTCAGGTTGAGTCATAACAATAGCACTTCCAGCCCTCCCACAGGCGGTGTTTAGAGATCCATCAGTGTAGATGGTCTGTGTGATATTATCATCAGTCTGTAGAGTGTGTATGTGTTCAAGGGCTCTCAATTTGGCAGTGTGTTGGAGATAAATGCTTTGTATAATTAATTTTTTAGGCGGATACGTCGGTATTGTGATATCGAAGGGAACTGTCCGCCAGGGTGGCAGGAAGCGCTGTTGTGTCTCAACTTTGTACAGGTGGTCTAGTCCAAATATCTTCATGTGTGTAGCTGTAGTTTGGATCCATTTAGACTCAGTAGTCCCATGGTTCATACATTCTAGCAATTTTAAGGAAACAATGTTATCAGGATCACCACGCAGAAGCCTCAGGGCTATCATGAGGTTGACTTCAATTATTCTATCTTTAACACTGGGTATACCTAGTTCTTTCCTCATATTAAGTACTTTAGTGCTCATGGGACATCCTAGGAGATGAGGCGTGTGTGTGTGTGTGTGTGTGTGTGTGTGTGTGTGTGTGTGTTTTAAGCTGGTGGCGCAGTGCTTAGTCGTCAGGCCGGGAAGTAGTCACGTATATATGATTGTATAATTGAATGAGTTGTCGAAGTTGTTAATTGGTGGACAGGTGTTGGGGAGTCGCCAGGTAGGAAAGTTTGTGTGTCTGTCTGTGTGTTATTATGGTCAGGTGTGAAAGGTAGTCATTTAAGATGTCGATAATTTTCCACTACCAAATTTTGTATACCTGGAGTTGCTTAGGTTGGGGGTAGGTTAGGTTAGGTTAGGTTAGGTTATTGATGTCATAAATGTTTGTCCCAACATATTGAAGCCAATTTAAATACTCGAATAGTTTTTATTTGGTCTTATTTATTTTTATATTTCTATTTTTACACTTTAGTATTTATCACTACTTAGCGTGTTGTATTGGGACGCCTTAGTGATAGTAGGCGACCCCCAGACATTCCCTTTACATATTTTAGAGGATGTGAACAAAAAAGAATGGTTAATATTTTATAAATCTTTTAGTCTGACCTGTAGTAAAAGTGTGTGTGTGTGTGTGTGTGAATTATGGATGAGGTGTGAGTTGTTGGTCATTGGGTGATGCTGGATCTCTCTCTCTTCCTCCTCCCTCCTCTCCTCCTCCTCCCTCTCCCTCTCGTCTTCTCTCTGTCTCTCTCTCTCTCTCTGTCTCTCTGTCTCTCTCTCTGTCTCTCTCTCTGTCTGTCTGTCTCTCTCTCTCTCTCTCTCTCTGTCTCTCTCTCTCTCTGTCTCTCTCTCTCTCTCTCAGGCCACCCGGCATGGCATCTTCGGTGTGTATCGATCACTGTTGACGCGGACAGCTTATAAACACAGTTCTTTGTGACGTTTGTTACCTCAGACGGGTGAAAGGTTACCTGTTCAAGGTCTACCGGAAGTTGGGATCACATGAAGAATACACACCCCCAGGTTATTTCACTTTAAAGATTAACCGTTCTAACCTAACTTGACCTAATCCAACCCGTTACTGTAATGCTAACCTAACCTAGCTAAATACTAACGTAACATAACCTAATGCTAACCTAACTAAATACTAACGTAACATAACCTAATGCTAACCTAACCTAACTAAATACTAACGTAACATAACCTAATGCTAACCTAACCTAGCTAAATACTAACGTAACATAACCTAATGCTAACCTAACCTAACTAAATACTAACGTAACATAACCTAATGCTAACCTAACCTAACTAAATACTAACGTAACATAACCTAATGCTAACCTAACCCAACTAATACTAACGTAACATAACCTAATGCTAACCTAACCTAACTAAATACTAACGTAACATAACCTAATGCTAACCTAACCTAACTAATACTAACGTAACATAACCTAATGCTAACCTAACCTAACTAATTACTAACGTAACATAACCTAATGCTAACCTAACCTAACTAATACTAACGTAACATAACCTAATGCTAACCTAACCTAGCTAAATACTAACGTAACATAACCTAATGCTAACCTAACCTAACTAATACTCACGTAACATAACCTAATGCTAACCTAACCTAACTAAATACTAACGTAACATAACCTAATGCTAACCTAACCTAACTAATACTAACGTAACATAACCTAATGCTAACCTAACCTAACTAAATACTAACGTAACATAACCTAATGCTAACCTAACCTAACTAATACCAACGTAACATAACCTAATGCTAACCTAACCTAACTAAATACTAACGTAATAACCCAATGCTAACCTAACCTAACTAATACTAACGTAACATAACCATGCTAACCTAACCTAGCTAAATACTAACGTAACATAACCTAATGCTAACCTAACCTAACTAATACTCACGTAACATAACCTAATGCTAACCTAACCTAACTAATACTCAACGTAACATAACCCAATGCTAACCTAACCTAGCTACTAACGTAACATAACCTAATGCTAACCTAACCTAACTAAATACGAACGTAACATAACCTAATGCTAACCTAACCTAGCTAATTACTAACGTAACATAACCTAATGCTAACCTAACCTAACTAAATACTCGTAACATAACCTAATGCTAACCTAACCTAACTAATACTAACGTAACATAACATAATGCTAACTAACCTAACTAATACTAACGTAACATAACCTAATGCTAACCTAACTAACTAATACTAACGTAACATAACCTAATGCTAACCTAACACAATACTAACGTAACATAACCTAATGCTAACCTAACCTAATACTAACGTAACATAACCTATGCTAACCTAACTAGCTATTACTAACGTAACATAACCTAATGCTAACCTAACCTAACTAAATACTCCGCAGTAACATAACCTAATGCTAACCTAACCTAACTAATACTAACGTAACATAACATAATGCTAACCTAACCTAACTAATACTAACGTAACATAACCTAATGCCAACCTACTAACTAATACTAACGTAACATAACCTAATGCTAACCTAACCCAACTAATACTAACGTAACATAACCTAATGCTACAACTAACCTAGCTAATTACTAACGTAACATAACCTAATGCTAACTAACCTAACTAAAATACTAACGTAACATAACCTAATGCTAACCTAACCTAACTAATACTAACGTAAATAACCTAATGCTAACCTAACCTAACTAAATACGAACGTAACATAACCTAATGCTAACCTAACCTAGCTAATTACTAACGTAACATAACCTAATGCTAACCTAACCTAACTAAATACTCACGTAACATAACCTAATGCTAACCTAACCTAACTAATACTAACGTAACATAACATAATGCTAACCTAACCTAACTAATACTAACGTAACATAACCTAATGCTAACCTAACCTAACTAATACTAACGTAACATAACCTAATGCAGACCTAACCTAACTAATACTCACCTAACATAACCTAATGCTAACCTAACCAAACTTTTACTAACCTAACCTAACCTAACCTCACTTAACCTAACACCAACCGTAAACTAACCTGACCTCACCCCTCATATAGCATTAGGGGTGGTTAATCTTAATTGATTTAATTAACGGGTGATTTATTTAACGAGTGATTTATTTAACGAGTGATTTATTTAACAGTGATTTATTTAACGGGTGATTTATTTAACTGGTGATTTATTTAACGGGTGATTTATTTAACGAGTGATTTATTTAACGGGTGATTTATTTAACGGGTGATTTATTTAACGGGTGATTTATTTAACGGGTGTTTTATTTAACGGGTAATTTATTTAACGGGTGATTTATTTAACGAGTGATTTATTTAGCGGGTGATTTATTTAACGGGTGATTTATTTAACGGGTGATTTATTTAACGGGTAATTTATTTAACGAATGATTTAATTAACGGGTGATTTATTTAACGGGTGATTTAATTAACGGGTGATTTATTTAACGGGTGATTTATTTAACGGGTGATTTAATTAACAGGTGATTTATTTAACGGGTGATTTATTTAACGGGTGATTTATTTAACGTGTGATTTATTTAACGTGGTTTATTTAACGGGTAATTTAATTAACGGGTGATTTAATTAACGGGTGATTTATTTAACGGGTGATTTATATTGTTAATCCCGATGAAAAAATATTAACAGTGGGTTAATTATTTACTTGAGGTAGACACGTGGCTTGAGGTGTATGGTACGTGTAGGTCGAGGGTGTATGTACTTGTGTCGTGTACGTCGAGGGGTGTATGTACGTGTGTCGTGTACGTGAAGGTCGAGGGGTGTATGTACGTGTGTCGTGTACATGAAGGTCGAGGGGTATGTACGTGTGTCGCATGAAGGTCGAGGGGTGTATGTACGTGTCGCACGTCGAGGGTGTAAGTTGGCCTATACCAACCCCTGAACCTCCTCCCACGGAATATCAACAAGTTCTCGCCAGAAGTTACAATTTCATTTAGGAAAGGAACGGAACCAGTGTTAAACAGAGGTGAACAGTGGTGAACAGTGCTTAAGTCAGTGAGAACAACTCAACAGTAACAGTCGTACCCAAGTTAACCTTCACACAGTGAGGTCCCAGGCAGTAGATAACGGCCGTGCGACCCAACAACAACCAGCGATGTGTTAATCCGTCTACGATAGGAAGGCCTGGGACCACACCTCACCCATATAACACCATCTGTGAGGGAATTACTACACCACGTCAGGTCCCTCATAACATCTGAGGAACTACCACACCACGTGAGTTCCTCCTAACACCATCTGGGAGGAGTTACTACACCACATGTCCCTCATAACACCATATGTGAGGAATTACTACACCACGTGATGCCCTCATAACACCATCTGTGGTACACACACCACGCCAGGTCCTCATAACATCTGAGGAACTACCACACTACGTGAGTTCCTCCTAACACCATCTGGGAGGAGTTACTACACCACATGTCCCTCATAACACCATATGTGAGGGAGTTACTACACTACGTGAGGTCCCTCATAACACCATCAGCGAGGGAATTACTACACCACGCCAGGTCCCTCAACATCTGAGGGAACTACCACACCACGAGTTCCCTCCTAACATCATCTGGGAGGAGTTACTACACTACGAGTTTGCTGTCTAACACCTACATTAATCTGTATGTTCACTGTATGTTCCTTTACCTTTTCTAATGAAGGCTTTTGTTAAACCAATGTATGCATAAGTCATTTATGTCCAACGTATATTTTCAGCCTTCGCTGCAGAATTTTTTCAAACCGTTAATTATTATTATTATTATTATTATTATTATTATTATTATTTATGGTATGTGTCGTATGTGAAGGTCGAGGGTGTATGTACGTGTGTCCTGTACGAAGGTCGAGGGTGTATGTGTGTGTGTCGTGTACGTGAAGGTCGAGGGTGTATGTACGTGTGTCGTGCACGTCGAGGGGTGTAGTACGTGTGTCGTACGTGTCGAGGGGTGTATGTACGTGTCCTGTACGTGAAGGTCGAGGGGTGTGGTGTGTGTGTCGTGTACGTGCACGTCGAGGGTGTATGTACGTGTGTCGTGCACGTCGAGGGGTGGCGTACGTGTGTCGTGTACGTCGAGGGGTGTATGTACGGTGTCGTACGTCGAGGGTGTATACATGTGTCGTACGTCGAGGGTGTGGGTATGTGTCGTACGTCGAGGGTGTATGTATGTCGTGAAGGTCGAGGGGTATGTACGTGTCGTGTACGTGAAGGTCGAGGGGTGTATGTACGTGTCGTGCATGTCGAAGGGGGTGTATGTACGTGTCGTGTACGTGAAGGTCGAGGTGTATGCGTGTCGTGCACGTCGAGGGTGTATGTACGTGTCGTGTACGTGAAGGTCGAGGGTGTATGTACGTGTGTCGTGGACGTCGAGGGTGTGGCGTACGTGTGTCATGTACGAAGGTCGAGGGTGTATGTACGTGTGTTGTACGTGAAGGTCGAGGGTATGTGTGTGTCGTGTACGTGAAGGTCGAGGGGTGTAGTACGTGTGTCGTGTACGTGAAGGTCGAGGTGTGTGTATGTGAAAGCCGAAGTATGTGTGTGTACGTGTATTTTGTGCGTGGAATCTGAGGTATGTGTACGTGTATCCTGTACGTGAAGGCCGAGCTATCTATGTACGTGAAGGATGTGGTGTGTACATGTATTCTGTGCGTGAAAGCCTAGGTCTGTGTGTGTGTGTGTACGTGTATCCTGTACGTGAACTGTAAATAGTTTCTTGGTTATATAGCAAACCAGAGGACCTTGCTGAGTACTGTTCCGCCCGGCTAACTCTGGTACCAGCGAGCGACCTTGACAACCAGGTAATTAGCTTTAAATGGCTCACACATTTCTCTTTAAAGATCACGGAAATGGTCTTTTTGGCTCTCAGGTAAATTAATGGGGAATGGTTAAAAAATTTCAGGGGGAATAATTATTTTTATTATTATTTATTTTTTAGTCAACCTGAATTACTACATTACTGAATATTATCATCAAATGGGCAGGTAATCCCTAACACAGGTATTACACAGGTTAATTACATATACCAGTGAGTGCATACAGTGGCTACCAGGTGAAGGAGGATCCTTATGTCCTTATACCTGAATGGTGATGTTTAGTCTTTCTCATGGGGTCTTTTCTCCACACACCAAACCTAACTTAACCTGACCTGACCGGAAGGTGTAATAAGTAGTACTGTATATACTGTGGATGTGTTGGTCGTCTTGGAAGCCTTAGAAACTGGGTGTGTGTGTGTGTGTGTGTGTGTTGGTGCTTTTTTTAACGTAAGGTTGTGTTGGGGACGCAGGGTGGGAGTGTCTGCAGCAAGGAAGGTTTTACACACACACACACACACACACACACACACACACACATTGGGCTCATAAAAAACCTGCTTCCTTAGTTAACTGTGAATCAGGTAATGCAGTGGGTCCGTGGCTGTTAGGTGTGGTTGAGGGTTGTTAGTAGTGGTAGAGGTAGATGTTGGTGGAGGGGAGTGGTGGTGATAATTGAGGGTGTTGGTGGAGGGGAGTGGTGGTGATAATTGAGGGTGTTAATAATGATGGTGGTTGGTGGAGGGTTGTGGTGGTGATAGTGTCAATATTATTAGTAGTGACGGGTGGTGTCAATGGTGTTAGTCTTGGTGGTGGTGATATGGTCTCTGTACAGGTGTGGAGACAGGTAGGCGCCTCTTAATTACCCCCGAGTACAGAACGTCGCTCACCTGCCTGACACACACACACACACACACACACACCACAGGGTAATACTTCACCTTAACGTCGTCACAACATCTTGGTCAGGTTAGGTTATAGGTTAGGTTAGGTTAGGTTAGGTTATAGGTAATGCTGGATTTGGTGTGGTTATGGTTGGTGCTGGATTTGGTGTGGTTTCGTTAAGTGCTGTTCGGTCGGGTGTTGTTAGATATGGTTTGTTAGGGTCAGGTCGGGTTCTGATAGATCTGGTTTAGTTTGGTTGGGTCAGGTCCCGTTAGGTTAGATAAGTCGGACTCACTTGTGTTGTTTTGCGTATTTGAGTGAGAAATGACAGCGATCTCGAAACCACCCACACGTTGTTTTTGGCAGATGGAACCATTAGCAGAATTGATACAAGATTTACCGTAAAGAAATATATCTTGTATTTTTCACGACCTGGTAAAGGGAAGGGAAGAAGCTTTTGTTTGTGTGTGTGTGTGGAGGTATGTGTGCGTGCGTGCGGTATGTGTGTGTGTGTATGGAGGTAGGGTGTGTGGAGGTATGTGTGTGTGTGTGTGGAGGTATGGGTGTGGACATATGTGCGTGTGTGTAGATGGGTGTGTGTGTGTGTGAGATGGGTGTGTGTGTGTATGTAGAGTGTAGTGTGTGTATATATGTGTATGTATATTTGTGTGTGTATATTTGTGTATGTATATATGTATTAGCAAGGCATCAGTGGTGACAGGGAGGAGAGAGAGAGAGAAAGAATAAGTAATATAGAATAATATATAATAAAAGGGGAACTTGTGTGTGTGTGTGTGTGTGTGTGTGTGTGTGTGTGTGTGTGTGTGTGTCTCTACACTCTTCCCTCCTGCACATTCTCACTTCTTCCTTTTCTCTCTGCTTCGCCTCATCTTCCTTCCCCTTCATCTGTCTACCTGTGTATCGGCCATTCTCTCTTTCCCCTCCTCGTCTATTTAGAAGCTTCCCTTGTTCTTGCAGGGGATTAGTTTAATCCTTTCCCTGACCTTCCCCTTCTCTCGTATCTCTTCAGTATCCTAATTCCCATCCTGTCTTCCTCTTATTTCTGGCGTTCTTCCTGCGTTACTCACCTCTCCCCTCTCTCCCCGACACCGTCTTCACAAAACTTACAAGGCTTTTCTTCGTCCCTCTTTGTTGTCTTGTGGCAAGAGGAGGTTAGTGGTGGTGGTGCAAGAGGGAAGTTAGTGGTGTGGTGGAAGAGGGGAGGTTAGTGGTGGTGCAAGAGGGGAAGTTAGGTGGTGGTGGTGGAAGAGGGGAGGTTAGTGGTGCAAGAGGAAGTTAGTGGTGGTGGTGCAAGAGGGGAGGTTAGGTGGTGGTGCAAGAGGGAGGTTAGTGGGTGGTGCAAGAGGGAGGTTAGTGGTGGTGGTGCAAGAGGGAAGTTAGGTGGTGTGGAAGAGGGAGGTTAGTGGTGGTGGAGAAGAGGGAGGGTGGTGGTGGTGCAAGAGGGAAGTTAGTGGTGGTGGTGGAAGAGGGGAGGGTGGTGGTGGTGCAAGAGGGGAGGTGGTGGTGGTGGGAAGAGGGGAGGTTAGTGGTGGTGGTGCAAGAGGAGGTTAGTGGTGGTGGCAAGAGGGAAGTTAGTGGTGGTGGTGGAAGAGGGAGGTTAGTGGTGGTGGTGGAAGAAGGGAGGTTAGTGGTGGTGGTGGAAGAGGGGAGGTTAGGGTGGTGGTGGAAGAGGGAGGTTAGTGGTGGTGGTGGTGGAAGAGGAGGTTAGTGTGTGTGGAAGAGGGAGGAGTGGTGATGGTGGTGGTGGAAGAGGAGGTGGTGGGTGGAAGAGGGAGGTTAGTGTGGAAGAAGGGAGGTTAGTGGTGGTGGTGGGAGGAAGAGGGGAGGTTAGTGGTGGGTGGAAGAGGGAGGTTAGTGGTGGTGGTGGTGGAAGAGGGAGGTAGGTGGTGGTGCAAGAGGGAGGTTAGGTGGTGGTGGTGGAAGGGGAGGTTAGTGTGGTGGTGGAAGAGGGAGGTTAGTGGTGGTGGTGGAAGAGGGAGGTTAGTGGTGGTGGTGGAAGAGGGAAGGTAGTGGTGGTGGTGGTGGAAGAGGGGAGGTTAGTGGTGGTGCAAGAGGAGGTTAGTGGTGGTGGTGGGAAGAGGGGAGGTTAGTGGTGGTGGTGGAAGAGGGAGGTTAGTGTGGTGGAAGAGGGGAGGTTAGTGGTGGTGGTGCAAGAGGGGAAGTTAGTGGTGGTGGTGGAAGAGGGAGGTTAGTGGTGGTGGTGGAAGAAGGGAGGTTAGTGGTGGTGGTGGAAGAGGGGAGGTTAGTGGTGGTGGTGCAAGAGGGGAGGTTAGGTGGTGTGGTGGAAGAGGGAAGTTAGTGGTGGTGGTGGGAAGAGGGGAGGTTAGTGGTGGTGGAAGAGGGGTGGGTGGTGGAAGAGGAGGTTAGTGGTGGTGGTGGAAGAAGAAGGGTTAGTGGTGGTGGTGGTGAAGAGGGGAGGTGGTGGTGGTGGGAAGAGGGAGGTTAGTGGTGGTGGTGGAAGAAGAAGGAGGTTAGTGGTGGTGGTGGTGGAAGAGGGAGGTTAGTGTGGTGGTGGAAGAGGGAGGTTAGTGGTGGTGGTGGTGCAAGGGGAGGTAGTGGTGGTGGAAGAAGGAGGTTAGTGGTGGTGGGAAGAGGGAGGTTAGTGGTGGTGGTGGAAGAGGGAGGTTAGTGGTGGTGGTGAAGAGGGAAGTAGGTGGTGGTGCAAGAGGGGAGGTTAGTGGTGGTGGTGGAAGAGAGAGGTTAGTGGTGGTGGTGAAGAGGGGAGGTTAGTGGTGGTGGTGGAAGAGGGAGGTTAGTGGTGGTGGTGGAAGAGGGAGGTTAGTGGTGGTGGTGGTGCAAGAGGGGAGGTTAGGTGGTGGTGGAAGAGAGGAGGTGGAAGAGGGAGGTTAGTGGTGGTGGTGGGAAGAGGGAGGTTAGTGGTGGTGGTGGTGAAGAGGGGAGGTTAGTGGTGGTGGTGGAAGAGAGGTTAGTGGTGGTGGTGGAAGAGGGAGGTTAGTGGTGGTGGTGAAGAGGGAGGTTAGTGGTGGTGGTGGAAAAGAGGGAGGTTAGTGGTGGTGGTGGGAAGAGGGAGGTTAGTGGTGGTGGTGGAAGAGGGAGGTTAGTGGTGGTGGTGAAGAGGGGAGGTTAGTGGTGGTGGTGGAAGAGGGGAGGTTAGTGGTGGTGGTGGTGCAAGAGGGGAGGTTAGTGGTGGTGGTGGTAAGAGGGAGGTTAGGTGGTGGTGGAAGAGGGAGGTTAGGTGGTGGTGGAAGAGGGAGGTTAGTGGTGGTGGTGCAAGAGGGGAGGTTAGTGGTGGTGGTGCAAGAGGGAGGTTAGTGGTGGTGGTGGTGGAAGAGGGAGGAGGTGGTGGTGGGAAGAGGGAGGTTAGTGGTGGTGTGGAGGGGAGGTTAGTGGTGGTGGTGGAAGAGGGGAGGTTAGTGGTGTGGTGCAAGAGGGAAGTTAGTGGTGGTGGAAGAGGGAGGTTAGGTGGTGGGAAGAAGGAGGTTAGTGGTGGTGGTGGAAGAGGGGAGGTTAGTGGTGGTGGTGGGAAGAGGGGAGGTTAGTGGTGGTGGTGGAAGAGGGAGGTTAGTGGTGGTGGTGTGGAAGAGGGAGGTTAGTGGTGGTGGTGGAAGAGGGAGGTTAGTGGTGTGGTGGAAGAGGGGAGGTAGTGGTGGTGGTGGTGAAGAGGGAGGTTAGTGGTGGTGGTGGGAAGAGGAGGTTAGTGGTGGTGGTGGAAGAGGAGGTTTAGTGGTGGTGGTGGAAGAGGGAGGTTAGTGGTGGTGGAAGAGGGAGGTTAGTGGGGTGGTGGAAGAGGAGGTTAGTGGTGGTGGTGGAAGAGGGAGGTGGTGGTGGTAGTGGGAAGAGGGAGGTTAGTGGTGGTGTTAGTGGAAGAGGGAGGTTAGTGGTGGTGGTGGTGGAAGAGGAGGTTAGTGGTGGTGGTGGAAGAAAGGTTAGTGGTTATAGTGTTAAATAGTGAACCTGAGAAGAGACAATCAAAGTGTGATGTGGGTATTGTTGATAAGGTAGTGATTGTAGTTTTTTATGGTGATGGTGAGGTGAAAGGGAATGGGGTTATGGTGATAAAGGGCAGGTGTGAGACGGTGGTGATGGTGACAGTGGTGGACGTATTGTGTGGTGATGGCGACAGTGGTGGACGTATTGTGTGGTGATGGTGACAGTGGTGGACGTATTGTGTGGTGATGGTGACAGTGGTGGACGTATTGTGTGGTGATGGTGACAGTGGTGGACGTATTGTGTGGTGATGGTGACAGTGGTGGACGTATTGTGTGGTGATGGTGACAGTGGTGGACGTATTGTGTGGTGATGGTGACAGTGGTGGACGTATTATTGTGGTGATGGTGACAGTGGTGGACATGTTATTGTGGTGATGGTGATGATGGTGGACGTATTGTGTGGTGATGGTGATAGTGGGCTGGACGTATTGTGTGGTGATGGTGACAGTGGTGGACGTATTGTGTGGTGATGGTGACAGTGGTGGACGTATTGTGTGGTGATGGTGACAGTGGTGGACGTATTGTGTGTATGGTGCCTGTCTGTGAGGTAATATATTAAGATAACATAACATTAATAATCTCTACTCTAGTTCTGTCTTGGTGTGAATTAAGGAAACTTTATTTATTATTTCATCAGACTGGGAAAAACTCAGATTAATTTTATATAATTTAGGAAAATGTAAACTGGAAATAAGACCTATAACATGGGATTACTATATCATCTTCCTGTTCCAGCTATTTACCGTGATGTGTTCTCGGTAAGACACAGGGATTGACAACCACGGCACACACACGCGCACACACACACACACACACACACACCACACACACACACACACACACCACACACACACACACGCACACACACACACACACACACACACACCACACGCACACACACACACACACACACACACCACACGCACACACACACGCACGCACACACACCACACACACACACACACACACGCGCGCGCACACACACACGCACGCGCACACACACACCACACACACACACACACACGCACACACGCACACACATACACACACACACACACATTTGGTTGCCCTCACTGATATTGAAACAGTTTATTTAGCCAGAAAAAAAGAGGAGATATTGACGTTGTTGTGTTAAGTAAGGACTGGAGACGAACTTTAATGGGATCTGAGAAATTTGCTGTATGTTTATTTATTTCAAGTATAATATCGAAGAGTTGTATGTTATTCTGATCTCACTTGTAATATATTGTTGTTTGGCTTTATTTAGTTATTAGTATTTGTTTTCTTTTAAGGCTTTTACATGGTTTTGGTTTGGTTGTGTAGGGGGGGGTAATTTTTTATTTTATCTTTTATTATTATTATTATTATTTTAGCTTTTTATTGGGCACTCCCTTACTTCCTTGTGTAAGGTGAAGCGCAGAAGCGTTTACAGCGCCCAACTGGGAAGCATGCTAAGTTCATGCTTGCCTTTATGTCTCATGAGTTACGGGCGTAGAAGCCTGAAGAGTCAAGGGCCGTAGAAGCATGAAGAGTCAATGGTTTATGTCATCAAGTTATTGGAAGCTCTAACAACTTGTCCCTGAATACGAATTCGCAACTTTCGACTTACACCAGGTACCTACTTTACTGCTAGGTGAACAGGGACTAATGGGGGCTAGGAAGTATGTCCAAACAACTTCCACCGGCCCGGGAATCGAACCCGTGACATCTCGCTTGCGAAGGCAAGAGCGGTACCACTCTACCACCAGCACCCCCGGGGGGTGGTAATGGTGGTTGACGGGTAGTTCTTGGTTGTAAGTTGTTATGGTAGGTGTGACCAAGGTAACAGAGTACACACACACACCTCTTTTACCTTGGCCTGGTCTGGTGGTAGATGAGGCTGAAGGCTGGCTGTGCTGGCTGACCAAAACAGGATAGCGGCTGAGGCTGTGGTGACAGGGTGTACGGGCACAGGAGGCCACCACCACCACTTATGTAATACTGTACTACCCAGATTGTGGCTTTGTTACATGTAGGGATTTTTTTTTATGGGGAAACGAGTGGTGCAGTAGACGGGGGGATGCAGTGCTACCTCCTGTTCATGGTCAACTTGTAGTGTATGTGCATCCCTTTCACTGCCCCCCACCCTCTCCCTCAACTTTGCCCAGTAGCCCTGACATCCACCATACGCCCGCCGCCTCTCTCTCTCTCTCTGTGTGTGTGTCACCGTGTCAGCTGGTCACCGTAACGCCGCCACGACTAATAGCAGCACCGCGTTGGGCCACCACCAACACCACCACGCCACCATCACCAACACCACCACGCCACCATCACTAACACCACCACACCACCGTCACTACATCACTGTCACCACCATCACTAACACCACCACGCCACCATCACTAACGCCACCATCACTAACACCACCACACCAATCGTCACCAACACCACCACACCACCGCCGTCACCAACACCACCACGCCACCATCACCAACGCCACCATCACTACCACCACACCACCATCACTACATCACTAACACCACCATCACCACACCACCACTACATCACTGTCACCACCAGCCCACCACTAGCACCATTACCGCTACACCATCAGGAGGACAGCGAAGCGTTTAATCTATATTGTTCCTTTATTTTACCTCACCCACCTCTACTCCGCTCGCCTGTCTGTCTGTCAGTCAGTCATCCACTTCTCCCACCTCCGGCACCATAACCCACAACTACCAACACCATTTAAGTAAGCTGTCATCACTGTGATCGGTCTCTCCTTTGTTTCACCATAGTAATCCTCTGTTGTTGCCGCGTGCTGCCACCACCATCACTACGACCACCACCACCACCACCACCACCCCACTGTCTCTCACCTGCACTATACATGCATAGTCATTACAATCACGGCCGCCGCTTCCTCTCTCCTCTATAGTCCCCCTCACCTCCCCCCCTCCCTCCCTTATGACCATAGCTGCCGCCACCATCACTGCCGTAAGTCAGCCTATGTTCAACCCTTTGGCCTTGAGACGTCCGTGTTGCTGGCTGGCTCTGGCTGGCTGGCTGGCTGGCTGGCTCTGGCTAGTCCACTCACTCCCCTGTCGCACACACACACACAGCCTCTATATTCTATGTCGCACGCCTCCATACTACCTCCTCCACCTCCACACTCCTTATGGTGAACACTCCTCCACCACATTTCAGCCACACACTCCCTGGGCTCATCACATTATTCACCTTTACGCTGAATTATTTGTTTTAATCTTGTAAAAGGTTTATGGTGTATAAAGGTCAGAGTACCTGTGTGTGTGTGTGTGTGTGTGTGTGTGTGTGTGTGATTCAAGCTGTAGTAGAACAAAGTCGTCACTGGAGAGGGAGGAGTCAGCAACTCCCCTACACTGGTTCCTCAGCAGTCCACAACGTACCCAAGCACGCCTAGTTGATTATCTGGCTGATAATGATACTTATAGCTCTCTCTCTCTCTCTCCCCCTCTCTCTCATGTCGTCCTGTTACTGCTTTACTCTTCTGCTGAGTCGCCGTCGGGTGGGTGTTCCCATGTTCCAGTTATTCCCTTGTACCACAACAGCTGCCTCTCCACTAACTTGTCTCAGTCGCTGCTACAGATAAACTTGGTCCGTGCCACCTATTCCCTGTTGGTGTACTGTACCGTTGTTCCCTGTTGGTGTATTGTACCGTTGTTCCTTGCTGGTATACCGTTGTTCCCTGCTGGTGTACTGTTAAACGGTGGGTGATCATGTATGTGGCAGTGTGTGACAGGTGCTCGACAACAGCCTCGCTTCCTCACCACCTACTACTCCTTCAGCTCGGCATCTGTCGCGGCGATGTCGTTCTCGGGGCGACCCCCGGATCACGCGTCGTGTTAGGTGATGTAAGCGTCCCCGCCTGCCTCCCTTCAGCCGGCGGCGAGCCAGCCAGCCAGCCAGCCAGATCAGCCCAGTGGCGGCCTCAGACGTCCATACTGCAGGCGCCGCTGACTGCTTAGGCACCAAATTGGCTCAGGTTACGGGTTGTGGCTGGCGAAGGCTGGCCAGGGAGACCCCACCCACCACCATAGGCGCCGACCTCACTCCTCTCTGTTCTTAAATGTTAAGTCATTCTTCGCCGAATTACTGACGTTTTTTATTATTATTGTTGAAGGTTTTTAGCATTAACATAATAAAGTTTATAGTAGACGACCTCAGGTAACATGGCGGCCGTCTGGGTGTTAGTCAGTCAGTCGGCCTTGTATCATGTTCAGTGGGACCATCTACTGTAGGTGGCCTCAGGAGAACTACGTAACTCGAGGGCCCCAACCGTGTCAGTAGTGCTGGTCACTATATATCTAATATTCTGGCTCAAACTATTCCAATTTTTACTACAATTTAAAAAAAAAGTTAATAAGTATCATCAGTGTATTGTACTCTTAAACTGGTGGGAAGTTTGACCCGGGATAATTGTGTAGTGAGCAGTAACGACAGACAGACAGACAATCACGTAGACAACTATATACAGGGGGTATATCACTGGCGGGGACTAACAGCAATATATACAGTACTACATATAAGACACGAGGCAGTTATGGTTAGCCAGTTGTTATGGGTGATTTACCATGAACAAGCAGCAGCAGTTGACAGTGACGCCGCCTCATACCAGTACAGTACAGGTATTCCAGTATCAAGTGTCGTTTATCTAAAATATAAAGTGACGACAATTAACTGTTATTAGTAATGTACTGTGTAGTTTTAAAGTGTGTGTGTGTGTGTGTGTGTGTGTGTCAGTGTCACGTCGTGCTTTTTAACTGTAGGTTAATTGGTTGGTAGTGGTGAGTCAGGCCCTACTGCAGTATCCTGTGTGTGTGTGTTTGTGTGTTTCGTTAAAGTCCATCGTTTACTATAACAACCTAACCAGGGTAACCTTAAATTAGATTAGGTTAGGTGAATTAAGGTGTAGTAAGGTTAGGTTAGTTCGTTTAATAGTGCTGATGCCTTCAGATATATTCAAATTTTTAGAGAAAGAAATAATTTATGTTTATAGATATCAGTCGTAATAACCCCAGAGTGAATCATCCTACTGGAGCCCACGGGAAACACTCACCAGGGAGACACTGTATAATGAGGTGAGGGGTGGACCAGCTGTTAGAGCCACCACCTAGTGTGTGTGCTGATGATATTGTTATGGATGTGAGGAACCAGCTGTGATGTTCTGTTTGTCTCTCGATATATGGATGTATATGTGCACATTGTTATCTAGGTTAATATTTATTAAGAGGACGCCGTGGCGCTGTGTTCTCTACACTGGTCTCATAATGAGGACTTTGGGTTCGATCTCGTCTCGATATCTGGTGAATGTTGCCCCTTTTCACACACCCCCCCCCCCTCCCACGGCGGGTTAACGGACCTTGGGCAGTCCTACTTTTGGCGGGTAAACGCTACCTCGGCCTTAACCTTATTTACGCTGTTGTGGATTGACCGCCGCTGGTGTCACTCTTACCTAACCTTACCTTACCTTACCTTACCTTACCTTACCTTACCTTACCTTACCTTAACCTATCTTACTGCTTCCTGTCCTGGGTCTTGTTCTACAGCCTGTGTTGAGTCCTTCACCAGTACAGTGCCGGCATGTAGTGTAGTGCAGTGTAGTGTTGGTGGTTTTCTGGTGGGGTGTACCACTTTCACTGCAGCTCTCAAGTACCCGTACACCCCTGCTCAGCTGATAATACCTGTAATATTTAGATAGTGAGATGTCTTGATCACTTGGTCACAATAACCAGGTGTACAGAACGCATCACAAAAAACTATCACCACCACCTGGGTTTACCTGTTCTAAGAGTGCGACAGCTGTACAGCGGTAGTATCTTGACCCCCACCTGTGTGTGTGCGCGCGCGCGCCTCCGCCTCTTACACTGGCTGGTGCACCAAACACAACACAACTCAACTGAACACACCACAATTCAACACGGCTTAACATGACACAACACTACGCAACACAACGCGACTCAACACTGTACTGTACAAACGTGAAACTACCATACTTTATACACCTGTAGATGGATTAATAAGATTCCCAGGTGTTGGTATTATCTACTGTATGATACTACATACTATACACCGTCCTGGTAATACCCCAGTAGTTGACCTTTTCCAGGAGGCCTTTGAGGACCGTCCAGCTCCTTGGCCAGGCCGGTCCAGCTCCAACAGTTTTCGTACAGAGGAGAAACGAATGATGGAATTAATGACATAAAAACAATAAACGGTGTCAGACACAATATATCTATCTAGAAAAATCTGGCAGTAAATACACAGCTTATGAGTGTCTGGCGTGTCTGATGATTTTACTAAGATTTGTCCTATATATAATTGTTGATTTTTGGGACACTTACTAATACTGGTTAATGTATAAATGTTTCTACAATTAAAATTTTTTTTTGATAAATTACCTAGTCATTTCAAAATACATTTCCACCCCAACACGTGTAAGAATTGTAGTCACGTGTGGTACAGCGTTTTGTGTGTGTGTGTGTGTCGGTCGGGTGAGAGGGCGGGTAGCGGTGCTCGGCCTTGACCCGACCAACCACACTTAACCCCGGTAACTGCAGCCATCACCCATCATTTGTCCCAACCTGTTGCTACCACCACCACCACACACTTCCTCCTCCACCACACACTTCCTCTTCCTCCTCCACCACACACACACACACACCCTCCCCCACCACCACACACATCCCCACCACCACCACACACACACCCCACCACCACCACACACACACCTCACCACCACCACACACACACCCCCCCACCACCACACACACACACACACCCCCACACACACACACACCCCACCACCACCACACACACACTCCCCACCACCACACACACACACACACCCCACCACCACCACACACACACACCTCATCACCACAACACACACCTCACCACCACCACCACCACACACACTTCCTCATCACCACACACACACACACACACACACACACACACACACTTCCTCACCACCACCACACACTTCCTCTTCCTCCTCCACCACCACCAAAACACTTCCTCGCCACCACCACACACCTGCCACCACCACACCTCCTCACCACCACCACACACCTCCCTCCTCCACCACACCTCCTCTTCCTCCTCCACCACCACCACACACCCTGCCACCACCACACACCTCCTCACCACCACCACACACTCCTCCTCCACCACACACCTCTCTTCCTCCACCACACACCTCTCTCTCCTCCACCACCACCACACACCTCGCCACCACCACACCTCACACCACCACCACACACCTCACCACCACCACACACCTCCCCACCACACTTCCTCCCCACACACTTCCTCCTGCACCACACACTTCCTCCTCCACCACACACTTCCTCTTCCTCTCCACCACCACCACACACCCCACCACCACCACCACACACCTCTCCTCCACCACACACCCTCCCTGCACCACACACACACTTCCTCCTGCACCACACACTTCCTCCCCTCCACCACACACTTCCTCTTCCTCCCTCCACCACCACCACACACACCTCACCACCACCACCACACACTTCCTCACCACCACCACCACCACACACCTCTCCACCACACACCCCCTCCACCACACACTCCTTCCACCACACACTTCCTCTTCCTCCTCCACCTCCACACACCTCACCACCACCACCACACACACCCTCCTCACCACCACCACACACCTCCTCCACCACCACACACCCCTCCACCACCACACACACCCCTCCCTCACCACCACCACACACCCTCCCTCCACCACCACACACACCTCCCCTCACCACCACCACACACCTCCTCCACCACCCACACACCTCCTCCACCACACACCTCCTCCACCACACACCCCCACCCACCACACCCCCCCCACCTCCACCACACACTTCCTCCCACCTCCACCACACACCTTCTCACCTCCACCACACACTCTCCACCTCCACCACACACTTCCCCACCACCACCACACACCTCCTCCACCACTACACACTCCTCTTCCTCCACCACCACACACTTCCTCGCCACCACACAATTCTCACCACCACCACACACCCTCTTCCTCCACCACCACACCTCTACCACCACACCCCCACCACCACACCCTCCACCACCACACACCTCCTCCACCACCACACACCCCCCACCACACCACCACACAACTCACCACCACCACCACACACCTCCCCACCACACCACACACACCCCCACCACCACCACCACACACCCCTTCCACCACCACACACCTCCCACTCCACCACACACTCTCCTCCTCCACCACACACCCCCCTCACCTCCACCACACTTCCTCCTCACCCCCACCCACACACCTTCACCTCCACCCACACACCTCCCCCTCACCCTCCCCACCTCACACACTTCCCCCTCACCACCACCACACACCTCCTCCACCACTACACACTTCCTCTTCCTCCTCCACCACCACACACTGCCACCACCACACACCTCACCACCACCACACAATTCCTCTTCCTCCACCACCACACTTCCCCTACCACCACACTTCCCCACACCACACACCTCCTCCACCACCACACTTCCCCTCACCACACCACCACACCCCTCACCACCACACATTACCTACACACTTCCCTACTCCACCACACCTTCCTCTCCTCCTACACACTCCCCCCTCACCTCCACCACACACTTCCCCTCACCACCACCACCACACACCCCCTACTCCTCCCCACACACTTCCTCCTCCACCACACACTTCCTCACCACCACTGACCTTCCCCCTCACCACCACCACCACACTTCCCCTCCCACACACACTTCCCCTCACCACCACACCCTTCCCTCTCCCTCCACACACACCTCCCCTCACCACCACTTCCCCTCACCACCACCACCACACACTTCCCTCCCTCCACCACACACTTCCTCCTCCTCCACCACCACACTTCCCCCTCACCACCACCACACTTCCCCCTCACCACCACCACCTCCTGCTCCTCCACCACACTTCCCTCCTCCTCCACCCACCCCTTCCCCTCACCACCAGCACACTTCCCCCCTCACCACCACTTCCCCTCCACCACCACCACCACCTTCCCCTCACCACCCACCACACTTCCCCTCACCACACCACCACACACCCCTCACCACCACACTTCCCCCCTCACCACCCACACACACTTCCCTACTCCTCCACCACACACTTCCTCCTCCCCACACACTTCCCCTCACCTCCACCACCTCCCCCCTCCCCACACTCCTCCCTCACCCACCACCACACCTTCCCCCCCTCACCACCACCACTCCCCTCCCCCACCACCACACTTCGCCCCTCACCACCACCACTTCCTCTCCTCCACCACACACTTCCTCCTCCTCCCCTCACCTCCACCACTTCCCCTCACCACCACCACCTCCTCCACCACTTCTTCCACCACCACACACCTTCCTCTCCTCCACCACACACTCCCCTCACCACCACCACCTCCCCTCCCACCACCACCACCACCACTTCCCCTCCCCACCCACCACACCTTCCTCTCCACCACACCTTCCCTCTCCACCACCTTCCTCCTCACCACACACCCTTCCCCCTCACCTCTCCCCCTCCACACACTTCCCCCTCACCACCACACACTTCATCTCCTCCACCACACACTTCCCTTCACCACCACCACCTTCCTCTCCCCACCCCTTCCTCTCCACCACACTTCTCCTCCACCACACATTCCTCCTCCTCCACTTCCCCTCACCTCCACCACACACTTCCCCCTCACCACACACACTCCTCCTCCACCACACACTTCCCCCTCCCCACCTCCACCACCACCTTCCCCCCCTCCCACCCACCACTTCCCCTCACCACCACACACACACTTCCCCCTCACCACCCCCTCCTGCCCCCCTCACCACTACCCCCCTCACCCACCACCCCACACACCACCCCACCACACCCCCACCACCACACCCCCACCACACACCCCCCACCACCACCACCCCCACCACCACTCACACTCACCCCACCACCACCACCACACACACTCCCCCACCCCTCCCCTCACCACTCCCCTCCCCTCCCCACCTCACCTACCCCCTCCACACACACCTCTCCCCCACACACCCCCACCACACACACTACCCCACACACACACCCCCCACACACACCTCCCCTCACACCACACACCCCCCACCCCCAATCACCAGATGAACCAACACACATATTTTGGTGACTGTCAACAAGATGTTTGGGGCAGCGTCTTACATGTAGTGATCCTTCAGCTGACGAGGTGATGTGTCCTGAGCTGTGTTGCTGCTTCAGTGTGTGTGTGTGTGTTCAGGCCATCAGTGTAAAACAAACACACACAAATGCAATTAGTGTTATGATTCGCCACATCTTTGTTGGGCACAGTTCAGTATATACTCCCAGCAGATGTTATTGATCACGAGACTACTGGGATGTGCTTGTTTTATATTGATCACACACACACACACACAAGGTTCGAGAGTGATGAACGATATAGCATAAGAGTGGAAGGTTTGATTGAATAATGACATAGCGAAGTGTTGTGGAACTTGTAATTCTTGCCGACCACTTGTTGCGGTGGAGTGTGGTGCCCCCCCCCTCCCCGTCCCCTCTACACACACACACACACACACACACACACACACACCATCATCTGTGTCCACCAGATGTGTGTATGTGTGGGTGACTTGTTATTAAGAGTGTCAGTATAGCCACCAAGAATAGATTATGGGACTCTATGATACTGTCAGCTTAACACTGTCACATCACCATCTTGTCCTGTGTCAGATTAAAATGACAAGTGTTTTTTCTCTCTCTCTCTCTCTCTCTCTCTCTCTCTCTCTCTCTCTCTCTCTCTCTCTCTCTCTCTCTCTCTCTCTCTCTCTCTTTTGATGGATTTATAACTACAATAAACTAATAAATTAACGTTGATGTTTGTGAAGAATTTTTTGTTTTTCGTTATGAGGAATCCGTTTGGGGGTGGTGTAGGTGAGAGATGGACCTACCGTGCGTGACTGACGACACAACCATTCGTGTGCCGGGCCTCAGTCACACACACACACCTTTATGGTACTTGTCAGCAAGATATTAGTGACAGTATTGTGTGATTGTATACAATACACACGTGACTGGAGCTTCACATACCTGCTCGTAGCTACAGGTATGACTTATGGACCAACTACTGCCACCACCACTTCATCAGGTGACTATAGATGCCTTGAGGCTCTTGGTGGCGACGGTATTAATTATTGTGTCTTGTTAAAACCCACAATGAAGTTAATGATTGTTTCTTTTTGTTGTTCACCGCACTCATTGGTGATGAACACACTCACTCTTGTTCACGCCACTCACTGTTCTTCACCACACTCTCAATGTTCATTATACTTTTATTGTTAACTTTATCATCAGATTTTTTATAACCTTGTCTTGATGTGGTTTGTGTGTGTGTGTGTGTGTGTGTGTGTGTGTGTGTGTGTGTGTGTGTGTGTGTGTGTGTGTGTGTGTGTAGTCTCTCTCACTCTTACTTTCCACGCCATATACACTGCCATCTCAGTGCCATGGTGTGTGAGAACCAGGTGGGGTATCTCATCTGATCTCCCCTTTCCCCTTCTAGAGAGAGAGAGGCGTGGGAATATGAAAGAAACCTTGTCACCTTGTCTAGAATGGGAAAGGTTCTCTTGTTAGCCATACCTCCAATTTTCACCTGAACTGTTAATTATGAAGAACGCATCTCACTCACTCACTACCTGAAGATTAGTTCCCCCAAGCATATGTCACCTGATGATTATACACCTTTACTGTACCTAGGAAGGGTTAGGTCAGGTTAGCGTGTTGGATTATCAGGTGAAAATAAACTGGTAGAGGAGGGGTGGCTAATCTTCATGCCACCTGGTGGACTGTATTAATGAGCAGTGCATTGATATGTGTATTAATCAGCTCTGACACCCTCAAGTTCACTGACAAGACTCTTTAGTGAAGTGTATCTTAAGTCAAGGCTGACACAGAATTTTAGTCACACGAAAACTGACACGAAATGTCCAAATCTGACACGAAATCATTAAAATCTGACACGAAATCATTAAAATCTGACACGAAATCCTCAACGAATCTCTTACGGCAGGAGGGAACTGTTGGTAATGTGGTGGTGGTTGTAGGGTGTTACGGATGGTGATGGTAGTGATAGTAGTGGTGGTGGTAGTGGTTGTAGGGTGTTACGGATGGTGATGGTAGTGATAGTGGTGGTGGTGTGTTGTAGGGTGTTACGGATGGTGATGGTAGTGATAGTAGTGGTGGTGGTAGTGGGTGTAGGGTGTTACGGATGGTGATGGTAGTGATAGTAGTGGTGGTGGTAGTGGTTGTAGGGTGTTGGATGGTGATGGTAGTGATAGTAGTGGTGGTGGTAGTGGTTGTAGGGTGTTACGGATGGTGATGGTAGTGATAGTAGTGGTGGTGGTAGTGGTTGTAGGGTGTTACGGATGGTGATGGTAGTGATAGTAGTGGTGGTGGTAGTGGTTGTAGGGTGTTACGGATGGTGATGGTAGTGATAGTAGTGGTGGTGGTGAGTGGTTGTAAGGGTGTTACGGATGGTGATGGTAGTGATAGTAGTGGTGGTGGTGAGTGGTGTAGGGTGTTACGGATGGTGATGGTAGTGATAGTAGTGGTGGTGGTAGTGTTGTAGGTGTTACGGATGGTGATGGTAGTGATAGTAGTGGTGGTGAGTGTGTTGTGGGGTGTTACGGATGGTAATGGTAGTGATAGTAGTGGTGGTGGTAGTGGTGTAGGGTGTTACGGATGGTGATGGTAGTGATAGTAGTGGTGGTGGTAGTGGTTGTAGGTGTTACGGATGGTGATGGTAGTGATAGTAGTGGTGGTGGTAGTGGTGTAGGGTGTTATGGATGGTGATGGTAGTGATAGTAGTGGTGGTGGTGGTGGTTGTAGGTGTTACGGATGGTGGTAGTGATAGTAGTGGTGGTGGTGGTTTAGGGTGTTACGGATGGTGATGGTAGTGATAGTAGTGGTGGTGGTTGTTAAGGTGTTACGGATGGTGATGGTAGTGATAGTAGTGGTGGTGGTAATGGTTTAGGGTGTTACGGATGGTGATGGTAGTGATAGTAGTGGTGGTGGTGGTGGTTGTAGGGTGTTGTTCGGATGGTGATGGTAGTGATAGTAGTGGTGGTGGTGGTGTGGTTGTGGTGTTACGGATGGTGATGGTAGTGATAGTAGTGGTGGTGGTGGGTGTAGGGTGTTACGGATGGTGATGGTAGTGATAGTAGTGGTGGTGGTGGTGGTTGTGGGTGTTACGGATGGTGATGGTAGTGATAGTAGTGGTGGTGGTAGTGTTGAAGGGTGTTACGGATGGTGATGGTAGTGATAGTAGTGGTGGTGGTGAGTGGTGAGGGGTGTTACGGATGGTGATGGTGGTGATGGTAGTGGTGGTGGTGGTTGTGGGGTGTTACGGATGGTGATGGTAGTGATAGTAGTGGTGGTGGTAGTGGTTGAGGTGTTACGGATGGTGATGGTAGTGATAGTAGTATTGGTGGTGGTAGTGGTTGTGAGGTGTTACGGATGGTGATGGTAGTGATAGTAGTGGTGGTGGTAGTGGTTGTGAGGTGTTACGGATGGTGATGGTAGTGATAGTGGTATTGGTGGTGGTAGTGTTGTGGGTACGGATGGTGATGGTAGTGATAGTAGTAGTGGTGGTGGTAGTGGTTGTAGGGTGTTACGGATGGTGATGGTAGTGATAGTAGTATTGGTGGTGGTAGTGGTTGTAGGGTGTTACGGATGGCGATGGGAAGGTGTGGTAGTGGTGGTGGTGGCAGTGACAATGATGTGGTTATAATAGTGGTGATAGTGATAAGTAGACTGGTCGTATCAGTGACCAAGAGAGTGAAAAAAAAATTGTACCTTGTATGGACCCAGTGTGATAAACTTTGACTGACAGACCGGGACTTATTGTGGTCACACTAGTCTCTCTCTCTCTCTCTCTCTCTCTCTCTCTCTCTCTCTCTCTCTTGTAATGATAATAATTCCCACGTTTTATCTTTCAGGTAAGTGTCCAGTAGGAGGTTGGTCACGTCACTACTGTGTGAGTACTGTACGTTTGTCTGTGCTTCTGATCCATGGGGTGAGGGAAGGTAGGTAGATGGTGTGGCTGTATGAGGGAAGGTAGGTAGATGGTGTGGCTGGGTGAGGTAGGTAGATGGTGTGGCTGGGTGAGGGGAGTGAATGGTGTGGCTGGGTGAGGAAGGTAGGTAGATGGTGTGGCTGTATGAGGGAAGGTAGGTAGATGGTGTGGCTGTATGAGGAAGGTGGGTAGATGGTGTGTGGGTGGGGAAGGTAGGTAGATGGTGGCTGTATGAGGGAAGGTGGGTGGATGGTGTGGCTGTGAGGTGGGTAGATGGTGTGGCTGGGTGAGGTAGGTAGATGGTGTGGCTGGGTGGGAAGGTGGGTGGATGGTGTGGCTGGGTGAAGGTAGGTAGATGGTGTGTGGGTGAGGAAGGTGGGTAGATGGTGTGTGGCTGGGTGAGGAAGGTGGGTAGATGGTGTGGCTGTATGAGGGAAGGTGGGTGGATGGTGTGGCTGGGTGGGGAAGGTGGGTAGATGGTGTGGCTGGGTGGGGAAGGGTGGGTGGATGGTGTGGCTGGGTGAGGGAAGGTGGGTGGATGTGTGGCTGTATGGGGAAGGTGGGTGGATGGTGTGTGGCTGGGTGGGGAAGGTGGAGATGGTGTGGCTGTATGAGGAAGGTGGGTGGATGGTGTGGCTGGGTGAGGTGGGTAGATGGTGTGTCTGGGTGAGGAAGGTGGGTAGATGGTGTGGCTGTATGTGGGGAAGGTGGGTAGATGGTGTGGCTGGGTGGGGAAGGTGGGTGGATGGTGTGGCTGTATGAGGAAGGTGGGTGGATGGTGTGGCTGTGTGGGGAAGGTGGGTAGATGGTGTGGCTGGGTGGAAGGTGGGTAGATGGTGTGGCTGGGTGGGGAAGGTGGGTGGATGGTGTGTGCTGGGTGAGGTAGGTAGATGGTGTGTGTGGGGAAGGTGGGTAGATGGTGTGGCTGTGGGGAAGGTGGGTAGATGGTGTGGCTGGGTGGGGAAGGTGGGTAGATGGTGTGGCTGTGTGGGGGAAGGTGGGTAGATGGTGTGTGGCTGTATGAGGTGGGTAGATGGTGTGACTGTATGAGGTGGGTGGAGTGGGTGTGGCTGTATGAGGAAGGTGGGTAGATGGTGTGGCTGTATGGGGAAGGTGGGTAGATGGTGTGGCTGTATGAAGGTAGGTAGATGGTGTGGCTGTATGAGGGAAGGTGGGTAGATGGTGTGGCTGTGTTAAGATCTACAGGGTGCAAGGGAAGGGAGAAAGTTAAAAGGTAGTGTGGCTATATGAGGAAGGGAGAGGGGAAGGATAGGTGTGGGTTGTGGTGATGGAGGGCAGATGTTATGAGGAGAGTGTGTGGGTTTTAAGTTGTGAAGTGGTCAAAGAGAGGGTGGGGTTGGGAGGGAGGGAGGGTTGTAGGTGGGAGGGAAGGAAGGTTGATGTTGTAGGAGGAGGGAAGGAAGGTTGTAGGTGGGGGAAGGAAGGTTGTCGGTGGGAGGTGTGGCTATGGGGAAGTAGGGCAGGTGGGGGTGAAGAGGTGGGTGTTGTTGTAGCCAGTGAGAATGTGTTTTGTCTGTGGTGTTATGGGCGTGTGACGGTGTCGGGGTGGGTGGGGGTGTTGGACGAGGCGTTGCTCTACTGTCCCTCCGTCTCCTCTCTCTACCCTCTCCTCCCCCCCTCCCTCCTCTCTACCCCTCTCCTCCTCTCTCCTCCCACTCCCTCTCTCCCTCCTCCCCACTTCCTTTCTCCCCATTCCCTCTCTCCTCCTCCTCTCCTCCCACATAATGTACTGTAGAGGAGGAGTCAGCCTGCCTCACTCACCGCACTGTGGATGACTGAAGCGAACCAGATCATCCAGTCGCATTTATTTACGCACCACTTGATGGTTTGTGTTGTGTTGTAGTTAACGAAGAATAATTGGTTTATCAAGAGTAAAGATCGAGCCAGATGCTATTAACATGATCGGGGAAGACACCATTGAGGGAGTGTTATAAGTATTGTGTAAGTGGGTGGGTGGGTCGAGTGGTGACTGGGTGGGTGGGTTAGGACAGACGGTCACCCACCACCAACGTCCCGACATCCACATATTGGTCAACTCTTCCTCGTCATAATCCTTCCCTCTTAAGTCTTCACCGCCTCGCCTTGTGTGGGGACAAACGTTACATAAACAGGAGAAGAGTTTATACAGGGTTAGGTTAGGTAAGACGGGCCATATAGGGAGATTAGTGTCGACTGTACTCAGGTGATGACCCGCCCACTTGTGTCTTCACCTCATGGCTCTCAATCATTTTCCTTCTTTTTTTTTTATCACAAGTCTTTTGTTCTTACCAGGGTAATGGCCTCGGTAATGCTTTTAGCTCATCCTCTCGAAATTAAAGTCGATGTGCAGTTCATTATTTTTCTCTTTTTATTCTCCCGTTTCTGGTATTTTTATTTCTCCCCTTTTGTTATCAGTAATGTCTAGGAGCATGTCTGTCTGTCCCTGGTGTTGTGCCCATAATGTGATGAACTTGCTTTATGTCTGATCACATGTACAGTATGTCGTCTCTGTTGACTGGTTTGGTGTTGCCAAGTCAGGAGGTTCGCCAGGGTGGTGGTGAGAGAGCGCGGTTGTCCCCGGCCAACCACGCTTATGCCTCAAGTCTAAACCTATCGTGGCACTCTTGTTAGTCCTGCTCCTTAAGTTAAAGCTCGCCAACAGCATTGAAATGGTCAAAACCGGGTGTGGTTGATGTAGTCGTGTGTGTGTGTGTGTGTGTGTGTGTGTGTGTGGAGAGCGCCAGCGTTGGGGAATGTGTGTGCTACAGAGAATTACTACAGGGAGGAGTATTTTCACGTTGGTCGTCGGGCGGGGCGGGAGGCTGGTGGGTGAGCGCCTCCCGAGCGGCCTCCACTGGCACGTCTCACACTCCCGTTTTCCTCATTGCTAACTCTCCCCCACCCCTCTAGGTGCCCACAACCCTCCTCAGTGTGAGTGAGGGCCGTGTTCACACCCGCCAGTTGGGCTGACTGGTCATGGTGAGGAAGAAGCTGTGGTATCTAGACTTGGCTCACATTGCACAGGCTGGTGCTGGTGGATGTGTGGGCCGCCTTGTGTTGTGAGGCGGAGGGGCCCCCTGTGGGCCTCTGAGCGTGTCCTCGACCCTCCCCTACTGTCCCCTACTCTCCTCGCCCCACCTCTACTCTCCTCGCCCCACCTCTACTCTCCTCCTCCACGTTACGTAAGGTGCACCGCTGCATTGTTGGGGGTCGTTGGGGACGTTTTGGCAGTCGTGCTGTCCTCTTTAATTTTATTCCAGGTGGGTAAGTTTGCAGTCAACACGTTATCGTGAAGTGGTCTATGTGTGAGGAGGGAGGCTGGGGTGTGGCGGCGCCCGGGCCACCCCCGTCTTGGTGCCCGCCCTCACTTGGGCCAGTGGGTAGCTCCTCCCTGCATATATTGACACACTGAACCACTACATGTTGGTCCTTGAACCACCTCATAGGGCACAGCTTATGTAAGAGTACTTAGTTACTTTCGCCGCCGCTGCTGGTGCTTGTACCGCCCACAGTCAGTGTAGCGCGAGGCAAGGACCATTAGGTAGGCTGTGGAGCGTGTCTGAAGCCATGACAGATGAAGAAGCCATGACCGTGCTTGTTGCTACACCCGTTGGTGCCATTCTACCCACACCGTTGCCGTCCGCGCCGCCGGCAAAACCCGCCTACACACCCAAAAATAGCGACACCATCATTTTCTGTAGCGGCGAAGGCCCGGCGGCGGCGGCGGCCAGCCATGTGCGAGATATTGTAGAGGCAGGAGGTCCCGAGATGACAGCCCTGCCAGACAGCGCGGACCCTTCCCTACAGTCCACACGTATTCCTGCCACTACTCCACCCAAACACACCATGTGTCACTCCTCCCACACACACCATGTGTCCCTCCTCCCACACACCATGTCCCTCCTCCCACACACACACACACACACACACACACACACACACCATGTGTCACTCCTCCTCCCACACACACACACACACACACACCATGTGTCACTCCTCCCACACACACACACACCATGTGTCACTCCTCCTCCCCACACACCATGTGTCCCTCCTCCCACACACACCATGTGTCCTCCCCCACACACACACACCATGTGTCCTCCTCCTCCCACACACACACCATGTGTCCCTCCTCCCACACACCATGTGTCCACTCCTCCCACACACACACACACCATGTGTCACTTCTCCCACACACACCCCATGTGTCACTCCACTATCCTAATGATGGTGATGGTATAGCAGTGGTGATAGTGGTAGTATTAGTGGTGATAGTGGTAGTATTAGTGGTGATAGTGGTAGTATTAGTGGTGATAGTGGTTGAAGTAATAGGTGTGATAGGAATGGTGGTGATGGTTGTTGCAGTAGTAGTGGTGGTGGATGGGTCGCAGGGACGGGAGGTTTGCCCGTTAGAGACCCAATCTCTGGCCTCCTGCAGGAAAACAGCAGTCTCTCTCTCTCTCTCTCTCTCTCTCTCTCTCTCTCTCTCTCTCTCGGTGAGTAATAATAGCGTGTTGTGTTGTTTACCGTAGAATATGTTGGCCGATACCTGCAGCATGTTTCCTGTGTAGTTCTGTCAGCGGTGTGTGAGAATACATACTGTAAGTGACTCGGTTACTCATAATGACCCTCAGGTGAATGTGGTAGCACTGTCATAGTCTTGGGTGTTGGCACTGTCGTAGTTTTGGGTGTTGGCACTGTCATGACTTGGGTGTTGGCACTGTCGTAGTTTTGGGTGGTAGCACTGTCATAGTCTTGGGTGTTGGCACTGTCGTAGTTTTGGGTGTTGGCACTGTCATAGTCTTGGGTGTTGGCACTGTCGTAGTTTTGGGTGGTGGCACTGTCATAGTCTTGGGGTGTTGGCACTGTCGTAGTCTTGGGTGTTGGCACCGTAGTCTTAGTGTTGGCACTGTCGTAGTCTTGGGTGTTGGCACCGTCGTAGTCTTGGGTGTTGGGCACGTGTCGTAGTCTTTGTTGTTGGCACTGTCGTAGTCTTGGGTGTTGGCACTGTCGTAGCATTGGTTGGTGGAACTGCCGTAGTCTTGGGTGGTGGCACTGTCATAGTTCAGGGTGGTGGCACTGTCGTAGTCTTGGATGATGGCAGTCGTAGTCTTGGATGATGGCACTGTCGTAGTCTTGGGTGGTGGCTCTGTCGTAGTCTTGGATGGTGGTACTGTCGTAGTCTTGGGTGGTGGCATTGTCGTAGTTTATGTGGTGGGTAAACTGTCGTAGTCTTGGGTGGTGGCACTGTCGTAGTCTTGGGTGGTGGCACTCGTAGTCTTTGGGTGTTAGCACTTCGTAGTCTTGGGTGTTGGCACTGTCATAGTCGTTTGTAGTCTTGGAGTGTTGGCACTGTCGTAGCCTTGGATGGTGGAACTGTCGTAGTCTTGGGTGGTGGCTCTGTCATGGTCTTGGGTGGTGGCACTGTCATAGTCTAGGGTGGTGGCACTGTCGTAGTCTTGGATGATGGCACTGTCGTAGTCTTGGATGATGGTACTGTCGTAGTCTTGGGTGTTGGCACTGTCATAGTCTTGGGTGTTGGCACTGTCGTAGTCTTGGGTGTTTGGCACCGTCGTAGCCTGGATGGTGGAACTGTCGTAGTCTTGGGTGGTGGCTCTGTCATGGTCTTGGGTGGTGGCGTCATAGTTCAGGGTGGTGGCACTGTCGTAGTCTTGGATGATGGCACTGTCGTAGTCTTGGATGATGGTACTGTCGTAGTCTTGGTGGTGTCGTAGTCTTGGATGGTGGTACTGTCGTAGTCTTGGGTGGTGGCATTGTCGTAGTGTTGGTGGCACTGTCGTAGTCTTGGGTGGTGGCACGTCGTAGTCTTGGGTGGTGGCACTGTCTAGGATGGTGGCACTCGTAGTTTTGGGTGGTGGCACTGTCGTAGTCTTGGGTGGTGGCACCGTCGTTGTCAATGGGTGGTGGCACTGTCGTAGTCTTGGTGGTGGCATTGTCGTAGTGTTGTGGTGGCACTGTCGTGATCGGGGTGGTGGCACTGTCGTAGAGGGGTGGTGGCACTGTCGTGGAGTCTTGGGTGGTGGCACCGTCGTAGGTGGTGGCACTGTCGTAGTCTTGGGTGGTGGCACTGTCTGTAGTCTTGGGTGGTGGCACTGTCGTAGTCTGGTGGGGTGGTGGGCACTGTCGTATTCTTGGGTGGTGGCACTGTCGTATTCTTGGGTGGTGGCACTATCGTATCTTGGGTGGTGGCACTGTCATGGTCTTTGGGTGATGGCACTGTCGTAGTCTTGGGTGGTGGCTCTGTCATGGTCTTGGGTGATGGCACTGTCGTAGTCTTGGATGGTGGCACTGTCGTAGTCTGGTGGCACCGTCGTAGTCTTGGATGGTGGCTTTGTCGTAGTCTTGGGTGGTGTCATGGTCTTGGGTGGTGGCACTGTCGTAGTCGATGGTGGTACTGTCGTAGTCTTGGATGGTGGCACATGTCGTAGTCTTGGGTGGTGGCACTGTCATGGTCTTGGGTGTTGGCACTGTCGTAGTCTTGGGTGGTGGCAAGTCGTAGTCTTGGGTGGCACTGTCGTAGTCTTGGGTGGTGGCACTGTCATGGTCTTTGGTGGCAACTGTCGTAGTTTTGGGTGGTGGCACGTAGTCTCGGATGGTGGCACTTTAGTCTAGGGTGGTGGCACCGTCTGGGTCTTGGGTGTTGGCACTGTCGTTAGTCGTAGTCTTGGTGGTGGCATTGTCGTAGTTCAGGGTGGTGGCACTGTCGTAGTTGGGTGGTGGCTCTGTCATGGTCTTGGGTGATAGCATGTCGTAGTCTTGGATGGTAGTCTTGGATGGTGGCACTGTCGTAGTCTTGGATGGTGGCACTGTCGTAGTCTTGGATTGGCACTGTCGTAGTCTTGGGTGGTGGCACTGTCTTAGTCTTGGTGGTGGCACTGTCATGGTCTTTGGTGGTGGCACTGTCGTAGTCGGATGGTGGTACTGTCGTAGTCTGGATGGTGGCACATGTCGTAGTCTTGGGTGGTGGCACTGTCATGGTCTTGGGTGTTGGCACTGTCGTAGTCTTGGGTGGTGGCACTGTCGTAGTCTTGGGTGGTGGCACTGTCATGGTCTTGGTGGTGCACTGTCGTAGTTTTGGGTGGTGGCACTGTCGTAGTCTCGGATGGTGGCACTCTAGTCTAGGGTGGTGGCACTGTCGTAGGGTGGTGGCACCTCGTAGTCTTGGTGGTGGCACTGTCGTAGTCTAGGGTGGTACTGTCGTAGTCTTGGGTGGTGGCACTGGTGTCGTGGGGCACTGTCGTAGTCTTGGGTTGTGGCACTGTCGTAGTTTTGGGTGGTGGCATTGTCGTAGTCTAGGGTGGTGGCACTGTCGTAGTCTTGGGTGGTGGCACTGTCGTAGTCTTGGGTGGTTGAGACGTGCAGGTGTTAGTGGGTGATGCTCCTTTGTTGATGTGAGTGACAGGAGTAAATTGCTAGTTGTGGTGGAGGCGACTAAGTGTGAGGCGAGAGGGGAGGATAATTGTGGTAGTGGTAGTGTGGGATGTGCTTGAAGGTGTAGGGGAGGTGGGCGTGAGAGAGTGGCCGCTAACAAAGGAGTACGGTGGGAAGCGCGGCGGTGGCGTGGTTGTGGGCGCGGGGCTGAAGGAGGAGGCCCAGGCGGTAGGAGAGAGGGAGGGAGGGTGAGGAGAGAGGGAGGGTGAGAGGGAGAGGAGCGCGAGCATCACGGTGGCGACGTTGGCGGCATCTCTGACCTGTTGTGCCGGGCGGCTGAGGAGCGTTGCCCCGGAAACGTACCGTACCTGTCTCATGGTGGAGGCGGCGGCCGCGACTCCAGACTACTAGGCTCCAACCCTCGCCCGCCTTCCTGCCGCCGCCGCCGCCGCTGCCATCGCCATCAGGCAGCGAGGCGGACCCTGGGCGACGCACGCACGCACGCACGCACTCACATAATGATCCCGCTCCTCCCGTACCACCAACTTAGGGCCCACCACCCTGCTTAATGTTATCACTCCGTTAATGTTATTGATCCCTCAGTGAGGCCCCTCACTCTCTCCTTCCCTTACACCACTAACACTCACCACGCCCCTCATGCCTTGACATTAGGTGCCAGTCAGAACACTTATTGATCCCGCCCCACCTGCACATGACACATCATAGTATAATGGTATACACGAGGTGAGGTGAGCCAGTGCTGGCACCTAAGGCCCTCCGATTCCTACCTCACAGGAGGCACATAATGATTTAATAACTCACATGTTGAACGCCACCCCACAACACCCCGGCCCGGTAAGCAGAGTGGTGCCGGGTTACTGGCATTATGTGCCACACCTGGGCACTCCTCACCTCTACCTGAGCACTGCACCTGTTCATAACTTGTATCAGTGCATAACAGAGACAAATACTTACTGTGATACTGCACAGTTAACCTTAAGATAACAGCAAACTGTAAATTGTGTTAGTTCTGGTTTATTGTGGTAAAGACTGTAGTTAGTTAACCCAAGGCAGTGATAGGCCATGACGGAAGGGGGCACGTTGTAACACTGTCTACTTCCAGGCTGTGGCAACACATACATACAGACACATACAGTATCTACAAGACTCAATTTTGTCATCACGTGCCTGGCAAAGTTTGTGTGTGTGTGTGTTGCTGAGTCGGCATGTTTATGAATGAAGCTGTGGCGCTCCCACCTGACACTCACGTCTCCCTGGCATCCTCGTATGTGTCGTCGTCCAAGAACTTAATAAAGGGAGGTCAGTGCTCGGCGATAAACAGTGTGTAGTTGACAACACTCCCGCATAAAGTGAATGATCTTTTAAACAGACTTAGCGAGGTACCTCGAGGTGTACTGTACTCTAGTGTTGTGTAAGGCGAGAACACCGTGTTGTGGGTGGCGTGTAGAGCGTGAGGATGGGGGGATAGTGTGCAGGTGTGTGGGTCGCCGTGCCTCCACCGCTGGCAGCAGTAATGGCAGTGACACCCTGGACCCCCCCCCCTCACCAGGCCGTGTGCACCGCCTTAACACAAACACTGATGCCGCCGCCGCTCCTCCAACCTTCCCGTAGCAAATCGATCGCCATCCATATCTCCGGGATTTTGCTTGCCACCTCATTGATTTATATGGGCTGGGGGTGCCCGAGGTGCGTCCAGCTACACACGCAGCGTTATATGTCGCTCTGGTAAATATTGTATGGTGACCCCCTGGCAGTGTTTTAGTGCGCCGCCACCACCAGTTACTCTGTGTGTGAGGGGTCACTCTGCCTCACTTGATGGGAGTCCGTATGGAGAACGTTTGGAGAACGGTGAGTGGCATCGTGTACGTAGGGTGCCATCGTGTACGTGCTGGTGTGTGTGTGTATCTGAGAGGAGCTGGAAGGAAGGTGGCAGTGTGCGGGGGCGCGCGAGCGTGGGAGCGTTGCTATGGAAACGTACCCAGCCGACGGGTGGTCCTCGGCCTACCGCCTCGCCGATAACAAATTTCCCCAGACGGAGATGTACCCCACCCGTCCCCCGACCCAGGGCTCAGCAAGACGCACCCTGCCAAGTGTGAACCCCGCGCTATCAACGTTTACCCCCAGCGGGAGTGCCAGGTTCACCCCCATAGTGTCAGGATCACCCAGCGCAAGTGTCACGTTCAACGCCACCATCCACACGCGACTGTTATTCACTCCACCCCACTTCCGACGTGTGCGCGGCTCTCCCCTCCCCCTCCTGCCCACACACCAAGTTTAACACTTCAGCGTTAGGTTCATCCCCAGCACCGCCGCGCGCGTCAAGTACAACCCACCACCAACCTTGCACGTACAGGCTCACTGGCGCGTGCTTGGTTCAACCCCTCCCCTCCCCACCCCTCGCGTGTCCAGTTTACCCTTCCCCATCCCTGCCTTGCCAAGCTGAGTTAGTTCAGTTCAATAGGTGGGTTGGTGGTGTTTAACACGAGAGAGAGAGAGAGGTGAGGCGGAGTGAAGCTGCCTCAGAATACTACTGGAGACCTTGTAGTGTTGTAAAGCCAAGCGACGAGTGTCTTGAGGGCCACCCAACAGGTTGTGTACCAGTTGACTCCCCTCCCTCTCTCCCTCCCCCCCCCCCCGTTGATGTGTGTATACGCTCTCCCACCCCTTACTACACCCCACATAACCTCAGCCCCCCTCCACTACACCCACAACCTCAGTCTATACCATAATCCTACAGATGCCGCCGCCACACCCCCTTCCTTCCTCGTGCCGAATCAATCTTCTCTAAAACTCTGACTCAACGATTTTTAAGTACAGGTAGGTAAGATGGGTGTAGGTGACAGCTGCGGCACTCTACAAGGCACATGTTGGCCGTGCTCAGGTGTGGCGACCTGCTGCCCAAGAAATATTTTATAATTTGCCTACGTTGGGTTGGGTTAGGTTAGGTTAGGTTAGGTGAAGGAACGTGGCTGAGAAGGGATGAAGCTGTAATCAGAGCTGAGAAAGCGTCGAGATGATGAATGATAACATTTAAACTCGACCCTCAAAATATACAGTATCTTTATTGAGGTGGTTCTATGAATTGTGTCATATTGTCCCACACAGAACCGTAAAGATACTTCTTTGGCGGGCGAGTGTACGTAGAGGAAATGTCTGTACAAGCGATATGGACATGTACTGGAGCTAGGAACGTGAGATGTGTGTGTGTGCGCGCGCGCGCGTGACCTGAGATGGTAGAGTAGAGCGGCTTGATCGAAATACATGAGTTAAGGAACATTGTCTGTTTTACTGATATAGGCATTGATTGAAACATTATATTTAGCCAGAAAAATACAGATACAGAGTGGATAATAATAACAATATTAACATGGCTGAGCCAGTTGAGAACCTGAGCTCTCTTTGAGGCACCTGATATATACTACAATATACAGTACATTTATCTCAAGGAAGTATCATGTAACATTTAGTATCATCTGGAATAGTACAATAACATGGTGGTAATAAGTACATCTCATAATGTTACCACGGTTATCACTTCAATGTTTATTTATTTTATTATTTGTACTTTTTATTTATTTATTTTACTTTTTGTTTTTTATTTATTTATACATACATATACATATATATATACACACACACACATATATATATATATATCCTTGACCACCGAAGGGTCAAGACGTACCTGGCGCTCCTCTCGGAGCAGCCAGGTCAACTGTTAAGTTGGCCCATACCAACTCCCTCCCCTGAACCCTCCTCCCCACCGAAATATCAACAAGTTCTCGCCAGAAGTTACAATTTCATTTAGGAAAGGAATGGAACCAGTGTTAAACAGAGGTGAACAGTGCTTAAGTCAGTGAGAACAACTCAACAGTAACAGTCGTACCCAAGTTAACCTTCACACAGTGAGGTCCCAGGTACCCAGTGATAACGGCCCGTGAGACCCAACACAACCAGCGATGTGTTAATCCGTCTACGATAGGAAGGCCTGGGACCACACCTCACTCATATAACACCATCTGTGAGGGAATTACTACACCACGTCAGGTCCCTCATAACACCATCTGTGAGGGAATTACTACACCACGTGGTCCCTCATAACACCATCTGTGAGGGAATTACTACACCACGTCAGGACCCTCATAACACCATCTGTGAGGGAATTACTACACCACGTGAGGTCCCTCATAACACCATCTGTGAGGGAATTACTACACCACGTGGTCCCTCATAACACCATCTGTGAGGGAATTACTACACCACGTCAGGTCCCTCATAACACCATCTGTGAGGGAACTACTACACCACGTGAGGTCCCTCCTAACACCATCTGGGAGGGAGTTACTACACTACGTGTTTGCTGTTCAACACCTACAATAATCTGTATGTTCACTGTATGTTCCGTTACCTTTCTCTAATGAAGGCTTTTGTTAAACCACCAATGTATGTAATAAGTCATTTATGTCCAACGTATATTTTCAGCCTTCGGGCTGCAGAACTTTTTCAATAAACCGTCAATTATTATATATATATATATATATATATATATATATATATATATATATATATATATATATATATATATATATATATATATATATATATATATAACACATATACATATAAATTAGAGTGAAATTTCAAAACATAAGTATAATGGGGGAGCAGTACAACCTGGGTTGTACAGTAATAAGGTTGAACAAGAGGACAGAGCTGTCAGGATTATGTCTAGTTGGCAATTACAGGTTGACAATCCCTTATCCGAAATCCTTGGGGCCAGATGCATTTCGGTTTTTGGAATTTTTCGGTTTTCAGAATGGTTAGTTTTTTCCGGTTTTCAAAATGATTAGGTTTTTTATTTTTTTATTTTTTTATTTATTTTTTTTTTTTACAGGGATCAGCCCACCCGGGCACAGGTCACTGACCCACATTGGGGCCTGGGGGCTAAAATATAATAATAATTACTGTATAATAATAATTATAATAATGATAATAATTATAATAATAATAATAATAATAATAATTCATAGGTCTAGGTCGTGTTTCTCACTTTTGATCTTTTTTTTCATTCTTGTATTTCTTTATTATTATTATTATTATTATTATTATTTTATTACAGTATTATTGTTATTATTATTATTGTTATCATTCTTATTTTATTTTTTTGTATTTTTTATTAAAAATTTTATTTACTAAGAATAATTATTATTATTACTGTATTATCATTATTATTATAATTATTATTACTATTACATTTTCACCCCCAGGCCCCGATATGGGTCAGTGACCTGTGCCCGGTAGGCTAATCCCCCAAAAAAAAAAATAAATAAATAAATACAAAATTGCTCCACAAAAAAAAACTTTCGGTTTTCAGAGCTTTTCGGTTTTTGGAATTTCGGATAAAGGGTTGTCAACCCTGTATGTTTATTGCAATGGTAATTACTTATTTATTTGCATGATAATTTCCAATAAAATGGATTTGATGGTACAATAAAAGCAGGTACTGTAAATATAGTAAGTGTTACAAGAAATATTAATACTTCGACGATAGATATTTTTTTAGAGATGATTTAAAGGAAGGGAGCGTAGTCTTTGCTCGGATGGGTGGGGGTAAGTTGTTCCATACCTTCACACCATGATATTTTATGGAGGTCTGGGACTGAGAGGAATGCATGGAGGGTGGTCTTAGTAGCTCTGGGTGCCTTAAGTTGTATCTCTGATTATTCCGAAACTGGAAGTAATTATTGTCAAGCAAGTGATTGATAGATTTGTAAACAAAGAGGGCACAGCAGTAAGTGTTAATATCCTCGAATTTTAAAAATTTCAATATAGCAAATTTTTCATTTGTGTGATCTGTTTTTTCAAGTAGGTCATTGTCCGTACAACTCTCTTTTGTGCAGTAACCAGAGATTGTGTTTTTCAAGAGCCAGAGGCCCCCCATAGTGTGTGACAGTGTATCAGGTGTTGGTAAACAAGATCATGATAGATTTCTTTCATTGCTGTGAGAGTGAGTGACTGTCGAGTGTGATACATGATACCTCACTGTTTATTGATTTTACTGTGAATGGCTTGTATGTGGTTTCTCCAGTTAAGTTTCTCATCAACAATAACTCCGAGGATTTTAGTATTTTGTTCGCGTTTGAGGACTATATTACCAAGGTACAGGGGGTTCAAGTCTGGAGGTAAGTTTTTTCTTCTGTGAAAGATCGTGTAGTGGGTTTTCTCAAGGTTTAAGGTCAGTTTATTACGTATTACCCGGGTCCCGACTTTAGTTAATTCAGTGTTCATAGTTCTCATCAAGGGAGGTCTGAGTTGCTTGCATAGAGATTACTATCGTCTGCAAATAAGTTGTATTTTATGAGTGAGCTGGCGTGGACTATGTCGTTTATGTACAACAAAAACAGTACTGGACCGAGAATGGAACCTTGAGGGACTCCATACAAGATTGGCGAGGAGTCAGATTGGTGGTTATTATAACAGACATACTGCATCTTGCTGGACAGATATGAGGTAAACCAATTGTGGGACAGGCCCCTAACGCTGTAATGTTCAAGCTTTGAAAGGAAGATGGTATGGTCGACAGTATCGAAGGCTTTAGAGATGTCCAAGAATATATCGACTGTGAACTGACTGTCATCAAAGGAATTTAAATGTCATTAGTAAAGGATAGCAGAGCACTCTTAGTCGACCTTCTAGCTCTAAATCCAAACTGGGAGTCTGTAAAGATGTTATTGGCATTGCAGAAGGAATTTAGTTTACTGTATTACATGCTAGCTTTTCCAGTATCTTACTCAAGGCTGGGAGGACTGATATGGGGCGGTAGTTCTTGAAGAGACCTTTGTCCCCAGATTTTTTATATGCCGGGTGGACTTAAGCAATTTTCAGTTTATCAGGAAAGACACCACTAGTGAAGGAGGAGTTACAAATGTGGAGGAGAATAGGTAGTAATAAGTGGGCCACTTTTTTAATGATGCTCATTGGTATATTGTCTTCGCCTGCTGCTGCATCTTTGGACATTTTTATGATGGCCAGTAATTCATCTGCTGTGACAGGGGATAAGAATAGTTCATTTTGCTGTCTGTTTTGCTGGTAGGCTCTTAATTCCTCATGGTGATCAGGGATGCTCTCTGCAAGATTTTTGCCAGCATTAATAAAATATTCATTGAAGTGGTTGGCAATGAGGGAGGGTTCCGTTATAAATGAATCGTTTATCATAAGAGCTGAGTGGGGGGCCTAAGGCTGAGTGTTCTGTTCTGAATAGAATTTATGACATTCCAGGTTTTCTTACTGTCGCCTGATGCTGACTGGAGCTTGTTTGTATAATAGTTACGTCTGGCATTTCCAACTGCTTGTGTTACTCTATTTCTGATACTTCGGTAAGCATCACCGAAAGTTATGGGTCTTTTTGCAAATTTCCTTTGGAGTTTGTGTTTTTCTTTTATCATTATCTTAATTTCGTTTTGTGATATAGGGTTTGGAAATGGATACAGTTTTCACTGACTTAGTCTTGAGCGGGAAGCATTTATCAAAGCAAGCATGAAGATGCTAGAGAAGTTACAGCTGTTCACGTTAGGGTTGTTGGAGGCATAGACAAGATCCCAGTTAGCATTCATTAGGTTGTTTTCAAAAAGGAGCATGTTGTCGGCGCAGTAGTCTCTGTATTGAATTGAGACTCTACTAGACCTTTCAGGTCTTGTGGCTGTTTTATACATGGCAAAAACTGGGAAGTGATCTGAGATATTGTTATAAATAATTCCACTTGCTAGGTTGTTAGGAGTGTTGCTAGTCCAGATATGATCTATGACAGAGGCAGAGGTGGTAGTTACTCTAGTGGGTTTGGTTATAGTGTTGAAGAAGAGCTTAGAATGACAGGTAGCAAGAAGGTCTAATACTGAGGTGTCGGTTTCTGATTTTGATAGATCAAGGTTGAAATCTCCTGTGTTTTTTTTTCTTCATTTAATGGGCACCCCCTACATCCTTGTGTAAGGTGAAGCGCAGAAGCGTTTACAGCGCCCAACAGGGAAGCATGCTAAGTTCATGCTTGCCTTTATGTCTCATGAGTTACGGGCGTAGAAGCCTGAAGAGTCGAGGGCGTAGAAGCCTGAAGAGTCAATGGTTTGTGTCTAAGCAAGTTATTGGAAGCTCCAACAACTTGTCCCTGAATACGAATTCGCAACTTTCGACTTACAGCAGGTACCTACTTTGCTGCTAGGTGAACAGGGACCAAGGGGACTAGGAAGAGTGTCCAAACAACTTCCACCGGCCCGGGAATCGAACCCGTGACATCTTGCTTGCGAGGCAAGAACGGTACCGCTCTACCACCAGCTCCGCAATCTCCTGTGATGTAGCAGTCTTTCCTCTCTGAACTTATGACAGAGATAAGCTCCGAAAATTTATCAAGAAAATTCCTTACATTAGTGTGGGGTCGTCTACTAGGATATTTCGTGTGTCGTTACGTAATTCAATGAAAACACTCTCCATGAACTCCTCCTGAACCTTTAAATCATCTCTTACAGAAGTGTTATACTTGATATCAACATATAGGGCGACACCACCACTGTGTCGTGACGTGTTGACGCAGTGTATATTATAATTAGGAATGTTATACAAATGGTCAATATCGTTAGTGAGTTTGGTCTCACAGAATCCAAGTACATCAAATTTGTGGGCAATAGAAGATAAACACTGATCTTTAGCAGCACCATAAGTAAAATTTCTCCCGGCTCAAAAATAACACATATTAATTAAACCTAACGAGAAGGACAAAATTACAGGAAAACCTAAACAAACTTTGACTATGGACTGAACAAAAAAATGGCAGATGCAACCTAACCTAATGTGAAGAAAATGCTTGGGAACAGAAACAGGAACCAACCTACCAACTGAACGACGTCTAGAGAAATGCGATTGTGTGTAAGAGAGGGAGGTTGACATCTATGCTTAGTAATTAATGTACATACGTCATTGATGATTAGGAGAGAGAGGAGAAGAAAATAAGAGGAGTTATGAGATGAGAGACAGTAGGTAGGTAGAGGTCAAGCGTTTGGCCTTAGTCTCTTGAGGATCGTCGGGGATGTGGGTAGAGTCAATGATGAGGTACGTGACGCTGTTAGTGATGGTAGTCCTCCCTTCCCTTCCCTTCCCTAGTCCACTGCCCCCCTTCCCCAATCCAGTTCAGTCCACCAATCCTGACTAGTGATACCCTGTCTCTCTTTATATTCTCGGTGTACTGGCGACAATTTGTTACTTCACCACCATCATACCCCGTCCTACCAACACCATTACCACATTCTGCACCACCATACCCCGTACTACCACACCACATTCTGCACCACCACCATATACCCCGCACTGCCACCACTATACCCTGTACTGCCCCGTACTACCACCACTATACCCCGTACTACCACCACACCAACACTACCACCACACCCAGCACTACCACCACACCCAGCACTACCAGCACCACACTCAGCACTACCAGCACCACACTCAGCACTACCAGCACCACACTCAGCACTACCAGCACCACACTCAGCACTACCAGCACCACACTCAGCACCAAGTAAGAGGACAGGTTATGGTTAGAGTGCGGGGGGGGGCTTGTCGTGCGTGGTCTTCCATGTTTTATGGAAACCATTTAAGTTGAGAGGCGTGTGAGTCCACGTGTTGCGTCTCGTAGCTGGGGAGGGTGGGGGAATATTGTGGGGAGGTGGGTCTACTGTACTGTCCTCTGTGTGAGTCAGGTGTAGGTATAATGAGCCCGGTGTAGGGAGTTCGGTGTAGGTGTAGTGTCACCACCTGAAGGTATAATGGGACATAACCTTCGCCTGTTCACCCATAGTTGTGTTTAGTACACTTTGTTGTGCTCGCTTGGTGTGTGTGTGTGTCGTCAAGCAACTAGCCCGCACCATTCACACTGTACATAAGAAAATAAGGAGTCTGCAATAGGCCGGTTGGCCTGTGCATGGCAGCTCCTGTCGAGAGTTACTACCACTCTCTATCATCCATGAATCTATCTAGCCTCCTTTTGAAACTTTTCAGCATTCCAGCACTTACTACAAAGTTGCTAAGCTTGTTCCACTCGTCCACCACCCTATTTGTGAACCAGTTCCTTCCTATCTCCCTCCTAAACCTAAACTTATCCAACTTAAATCCGTTGCTCCGAGTCCTATCCTGCTAGGATATTATAAGAACTTTATCTATATCCCCTTTATTGATTCCTTTCACCCACTTAAATATTTCTATCATGTCTCCCCGCACTCTTCGTCTTTCTAGGGAATGCAAGTTTAGTTTCTTTAACCTATCCTGATATGGAAGGTTTCTAAGTCCCGGAATCATTTTCGTCATTCTTCGCTGCACCGACTCTAGTGAAATGATATCCATTCTATAATAAGGGCACCAGAACTGAACCGCATAATCGAGGTGCGGCCTGACTAGCGCAAGATATAGTTGCAATAAGACCTCTGCACTCTTGTTACTTACACTTCTAGATATAAAACCCAATACTCTGTTTGCCTTATTTCGAACATTAACGCACTGTTTTCTAGGCCGTAGGTCCGGGCTTACCAGTACCCCTAGGTCTCTTTCACAAGTCGACTTCTCTAGGTTGATGTTGTTAAGGCTGTATACATTGACAGTATTTGTTCTTCCAGTATTAAGTACGCTGCACTTGCTGGTGTTGAATTTCATTTGCCATTTTTCAGACCACCCCTGCAGTTTATTTAGATCCTCCTGTAGTGCATTTGCATCCTGCTTATGTCACTGCTGATCCCAGTATCTAGATCGTTTATGTAGATTATGAACAAGAGTGGGCCTAGTACTGACCCCTGGGGAACCCCACTGGTTACACGGCCCCACTCAGATTTAACACCATCTATGCTGAACCTCTGCGTTCTATCGGTGAGCCATGATTTTATCAAATTTAAAACTTTCCCCTCGATACCATGAGCCGTAATTTATCTCAGAAGCCTCTGATGCGGTACTCTGTCAAATGCTTTGCTAAAGTCTAAGTAAATAACATTGTAATTTTCGTTATTATCTACTACCTCGAAAACTTGCCTAAAAAAACGTCAGCAGATTTGTTAGACAAGATTTTCCCTTTGTAAACCAATGTTGAGAGTCGTAGATTAATTTGCTTTTCTCTAAATGTGATCGGATGCTGTCTGCTATAATTGATTCAAGAAATTTCCCCACTACTGACGTCAAACTGATCGGCCGGTAATTTGACGCTGATGCTCTGTCTCCCTTTTTGAATATGGGTACTACATTTGCCTGTTTCCACAAGTCTGGCACAACTCCAGTGTCTAATGATTTTGTAAATAAATTTACGAGGGGTCCGCTAATCTGTTCCCTACACTCTTTCAAGACTCGAGGAAAAATTTCATCTGGCCCTGGGGATTTTGTCTTCTTTAGTTTATTTATCGTCTTAAGAACATGCTCTTTTCTGATAGTGATACTCTTTAATTTCTCTTCTTCCTTTCCCCTATATATCAGTTCCACCTCTGGAATTTCCTTGCGAATTTCTTCTGTGAAAACTGATAAGAAATAGCTGTTCAATGCTTTGCTTATTTCTTCACTGTCATTTATCACTTCCCCCCTCCCTGACTTTAAAGGCCCAACTTTGTCCTTGACCTTTGTTCTATATACCTGGAAAAATCCCTTGGGATTCGCCTTGGGATTCTCTTGCTATTCTGATTTCATAGTCTCTCTTTGCTTTCCTTACATTTTTTTAACATTCCTAGATAGTTCATTATACCTATTTCTGAGCTGCTCCTCCCCTCCCTTTAATTTCTTATAAATTCCTTTCTTTATTCCTATGTCATGTTTAAGATTTCTGGTCATCCACCTTGGCTCATTCTTATTTGACCTAATTTTTCTGTATGGTATATTTTGTTCTTGTGCTTTATGTAGTATACTAGTGAATATATTATAGTCATGATCAAATGTTGTGTCATCTATGACCTCACACGACAAGCTCTAGTTTACAGCACCTTCCTCGCTCATATCATAGTTATCACATTAAACACCACATACAAGCCATTCACAGTAAAGTCAATAAACAGTGCGGTATCATGTATCACACTCGACAGTCACTCACTCTCACAACATTGAAAGAAATCTATCATGATCTTGTTTACCAACACCTGACACACTGTCACACACTATGGGGGGCCTCTGGCTCTTAAAAAACACAATCACGGGTTACTGCCAAAAGAGAGTTGTGCGGACAATGACCTACTTGAAAAAACAGATCACACAAACGAAAAATTTGCTGAATTGAAAATGTTAAAATTCGAAGATATTAACACCTACTGCTGTGCCCTCTTTGTTTACAAATCTATCAATCACTTGCTTGACAATAATTATTTCCAGTTCTGGAATAATCAGAGATACAACTTGCAGAGCTACTAAGACCACCCCCCATGCGCTCCTCTCGGTCCCAGACCTCCATAAAATATCACGGTGTGAATGTGTGGAACAACTTACCCCCACCCATCCGAGCAAAGACTACGCTCCCCTTCTTTAAATCATCTCTTAAAAAATATCTATTGTCTAAGTATTAATATTTCTTGTAACACTTACTATATTTACAGTACCTGCTTTTATTGTACCATCAAAACCTTTTTATCGGAAATTATCATGTAATTAGACAAGAAATTTCCATTGCAATAAATATACAGTGTATTTGCCAACTAGACATAATCCTGGCAGCTCTGTCCTCTTGCTCAACCATAATACTGTGCAACCCATGTTGTACTGCTTCCCCATTATACTTATGTTTTTCAATTCCACTGTAATTTATGTATATATTTATAATATAAATAAAAAATAATAAATGAATAAAATATATAAATATTGAAGTGATAACAGTGGTAACATTATGAGATGTTCTTATTACCACCATGCTATTGTACTATTCCAGATGATACTTCCTTGAGATAAATGTATAGTATATATCAGGTGCCTCAAAGAGAGCTCAGGTTTTCAACTGGCTCAGCCATGTTAATATTGTTATTATTATCCACCCCATATCTGTGTTTTTCTGGCTAAATAAAATGTTTCAATTCAATTCAACTCTCTTGCCTCACCTGTGCCACTCATCCCACTCACACTTGGCCACACCTCCACACGCACCCCTCACACGCCATCGTTCTCCTCACTCCCACCGAACACACACACACACACACACTAAGGGATTCTGAGTTACCGTCCGCCTCGTCATTTGTTTTGTCACTCCTAGTTACTTGCCCTCGGTGCGTTTAGAGGAAATTTGTGTTGTTGCTAGAGGGTGACGAGTTTCCTGGAGTTAAGTGTGTGTGTAGATAAGCGAGCTGCTACTGCTGCTGGCCGACGTCCCTGGGGGGTACACAACAGCCAGGGACCCCGCCCATCATGATAATGGCAGTGGCCTCGTATTGTTGTGTGGCGGCGCTGAGGACTACAGTGTCACAGTACAACTACCTCCCCTCCCTCACTCTCTCCCCACCCTCTCCCTCTCCTTCCCCTCTCTCCCCCTCCCCTCCACATCAGTTTATATTCGTTGGATCACCTGAAGAATCACCACCCAGGCTTACTTCACCTAAAGTTTAACCACCCTAACGCTATCCTATCCTATAACCCATAATACCCAAATAGCTCTAGGATGGTTAATCTTGAGGTGAAATAAGCTGGGGTGGATATTCTTCAGATGAGACTTTTTTTTTAATTAGCTTTGCTATAGGACTAATTGCTACAAGGTGCTTGATTCTGGCAGTAGTTTAGTGGCACTCAAACGTGTCCAACACCCGGGCACTGACCGTCCCAGGCATTCACCCAGTTATTTAGCGCCAGCTGTGTCAAAACTTGTGCCTGGGTGATGGAGGAGAATTGTATGTAATTATTAGACAGAACACTTGTGCTGTCTTCTACACTCATAATGACAGCCTGGGAAACGACCACCAGGCCGCCCTCCTCGCCTTACCTCACCTTCATATTACTGTAATTATTAATCCAACTTCACCTAACCCTACCTCACTTCACCTCACTTCACCTTCCTTCATTTAACTACCTACCTCACCTCTCTTCACTTCACCTTACCTAACTTCACCTCACTTCACTTCACCTTCCTTCATATTAATTGCTTACCTAACCTTACCTCGCCTCACTTCACCTTTCTTTATATTAATTACCTACCTAACCACTCTTCACCTCCTTTCATATTAATTACTTACCTAACCTAACCGTGGTAATAGTCTCGTTAAACCATACAGAGGACTCCCGCGTTGTACTTCAAGAGTGGGGGCTACTGCCCCCCCCCTCGCCTCTCACCTCACCTTCAGGGAAACTTGTTGCGCTTTCGTGTAGCTCTTGGTGTTATGTTTATTACTCTCTCTCTCTCTCTCTCTCTCTCTCAACAGCAACAATAACATTAAAACAGTTTATTTAGCCAGAGAGAAAAAATACACACCGAACCATAGCCAAGAGTTATTGACATTGTCTGTGAGTGTTTCAAGGAGGTGCGACTATAGCTCTCCTGAAGGCACCGTCAGGAGTAAATACTGTAACGCACATGTATTATTGACAGCTTCACCCGGGTTTGGTCTTGACAGTGTACAGCAGAGAGAGAGAATATTGGAACCTTTTATCAACAGTCTGTTTGGTCCGAGTGTTAAGACGTGCGCTTCTTAACAGGTTGGGCCACGATGTTGTGTAATCAAGTGTGTGTGTTTGTCACTTGTAGGTAAATCACTTATAGTTGTGTTTTTTTCTTCCATGGGAGGTGAGGATAATAGGTTGTTGTTGTTGTTTGTCAGGGTAGGTAGAGGTTGTTGTGGTAGGATGGTGTGGTTGTTGTCCTTTTTCTTGATTCTGGTGGTTGTAGGTGGAGGTGAGGGAAGGAGGCAGGGAGTTCATGGGTCCTTTGCAGTGCAGTATATGACAGTGCAATGCAGTGCAATTATCGGTGTACCAGTGAGTGACTGTGTGTGTGTGTGTGTGTGTAGGGGGGGGGAGGTCTGTGATACCCGCCCACTCGTACGTATCCCCGATCTTACACACACACACCGTCACCACCAACAGCAACAATATCGCTGCTTTACCAAACGTTTGTTGGTAGCGCAGGGAAAACATCCTACCACACACCTCTGTACCGTCGACCTCCACCACGCGCGTACACACACACACCTTCAACACACGTGGCTCGCTCTCCATTGAACGTTCAGACACAAAATTAGGTTCTCATGTATTGTATTGTCTGTCATTAAATAGTGTCGGTAAAGACGAGTAGGAACCTGGCCTGAGTGTTGAACCAGGACAGAGGTGAACATTGGATTGAGATGATTCACATGAGAGGAGGCTTAGGTAAGACGGCCGAGACTCCAGCAAAATGTGGGGTGGGGGACGTTTGTCAGATGTACGATGCTGAGACACATTGAGATAGGGCTCCCCTCCCCTCTCACCCCCCTCTCTAAGATGCCGGGTGGCAGGGCTGGGGGCGGGGTATAGCAAGGCCTGGGTGCACTGCTGGGTGGCGGGTGTGACAGCCAGTTTTCCTGGTGTGCCACACAAGAGACAGCAGATAAGGGTGTGTGGTGGTGATAAGAGTTGCGGCACTGCCAGGCCAGCCTGTGTCTGTGGCTCGTCTGGCGGCACTCACACACTCTCAGCCTCCCGCCCTGCCTGCCGCCCACCCTCCCTCCCCGACCTTGTAATTGAGGTTTTTAACGTGTGCGAACCTCAAGTGAGGAAGGCGACTTTTATAATCATGCTTGCTCTTGACTTTTCTTGTTGACGGCCACGTGGAGTTGTGGTAATACATAACCCGTCCAAGGAGTTGACTGGATAAACAAGGCCCAAATTGAAGTGTGTGATGACCGCGGGCATAAGGCCCTCAATACACAAAGGATGTATGGCAGCTCACCGAGTGATACCAGGTTTCCCTATACTCTCGTATCTTTAACCTTATCCTGCTATAACTTATAATAAGATCCACTCGAGGTTGTTTATGAGGCAGAGAAAGGCTTGGTGTAATTGTAGTGTACAATAATTTATGTTGGGCAACTCTAGGAAGAAACGTTTGGGTGTGGGGAGGCAGTCGTCGCAACAGCGGCGCACGACGTCACCCAGGCAGTGTGCAGTGTTGCACGAGGTACGAGGCTAATCCCTCCTTCCTCAGCCAGCCTCCTCGCCCCCTCACTCCCCTCCTTGGTCCCCTCACTTCCCTCCTCTTTCTCCTCCACATACCCCTCTTTCTCCCTCTCTCCTTCATTGCCATCCCCCTTGTCTTCCTCCTGTTTACTTGTACCATTATAACCGTTTGTCTCCTCCACCTAACCGGTACTGTCAACAACTACACAATAATGGGCGAGGAACACGAGGCCTTCCTCAAGTGCACCAAATTATACATTATAGAGAGAGAAGTAAGAGTGAGGGAGGTGGTGGTGTGGCTCAGGGTACGAATGGTACGGCGGCTGGTGCGAGGCGGGATCATTACTTATGTATGGTGGCTGGCTGGCCCTGGCCTGGCCCACCCCGGCCGACCGGCGGACCAGGCCAGGCCACCCAGCCCAGTCCAGCCGTTCGTCCTGCCCCTGCCCTTACCTCCTCCTCCTTACACCAGAGCCATCGTATGTCCACCCTGTACCCATTATACTCATCACCTAGTCTACTGCCCTACACCCACATTTACCTCACACTCGCCCCCACCCTACACCCACTCTTACCTTACAGACGCTCCCACCTCCCACCCTACAATCACCTCTGGGTATCTGTGATTGAATAGGATTGTGGGTGGGATGTGATTGAAGAATAGTTTATCTTGTCTGTAGTTGTGTGGGAGGGAAGGGGCTAGGGAGTGTGTGTGTGTGTGTGTGTGTGTGTGTTTTAGGGGGAGAGAGGCCGGGGTCGTGGACAATGAACTGCATTGTACGGTAACAGTCACGTGGTGTAGCACTGACCCAGCCTCCTTCACAACCCAACCCCGCCCACCCTCCCTCCCTCAGCCCCACCCCGCCTACCCACCCTCCCTCACTAACTCCCACCCAGCTCACCCTCTCTTCCTCAGCCCCACCTCGCCCACCCTCTCCCTCCCTCAGCCCCACCTCGCCCACCCTCTCCCTCCTCAGCCCCGCCCTGCCCACCCCTCTCCCTCCCCAGCCCCGCCCACCTCTCTCACTACCACACCCTACCCTCTGTCCCGCCTACTCTTTCTCTCCATCTTTACTAGCTCATACCCTCTCGACCCCACCCCTGCCCACCCACTCTTTCTTGAGACCCACCTCCTCGCTACACTTACACCGCCCATCTTTCCTCTACAACGCCCCGCCCACCGACCGACCCTCACTACACTATCCCGCCCACAAACCCACCCACCCTCACCACACTTATCCCGCCCGACCGCCCACCCTTCCTCTCTACGCTGCCCCCACCCCCTCACCTACCATGGGTCTTCAGTAAAGATACTCGGCTCTTAACACTATAATTATGTAGTGTCACTTGGGTAGTTATTATAGGGGGTCAGTGGTGTGTGGATCTGTGTGTATATTGTTTATGTATCTGTGTATGTATGTGTGTGTATATTTGTGTCCATGTGTGTGTATCTGTGTCCATGTGTGTGTGTGTGTGTGTCCATGTTTGTGTGTGTGTATTTGTGTGTTAACCAGTCACAAGACCCCCCTCTCCCCCGTTGAACCTCCCGAAATTACCACTTTAAGATTCATAACTCATTTACGCACACACACACACACCACCGTCACCTTTTATTATTAATGTATATAGTTTAACACCCACCTGTGTCTGTCTGTCTGTGTGTGTGTGTGTGGGTTGTCTAAGATAATGAATGGGATTAGTGTGAAGTGAGTGGTGTGTGAGATAGTATGAAATGAGTGGGTTGTGGGATCGGTGTGAAATGAGTGGGTCTGGGTTAGCATGAAATAACTTAATGGTGTAACAGCTGACAAGTGTTAACAAACATTGAGAAACAAAAGATATACAAGGGGGGGAGGGTGTAAGGCCGTAAGGGTATACCAACCGTGTTTATATTACTGTCAACACGTGGGATCTACTGTGCTAGTCAGGCTGCACCTCGATTATGCTGTTCAGTTCTGAATTGGATTGAAACAGTTTATTTAGCCAGAAAAAACACAGATACAGAGTGGATAATAATAACATTATTAACATGGCTGAGCCAGTTGAGAACCTGAGCTCTCTTTTAGGCACCTGATATATACTATACATTTATTTCAAAGAAGTATTATGTGACATTTATAGAATTGATATCAATTCACCGGAGTCGGTGCAGCGAAGAGTAACGAAAATGATTCCGGGACTTAGAAACTTTCCCTATCAAGATAGATTAAAGAAACTAAACTTGCATTCCCTAGAAAGACGAAGAGTGCGGGGAGATATGATAAAAGTATTTAAGTGAGTAAAAGGAATCAATAAAGGGGATATAGATAAAGTTCTTATAATATCCTAGCAGGATAGGACTCGGAGCAACGGATTTAAGTTGGATAAGTTTAGGTTTAGGAGGGATATAGGAAGGAACTGGTTCACAAATAGGGTGGTGGATGAGTGGAACAAGCTTAGCAACTTTGTAGTAAGTGCTGGAACGCTGGAAAGTTTTAAAAGGAGGCTAGATAGATTCATGGATGAGAGAGAGTGGTAGTAACTCTCGACAGGAGCTGCCATGCACAGGCCAACCGGCCTATTGCAGACTCCTTATTTTCTTATGTTCTTATGTTAAGTGAGTAACCTGATCCCTCTCCCTCTCAATATTAGAGAAAGAGAGGGATAAAAGGACGTTAGAGGAGGGAGAAAAAGAGGGATGGGTGTTAATAGTTTAGAAGAGGTAGCGGTAGTTAGCGAACTCTCATCTTTCCTTCGTTAAGCTTAGGAGGGAGAGAGGGTGGGGGGCGATAGTGGTGGTAGAAAACTGTTCCACTGTTTCTTTAACCCATAAATAAAAGGTTCCTTGGTTACATCGTTGCTTGAAATTTTCACATCAGAAAGTTGAAAAGATCACGTTTAAAGTCCTGTACTTCCTGGAGTGAGTTACTGAGCCTGTTGGTGGTGAAGTCACGTTAGTATACCTGGAGTGTGTGTATCAGCGGGGACCCATTCTCGCTCACCCCTGGATTGACTTATGTACCCACGGTGAAGCAGCCTCTGGTAGGATCTGCAGCGGTACCCAAGTTAATTTACAAATATTAATACAGGCTGGTCCCCCCCTCCCTTCCCCTTTTTAATTGAGCCGTGGGGGGGGGGGGGTGTAATTACCAGGATCTCATTTGGAGGTTGACACGCCCAGGTATACTGTACATACTCCAGATGGGCCGTGATACTTGTTGGCCAGGTTATGGTGCATCTTAATTGTGTTTTGAGGTCGGGAGATGGCCTGGGCGGTGGGAGGAGACACCAAGCCCACAAGGGACAAAGGCTGAGCGAGCGCCAGGGAGGGGTGGGGGCTGCCATGCTAGGGACCTGTGTGCCTCTGTCACGGGTGAGGGGACCTGAGGCACATATGCCAATCATCTCTAGTCTACATGACCGCTCCTCACTCCTACTGCCTTACTACCTCCTCTCCTCCCTACCTACCTACCCACCTACCTACCTACCTACCTCCCTCCCTCCCTCCCTCCCTCCCTCCCTCCCTCATCTTTTCTTTACTCTCGCTTTCCCTCCCTGGGTCACCACACTCTTCACCCTCGAGGAGAATGGTCGGGACTCGGTTATCAGAGCACCAGACAGGTCAAATTAGTGCTTCAGCTTGTGTGTGTGTGTGTTCACCTCCCTCCAGCAGGTACCTGAGGGTGGTGTGATGTGTCAGACCACCACCATCTTCACCGTAATTTACTGTCATGGGGGTAGTCCCTTGAAGGTGGCACCCGGTCGTGTTCCCCTTCTGCTTTGTGTGTATATGTGTTAATTGGTTATGTAAAGGCTTTATAAGTGACAATAATAATAATACGAACAATAAAGAGAAAAGCAATTTACATACATAACAATAAACACACCATTTGAGCATAAGGTACCCGGGGCAGTAATCACCTGGTGGCGACAGTACTAACGTCTTAACCCAGGTGTGAGAGCAGCCGAGCATACACACCATCTGTTTACCCTCATCAAATATAGTACTAGTATTCAAGTTGGTGCCTCGAGTCCTTTACAGTCACATATACAGTATATATACACACTACGACTACTACTTTGCTGTCATTTGTAATAGAGTATGACGATCATACAATAATATGAGTTATTAACGGTGTCGCCTTCGTTGGTGGGCTCTTAGGTGACTCGAGAGGCCGATACGGGACCTAGGGAGAGGGGATGAGTGACCTAGGGATAAGGGATAGGTGTAGGGGTGAGTGACCTAGGGAGAAGGCGTAGGTGTGAGTGACCTAGCGAAAAGGTGTAGGTGTAAGGGTGAGTGACCTAGGGAGAAGGTATAGGTGTAGGGGTGAGTGACCTAGGGAGAAGGGGTAGGTGTAGGGGTGAGGACCTAGGGAGAAGGTGTAGGGTGAGTGAGGGAGAAAGGTGTAGGGGTGAGGACCTAGGGAGAAGGGGTAGGTGTAGGGGTGAGTGACAGGGAGAAGGTGTAGGGGTGAGTGACCTAGGGAGAAGGGGTAGTAGGGGTGAGTGACCTAGGGAGAAGGTGTAGGGGTGAGTGACCTAGGGAGAAGGTGTAGGTGGGGGTGAGTGACCTAGGGAGAAGGTGTAGGTGTAGGTGGAGTGACCCAGGGAGAAGGTGTGTGTAGGGGTGAGTGACCTAGGGAGAAGGTATAGGTGTAGGGTTGAGGGATAGAAGGGGTAAGGGTGAGGGATAGAAGGGGTAGGTGTAGGGAGGGGTGAGAGACCTAGGGAGACAGAAGGGGTCACCTCAGGCTTGGCTCGTAGCTTTTTAGTGCTGTTGTGTTTTTGTTGGTCTTTGTTAGGGAGGCGGGCGGGGAAGTGATCAGTGGAGGTGTGTGTATGCATTTGTGTGTGTATTGGGCAGGTGGTGGTGTAGGCTGGTAGACAGGCATACCGCCCCTCACGCACTGTCACGCCCATGACACTCATTCTACTACACTTGCCGCCCGTCCGCCCGTAGTAACGAGCACAGCGGGGTGTGGGCGGGCGAATCATTGCAGAAGACGGACGAAACGAACTGAAAGAGTGTTGGGTGGTGTGGCCTGGGGGGTAGGCCGGCGTGGTTGCAAGATGTTGCGACGGAGCCACCTCGGCGGACCAAGACTGCCTGCGCCCCCTCGCTCCCTCACTCTCTTTCTACCCCGCGCTCTCTTTACACCCTACTCTCTCGCCCGCTCTCCCTCCCATAGCTATCTTTGTGCGCCGTACTTGTTATTGCTCCTCCATGTGCCCACCTCGCCCCTTCCCTCAACTCCCCGGCCTACTGCATTGTTCCATCACTACCCTGCTAGGCTTATTCCCGACCAGTGGGAGGCGCCGCGCTGGTCTGTAAGTGTGTCCTTGAATAGATCCCTGTAGGTAGGGTGTGGGGCGGGCCGTGGTGGACACTGGTAGAGATAAGGCAGCAGTGTACCCAGCATTCTCACACACCTAAATCATTGCTCCAGTAAACCAATCTTGTACTCGACCGCATGGCCTGGCCGGTCATCAGCGTGACACCTTGCACCACACTCACCGTCTATACCGTTGTAATGTTATATCGAAACAAAATTGTTTTCCTGAAAGGTGTGAAATGTAGAATTTGTGAAGAGGAGGGTGGGAGCGTTGCATGTGTATGTGTGGGTGCGTGCGTGTGCGTGGGGTAGTGTCCCCGCACAGCCGCGCGTGGCGGGCCTACAGCGTACGTAGGTCGGTGTAGCGTTCGTACGGGGGAGAGGGCAGTGTGAGGTGCGCCGCCCAGCCGTGTGGAGGTAGGGCCGCCTCGTCTCCGTGTGCCGCCTCCGCTGGTCCCAGCCTTCCTATCAACACCAGTGAGCGTGTGTCCGTGTAGCTGGTTGGAGGCCGCCGCCGCTCCCGCCCGTCCCACACATGATCTACTCCTCCCCAGTCAACAGTGTATAGCGGCACCATGGCTACATCCCCTCTCTTTACCAAGGGACACTGCCCACCAGGCCTGGCCCATCACCACCGCCTATACACTCACTACTTCCTCCTCATCACTCAGTGAACTTTTGTGCTTGAAATATTGCTGACAAAATGCCAGGTGTATTTTGTGTGCTACTTAAAACAATAGTAAATATATTTGAGTGATGGACTATAACCATGCGATCTGGTGCTTTGTGACAAAGGACTGTGTGGACATGGTGGTGTTATGGTGGTTGACACGTCAAGCATTAACTCAACGTCAAGTGAAGGTGTATCATGTGTTTTGTGTAGTGTGGGTGTGTATATGTGTGTATGTTTGTGTGAGGAAGGGAAGGAAGGGTTGAGCAGTGGGTCTGGGGTGGTGGTGGTAGTGATGGGTGGGTTGGGAGAAACTGGTGGTGGTGGGGAGGAGTGGCAGAGGCTGGGCTCAGATAGGGGAGCTACAGTATACCCACCACCACCTCTCCCCAGCATGGCTACCACACCACAACACCCCAACACACTCTCACCTGCAGTTCTCCAGCAACATAGCAACGCTGCACCACCGCGTAATCCAGGGCATACTCACGGACACACAAGATGAATGTGTCTTTAAAATAATCTTTCTTAAATGTGATTTGAAATATTTAAATGTGATTATTGATACGAAGATTTTTTAATAAGGGTAACATCACAAGTTACTACGACGGTATAAAGAAAAATATTCTTGTCATTTGGTTTAGTAATTCAGTGCTACTTATAAAGAAATTCAGAATGACAGTAATTGGAAAGTTGGAGGTAAGTTTAGCATGCACTCATATCACCGTCAACTGCTGAGGCAAAGTCTTAGGATAAAGATAAGAAGTTACATCCCTCGTCACAGCGAAGATATGGGTCACATCCCTTGTCAGAGTAAAGGTAGAGCTTGCATGAGTCACATCTTGTTTATATAAAGGCCATACCATTGGTTTATATAGTGGCCACACCATTTGTTTATATAGAGGCCACACCATTTGTTTATATAGAGGCCACACCATTTGTTTTTGTAGAGGCCACATCACTTGTTGCTAGAGAGATACAGGCCACATCACTTGTTGCTAGAGAGATACAGGCCACATCACTTGTTGCTAGAGAGATACAGGCCACATCACTTGTTGCTAGAGAGATACAGGCCACATCACTTGTTGCTAGAGAGATACAGGCCACATCACTTGTTGCTAGAGATACAGGCCACATCACTTGTTGCTAGAGAGATACAGGCCACATCACTTGTTGCTAGAGATACAGGCCACATCACTTGGAGAGATACAGGCCACATCACTTGTTGCTAGAGAGATACAGGCCACATCACTTGTTGCTAGAGAGATACAGGCCACATCACTTGTTGCTAGAGAGATACAGGCCACATCACTTGTTGCTAGAGAGATACAGGCCACATCACTTGTTGCTAGAGAGATACAGGCCACATCACTTGTTGTTAGAGAGATACAGGCCACATCACTTGTTGCTAGAGAGATACAGGCCACATCACTTGTTGCTAGAGAGATACAGGCCACATCACTTGTTGCTAGAGAGATACAGGCCACATCACTTGTTGCTAAAGAGATATGGGCCACATCACTTGTTGCTAGAGAGATACAGGCCACATCACTTGTTGCTAAAGAGATAGGCCCATCACTTGTTGCTAGAGAGATACAGGCCACATCACTTGTTGCTAGAGATACAGCCACATCACTTGTTGCTAAAGAGATATGGGCCACATCACTTGTTGCTAGAGAGATACAGGCCACATCACTTGTTGCTAGAGAGATACAGGCCACATCACATCACATTGTTGCTAGAGATACAGGCCACATCACTTGTTGCTAGAGAGATACAGGCCACATCACTTGTTAGATACAGGGCTAGATACAGGCCACATCACTTGTTGCTAGAGAGATACATCACTTGTTGCTAGAGAGATACAGGCCACATCACTTGTTGCTAGAGAGATACAGGCCACATCACAGGCCACATCACTTGTTGCTAGAGAGATACAGGCCACATCACCTGTTGCTAGAGAAACAAGCTACATCACTTGTTTATTTAGAGGCCACATCACTTGTTAGAGAGATACAGGCCACATCACTTGTTGCTAGAGAGATACAGGCCACATCACTTGTTGCTAGAGAGATACAGGCCACATCACCTGTTGCTAGAGAAACAAGCTACATCACTTGTTTATTTAGAGGCCACATCACTTGTTAGAGAGATACAGGCCACATCACTTGTTGCTAGAGAGATACAGGCCACATCACTTGTTGCTAAAGAGATATGGGCCACATCACTTGTTGCTAGAGAGATACAGGCCACATCACTTGTTGCTAGAGAAATAAAGGCTGTTTTGATTAGTCACAGCACTTGATGATAATATCAAAACTACTTGCTGATAATGAGGTCACACATCACCTATTGACATAAAGAACCAACGTCATTCTTTGTAATAAAAATCGATATAGGTGATGTTAAATGCAATAAAGACAGTAATACGTCATAGCACAAGTAGCAGAGGAGGTGGTGTTAAGGATAGACAGTTTGTTTATTTGGAACCAGAGAGAAAGGAGTCTGTAGGTTGAAGTAGGTCAGAGTAGCGAGGGTGGTGGAGCACATGTCTTAATGGTTCAGGAGAGTGAATCTGAGGATGACTTGTTATTGTAGAAGAGGGAATGTGGAGGTCTTAGGCAGTTCTGTGACGTGTGTGAAGGTTGAGAATGAATCATCACTTGTGTTACGCTGCACTTAACTACTAAGATAAGTAGTGTAATAAAAACCACCCTGAAAGAATTTGTGGGTAAAGCCGTCCAGGGGGTAGATAATTTTACGTCAGCGTTGCAATGTGGAGAGAATTGAGAGTATGACAGCTGAGTTGATGCTGTTTATGTTGTCACCACACTGCCCAACACATGGTGAAAACCTTCAGTCTTTTTATTGTTGAAATAATTTCTCAAGCGCCACTACCGTTCAGTCATCTTTTAACACAAGTTTACTGAATTTCAGATGAACTGACCCATCTCAGTAACGAGCAAACACTGACCCTTTACTATTCAGTTATAGAAATGAGCAGAAATAAAGGCAACTAGGTGAGAAAACCGGAGGAAGTATTGGTGCGAGGAAAGTGTTTAGTGTTGTGCTTATTGTGGCTTGTGTTGAGGTAGTGTATAGGCTGGCCCCTCGTCCTCCCCTGCCAGCCCTATGTGCTGTGGTGGCCGGGGATGGCACCTCCCCGAGAAACATGTGCCGTGACGACGACCAACCACACCCCGGTGAGACATACACACACACACACACACACACACACACACACACACACACACACACACACACACACACACACACACACACACACACACACACACACACACACCTACCTTCACCACCCAGCTCACTAAACACGAGGAGACAATGTGCCAAAAACCCAACCACACCCTAGTGATAACCTCCCACACAGTCTCACGAAAATAAAAAACTGGTGGTATGTAGTAGTGTTACAATCAACCACAACACACACACACACCATTAACTGTACACTGAAGCTTAAAGACAACAAAAATCATATAGTCATTACCCTGGAGATGAATAACAACATATTGTGTCATGTCAGTGGAAAGATGGTAACATGACTCTTGAAATATTTTAGTAAATGTAATCAGCTCTTACTGTTTTGTTTTATGTCTTTGCCATAACAATTATAATAAACTTGTGTACGTTAATTAAGTTCAATGTTAATTCATACAGATATATCCTAGAAAAAAGATTATATAATATTGTTTTATAATGTGGCTGTGCACTTGAAGTAATTAGTGTACAGTAGTCGTCTAAGATTGTTGTGGACAAATGTACAATAGTTAAAACTGTACTGTACTAAATCAGCTGTTTTTGGACAAATTTATAGTTAACTTTCTACTGTACTTAGCTGTTTTGTATATGCACAATACTTAAATAATTCTACAGTACTGTGCTGAGTCAGCCATAAAGATGTACAGTATACGGCCTAGAGATTCACACTGAACCCCGTTTATAGATGCTGCCAACACACACACCTTCCAGTACAGTATATAACACACACGTGTTCCTTAGTTTAGTAATACACACACACATTAAGATACACCACCCTTATACTGTAAATTGTAACATAGACGGAAATATAAACACAACCACAAAGATGTTTTTCAGGTTTTATGATTTGCCTCTGTAGATATTACTGTATACAGTACTGCGCTTGTATATGTACATAGATGTGTGCATAGATATCTATACAGTATGTTGTGCATATAGGTACATTATATTGTACAGATTATTATAATGTGTGGTGAATAACACAGTTTGAATGAATTATTGTAGGTATATGTGTTGGTGTAGGGTAGGCCTACTTAAGGTTCTGATATGTTGTGCTTTGTGTACTGTACAGTATATAGAAGCAGTTGATGTTTAATGCTGTATATACCACATGAACATCAGTGCCGGATTTAGACCTGTGGAGGCCCATGGGCAGCCGCTTTGTGGAGCCCCCCCCCCCCTCTCATTATAACTACCCAAGAGGGTGGGGTGGCGAGTGAAGCGAGCCTAAACATCTGGGAGTTGCGGTGGACTCTGTAAGCCCCCCGGGAAAATTTTGAAATTTGAACACTTCTTTGGAGAATTTGGAAGCCATATGCAGTTATATTGAGGAAATTAGAACATTGAGAAATTTTTAATTAACTGTATATTTATTGATAGTGTACAAATTCCCACACACACACACACACAAAAGTGAGACATGACTGGAGTCATTCATGTGGTTTCAAGTCGACCTGCCCTGATATAGCTATTGCAGTACATGTGGAGGCCCCTGGGCAGCTGCCCACTTTGCCCATTCCTAAATCCGACCCTGATGAACACACAACATGGTTAATCACACATTTGAATGTTGAAACATACAGTATTGCACTTTAAACTAAGTTACTAAAACTGTACTGTACAATATTTACTGTTTTGCATTTGTGTGGGTGTTTTCTCTCAAATTTTAGAAGCTGTATATAATTTGCACAAATAATCATAGAGGATACATGTAATATACTTACTGCACAGGTAACTAATACGAAACAAACACAAAAGATATTATTGTATTCCTGTTTCCTAGTGATGTATTTTTATGTACTGTACATAGTAGCTTCTCACAGAGGTCAAGTTTTAGCTGTTTAATGGATACAAGTGGGTAAAGCTGGATACTAATTGTTGTTGTTTTTATTTCAGCGCTCCTGATGATGGGAAGTGACCAGTACTGCCTCAAGTGGAACAATCACTGGGCCAACCTGATCCGTGTGTTCAACTCATTGCTACAGTCTGAAACCTTTGTAGATGTGACGTTAGCATGTGAGGGGCGGCACCTGAAGGCTCACCGGCTGGTGTTGTCGGCATGCTCCCCGTACTTCAAGGAGTTGCTTGTGGCACATCCCGACAAACATCCTATAGTCATACTTAAAGATGTTCGCTACTCCGAGCTCCGCACTCTCATAGAGTTCATCTACAATGGAGAAGTTTCAGTGGAACAGCATGACCTCGCCGCACTCTTGTGCACTGCAAGAGAACTACAAATTAAGGGTCTGGCAGACAATCGCCTTCCAGGAGCCTCCTCCCCTCCACATCCTCACTGTAGAGTGTCTGGTGAAGCAACAAGCCACACACTCACAACTACAACCACTGCCTCTTCCACAAACACCACAGATTCGACCGCCCCACCACATGAAGCCAACACTGTAAAAAGTAGTAGTCCTCGGAGAAAAATTGGGTCAGAAGATAGACCTCCACCTCCCCTGCATGCCATTCATCCTGGCTTGTCAATACCAGTTTCATCCCACCTCCCCACCTACCGATCTCGACCAACCTCGCGGGAGTCCTCTCCAGTCCACAAGAGACGAAGAGTATCTACAGGGGGCAGTGACAATGAATCTAATGTTTGTGAAGGTAGCAGTAAGCACTTGAGATCAGAAGCACCAAACGGACACTTATCTTCCCACCAGGAGCATAATGATAGGCAGTACACGGCAGTAGCAGGGCCATCAGGTCTGCGTGTACCGGACCCGAACAGGAGAGAGGTATGTTAATACACTTTAAATTTATGATGTTACCCTTCATATATGTTGTCACTTCCTAAGAAACTAACAATGTTTAGTACATCCTGCAGAGGTGTAAAAAGGTTTAGTTAGACTTTTTTTTTAATCCTTGTATAACACATGCTCAGAGTTTGTACCTTGACTGCATTTCATTACTTACAACATATTCAGTACAGTATAGAGTAAGCTAACATTTTCTCTTATTACTGCAGTTACTTCTTATTCCTTTATTGTACTGTACCTTGGTAAGTAAATTCGTTCACAACACAATTATACATATTAAAATTTTTTTATGTAAATAACATTCTTCATTTGTGATCAGATAAAGAGGTTGTTATGATGGTTAAGTGTTTTGGTGATACATGCAGGAAGACGTTCAGTAAAAGCAAACAAAACAGTAAAATGTTTATCAAGTTACTTCACCACCATGCCTACGGTAACCTGTTATCTGATTACAAATGAAGCCCTGTTACATACATATTGCAACTGACATTTCCCAATTTTCGACATTTCTGTCTGGTCGTGTTTATTACCTTATATATATAAGAACAGTACAGCCAGTCCTTGCTGTGTGCATATATGAACAGTCATTTTCCAAAATAAAGTGTTAGAAATACAGTAGTATAGGATGTGTAACTGAGCTTATCTTCAGACACCTTGTGCAACCCAACTAAATATTAAAAACATATTAACTCAATAAATTATTACCTGTATCTCATTGCCAAGTTACCAAGTCTGCCTTCAAAAGACTATATTTATCCCATATTGTACAGCTGCAATGACTGATACGGGTTCAACACTTAAAATCCAATTTGAGAAAATGTACATTTTTGCTACTGTGCTGTGTTGTACAATGGGCCAAGGTGAACCTGCATAACCTCTACCTGACCATTATAAATTAAGGTTGTTTGCCTTTGCAACAATGTGAGAAAGGCTAACAGATGCCTTGTTATCTATATTCCACTTACTTTTTGAGTTGGAAAAAATTGATCAAGGGAGAAATGCAATGAGATGTTATTACTGAACAAGACAAGTGTTAAAAGAAAGTTACAGGAAAGAGCCAAAACAGTAAACAAAATCAGTTCACACATAGCTTCTTCACCTTCCCATATACCAGTAGGTACATTTTTTCCACTCTTATAACAGACATCCAGTAAGGCAGCCAACACTTATTTATTATATAATACCGGTACTTTCTCAGGAACCTTACTCGGTATATATATGGATCAGCATAGTTCATTACAGTCCAACATGGTCACTGATCAGCTCAAACAAAGATATGAATGTAGAAACAAACCTGTATTGCCCTCCTTTAGTACCTCCAACTTTTGTCAGATATGAACAAACTTGTTCTGCCAGTGTACCAAAGCTTACCAACCATGACCAAACAGACAAATGACATCAGTGCTTGGTTAACTAAAGAGTGCAAACTTTGCATGAATCTCTCAAGTATTAAGCACACATGTAGTTCAGTATACAGTATGTTCTTAAAAGGATGGAGCTAAGTTTGCTCAGTTTGGTGGCAAAATATCCACGGCTGACAAAAAACTGTGACTGTGAACATTGTTGTTGACACTTGACATAATAGGGAAATTCCTATCAGTTATTTTTCACACAAACTGCAATAAAAAAAAAATCATTCTATTTATACAGAGGAAGCCAAAAATGGTGTCCAGAGAACCCGTGGTGGATAACTAAAAATTTTGTGTTCATGAAATATTTTGGTAAAGGTCTCAGGACATTTTGCATCAAGTTTCAGTAAACCATATGAAGAAGTTTACCATTTGAACACTATTCTGGTCGTGTGCAATGTATGGCTGGAGGTGATTAATTGAATTTGTTATTCAAATATGCATATATGCACTCAGGGTCATTGTGCAAATGATTTAAAATAAGAAATTATGTTAAACTGTATGAACTTTTTTTTTCTTTTTCTTTTTTTTTTTTTTTTTTTACAATTTATAGGACAGCAACAGCAGAGATTCCAACTGGGATGCAGACAAATCTTCACCGTCCATAACCAAAGTATCTGGAGGTCAAACATCCAACCCTGGGGACACGAAAACCTCTCTACACTCAGAAGACGACACCGACGATGACCGCGGCCCCATGGTTAGTGTTTGGTGGTGTAGCTCAGTCTATTATCATTCATTGTACAAAAAAGGTGTGTGGAAAGAATTTTGGGTGTAGAATTCTTAAACATTTGGAGAAAGGAATAGAGATTGAAACTCATTATTGTATGTATAGGGGATTATGAATGGTCATACACTATTAGAATTGACAAGACATACAGTACAGGCAATGGTGTAAAAAGTTGAATTATAATCAATAAAGCATCAATTTTAGGGGGTTATGTATATGAGAGTGAAAATTTGTAATTGGATGGTCAAGTAATGAACAAAGTACTGTGCTGGAGTTAAGATTTTTGAGAAGTACATATAAAAAAGACAAAACAAACACAAGATGGACTATGATGAAGTAAGGGGGTAATAAGTACAATAAAGTATAGGGCAGTTATCTCAAAAGTAATGTAGGAGGACCCAGTTAAGTGGGATACAGGTTTGTGCACAAGAGATGTCAGGATACACTAGTGCTGAGTGATTACTGAAGGTGACCAAAGATAATTGAAGCAGGTTGGTTTAAACTGTTGAAGTTTATAGTGTTCAGTTTGAAAAATGCTGGTAAGTTGTTCAGAGCTCTAGTTTGGGGTATATGTTCATAATTAATTTTTGTGAGCCCGACGTTTTGCAATATGTCAAGAGCTGTAGAGTTTGTTTTGCCATTGATGGAATGAGTGTTTGAATTGAGCACAAAAACATGACACTGGGTAATATTTCAAAAGATATGGGTGGTCATTGTAATCTTAGTTTAAATGGAGAGGAATTAAAAGTTGTAATTAGGGTGTAGATGTGATGATCCTGTCACTGGGAGAACAAAATCTGCAAGCACTAAATTCAGAGAAAGTCTTGATGTATGGAAATATTTAAATGCATATGGTAATTAATACAAGCGTGCTTACTCCAACACTTCCTTATGGATGTGGTGGAGCTGGCTACTAAATTACAGACAACTCACCAATAAAAGCAAGGGAAATTAGAAAATAAGCAGTACATTAGTTTGGAAATTACGAGAATTGAATGGATGAAAAAAATTAACGATAATGTGTCGAGTGAAATAGTGAAAAATAAATAACAATAAGATTGTACTAAGAAGAACACCTGTAGAGCTGATGATGGTTTGTTAGAGAAGTTTTAAGTTTTGAGTTTTACAGGTAAAATATTAATGTATATGTGTGTGAAGCCCATTGCTGTAGTAGTGTTTGTTGGAACTGTAAGTGTTAGGTTATAAGAAAAACATTTACAAAGGTGATGCAGGTTTATTTATATTTAACCTTGAGCAGTGTTGAGTTGTGATACTTAATAGCCCAAGAATAATAAGCTTCTGTTTTTCTATAGACACGTTCTAAAATGAAGAAACAAAGAATCAAAACAAATGCTCGTGCCACATTTACTGACATACTGTTTATAATTTCAGACAATCCAGTCGCCAGAAGTAATCCTGGAGGAGGGAGAGGTTGGTGTGGGATCAACAGGGCCTCCATCATCTGTACCTTCACCATCTCTAACAGGAAGTGGACTCGGAAACACTTCCATTACCCCTGCAGGTCTTGGGGGCCCACTTGCCCCCAGTGGGCCCCTCCCTCCAGTGGCGCTTCTTCACCAGGCATTGGCCTTAGGCTATCATCCTCTTCAGCATTACTTTCCCTCAAACCTCCTCGAGCAACAGCAGCAGTCCCAACAGCACCCTGGAGTATCTCCTCCCAAAGAACTCATGCACTTTCTAGATGTAATGAAAGCATTACCGCCTAGTGCTCGGTTACCTTTGCCACTGGGAGGTCCTGCTGGTGTTGGGGGAACTTCTGGTTTAGCGTTAGGACTTCCTGGAGTATCTGGAACAACAGCAACATCTACTGCATCACTGAGTGTGGCTAGGGACAAAAATGTTGGGGGTGGCATCACATGTCACATCTGTGCCATGATATTACCCTCATCACATCATCTAGAAGAGCATGTTCGAATCCATGAGGAAGAGAAACCATACAAATGTGACCAGTGTGGACAACGCTACAAATACCAGTCTGCATTTCAACGGCACCAGGAACAAAATCATACGGCTAAACTTCCTGGGGATAAACCATTTCGCTGTGGTGTGTGTGGTCAGTGCTTTAAGTACCACAAGAGTTTTACTAAACACCGCTCCAATCATGATGCACTCGATCGAATAATGAAAGCAGAAGCAGAAGAGGGTCGACTGGGATCAAGGGGCATCCATGAATCTTACCTCCAAAGACTTTTGGTTAATGAATCTTCAAAGAGTGAATCTGAAGCTTCTATAACTTTAAAAGAAGAAGGTTTAGAGACACAGCAGCAGGAAGAAGGAGCTGAGCGGCGGCCGTCCACATCAAATCCCACCACATTTAATGCTGCCCTTCTTCAAACAGTTAATCCAGAAAATGGTGTAAAAAAATATGAAGATGGGGAGGATGATGAAGAAGGAGAGGTAGAGGGTGAGGAGGAGGAAGGGGAATATGAAGAAGAGAATAAAGGTAAATTTGTTTACTGTGTTAAGTGCAAGTCGACATTCCGAGACGTGGCCAATTTTGAGGGTCATTGCCGAGGGTCAACAGACTGCTCACTAGATACTTTGCGTGAGGTGAATGTGAATGATGGGCCAGGGCTGTCTTGCCCCCCCAGTATAGCATCCTCACCTCAAGCCTCACCCCGGTTATCCCCAAGTAGCGTCTCGGGACCACCTCGCTCTCCTCTCCCAGCCTCCACTCCTATGGCTATGCCATCACCTCCTGCCACTACCACTCCTATAGGTGGCCTTCCTCCGTCCTCGTCTGTGGCAGTTAGCACTGCCACTGCCAGTACCACCACTGTAACCCCTGGGACCAGCACTCCTCCTGGCCACAATAGTTTGTTTAAACTTGATTCAAGGGGGGCCCTAATGCTGTCCCAAGCTCCTCTTCCCCCAGCTTCTGATTCACGAGGGGATGAGGAACGACCCTTCAAGTGTCAGTTCTGTCAGAAAGGTTTCAAGGGCCGAGAAAACCTAAAGCTTCACATCCGTACTCATACTGGAGAGAAGCCATATAACTGTGGTGTATGTGGCAAGGCATTTGGTGGCCGCTCTGATATGAATCGTCACTTGCGCATTCACACTGGTGAGAAGCCGTACCCATGTAAGGTCTGCGGAAAGAAATTTGCTCGCGCAGACTACCTGTCTAAGCACATTACCACGCACCTCGGGGTTCCATTTGCTAAGCCAGTGCATAGTTTGCAACAGAGTCTTCAAAATTTAGAAAATATGCAAAATCTACAAAATCTACATAAGTTACAAAATATGTCTAATGAATAATACCAAAATTTTCCCCAAATATTTAAGAAGATAAATTTTTATATATATATTTACATTCTTATAATAAATTAGTTGATATTGTAAGCACTAAAAGTGCCACTTCTGCTTGTAAAGCAGTTAAATCAAAGGTTTTGAACCAGTGACAGTAACTGTGTTACATACCTAGTTTTTTAAATTTAGGTATTGATATTGTTGTCATATTTCTTATTCTCAAAAGAGATTAAAACTGTAAGTAGATGGTTAGTGGTATATGAGGGTGAGCAGTCCAGTGGGCACATCTGCAGCGTTGAGTATCCTTGTGATCTAGTCACTGCCCAGAGTTGCACACAGAGCTTCACACCGTCTGCTGTGCTGACCACGAATAATATTTCAAGCCCAATTACCAGATTTTTTTTATCAATATAAATATCTTGTTTTAGAATGATTGGTGCACTTCAGGAGCTACTGTGCTTCCCCCCTCAATATTTTTTTTTTTTTTTTTTTTTTTTTTTTGAAGATTACCCAGTGACAGATTGGGTTTGGAGGCTTGAGGTCATAGTACAAGGTAGGTTAGTGTGGGCATGGGTTGTATCCAGTGCCCCATGGATATGCTCTCCCTCTTACCACCAAATCATCTACACCACCTGCGTCACCTGGCCGCTTCCCAGTGCGACATGACTGCCAAAATCACCTCATGCCTACCTGCAAAGTCCCACTTTGTTCCCTCTCCCTTGTTCTCTCCTAAACCCTCTTGATTTTTAGAGCGATGGCAGGGGCATGGGGCCTTGAACCTAACCAAGGTCAGTCTGGAGACCCGAGGTTGCCTCGCTATGGTCAGTGTTAGGCAATAGCTGTGCACATAGCCACAAGTGTATAACTATGTACTGGACTGTTTTGCTGTGGAGGTTTCAAGCCTTCTTAATTGTCATTGTGGTCTGGTGTTGCGGAGGTTGCCTGACCTGTATACCCACCCCAGTGGATCATGATGGTGCTAGCATCTACTTTTGTGTGCACTTACCTGGTGAATACACATTGATGACCTCTTGCTTGAATACCTAGGTTTGCTATACCCAAGTTAGAACTGAAACAGAAAATGGTTCAGAAAAATAGTTGCGAGTATTTAGTTTGGGGTTACCAAAGTGAGTTAGAGCCAGCCACTGGTGGTCCTTTGGGGCCTTGGTGGGTTGTAGGATGGGCTGGTGTTAATTGTAACAGTCTGGCTTATGACACTCCGGCCGGACTCTAAACTACCTGCTCGTGATAGTGTCAAGTACATACCATAGAGCATTTGTGCACCGAATGGAATGTTGACCAAGTCAACTTAAAATGAAAGCAGAGCTTGTTTATGGCATAAGTGACTGTTGAATTTTATTTGTACCATACCACAGATGTGTCCCTAGTGTTATTGATAGAAATTAGAAATACTGTAGGTGAGCCTAGCTCGTTAAACTGTAGCTTTTAGTCCTCCACCTGTTCTTTCCTGTGTGCATCACCAGTGACCGTAGAGGAGGCACACGAGTCACATCCCACACACACTTCTCATCTTTGTCTTCAGCTTCTTCTCACCTCATTCTTTCTAAGTTTGACAAACTTTCTTTGTCTTTCAGTTATGAAACTATGTCATGATTGACAGGGCAACATTTTCAGCCAAACCTTAAACTCATCCACCCATAATAAAAAGTGGCTTGTTAGGAATTATCGTTAATGCCATTGTTATAAATTTGAATTTGGAGAGCAGACAGTACATAATATACTGATACTTTCATGTCTGCTTTTAGGAGTTTCAGGTGAATGGATTAATGTTTGGCTGAGATTGTAGCAATTGAGCCTTGGCTCTTGAGAGAGTGCAAGTTCTAGTGATGTAAGGTCAGCCAAGCTGTGACTGAGGACGGCATGTTAGGAGGAGCTACACCACATGCACACCTTGTTGGTCTGTGATATTGTGAAAAGCTTGTTGGGTCCCATATGCTGCCCTCCAGTAAGGGTTTTGTGGGCAGCAGCAGGTAGGGGCACCCACGTCTCTTGTCCAGAAGGAAAATTGTGTTAGGCTGAGAATTCTTTAGAATTCATGTGTTTTAATGACTAATGTCTGTTACCAAAATGAGTCATGTGATGACAGAAAGTTGATTGTTCTTTGTAGCATTTGAAATGCTGAAGCGCTTTTTCCAGTTACTGGATGGTAGTTATTTGTTTAAATGAACTGAGTGGTATTCAGTTAAGTAGAATGTGGCACCACAAATCTTCAAGCACCATTACAGTAGCAGCAGCAGAAAATGTTATTACTTTACATAGGTATTATTATGTTAGTATAATATGGATTTCATGTGGAGATTTGTTCTTTTATTTTAAATTATTTTCCCTATAGTGGTAAGCTGGTGATAAGTCAAAGTGCCTTGTGACTTGTGATAAATTGTGGATGGAGGGGCAAGCTTGCTCTCTCATTTGAAAATAATTGCCAAGTTCCTGAATACATGGGGATCAATCGCTGTAACTTTTTTCTTTTTTCATTAATTTTTTATTTTTAAGCTTACTTTACAATGTTCTCAATATATCAGTTAAAAGTTAAGTATAGTGTAATGCTTAAAGTTTTCATGTGTAGTGTAATGGTATTTTTATTTTTATATTATTAATGAGGGTAATTTGTATTTTTACACATTTTAGGCCACTTGGTGCTTGATGCATTGGTTTTGCCACATTCAGAATGGCAATATAGAACTGCTAGATTGTATAGAGGCATCATCACATTTTGGTGTCTGATGACATTTTACAGGAGCCTCTTGTGTGAAAGGAGGTGAAGTTGTTATTGTCCAACAAGATTAGATGTGCATGTAAACCGTTAATGGGAAATTCCCATATGATATACAACTGGAGGCCCTTCCATGACAGGCAAAATGGATCATACTCAAGAGCAGCATTAAAGCAACAGTAAGGCATCAGTCAGGTTCAACCACAGCCGCAGATTGTAACAGTGTAGCAACGTTGTTGTCAATGGTGTAACTGCAATGGCAATTTTCACAATTTCTGAACTACTTAAAAAGTAGTAAATGTGTCCAAATCTTAGTAGATGGTCTTCATGGAAGCTAAATTATTTGTGCAGTCAGACCCTCTGTAACGATGATGGGTTATTGTAGGATCATCGCAGAAGTAAATGTAATGGATGTAACAGTACATTGGCAGAGCCATATATAAAGGCTATAAGAAGTTGTGCAAAGTGTGACTTTACCAATGAAGCAGAGGATAAGCCACAGCGAACCCTCCACAGTGTAACATAAGGCTGATGTGGCCGTCCCGGGAGCTGTCTAAAATCCAGGCACCTGGGACATCAGTAAGATCAAAGTTTATCAAGACTTGAGTTTAGCAAATGACTTTTCATACCACTTTTCTGGCATGCTGATTTTGTATCTCCTTTATCATACAGAGATTTTTATAATGTCATATGGAAAATAAGTCTTATCAAGCATCCTGATCTGACTTGAATGTAATTTTAAATCCCATTTTAGCATTTGACAAGGTTCCTATTGATGTCCCATTTTCCCTGTTATGGTGTACAAATAAACTGTAGATATGTGCCAGATATCTGCAGCATTTACAAGCTCAAGACCACACACATCCACTGTTCTCTTTTTCCATGTGCAAGTGATCCACAAACCAGGACTGCAGTATGCAACAATGTGGTTCAGTGGTGACTGTTGTTTTAGTATCACATCTCCAAGCTGCCCCCTTTTTAAATAGATTCCTGTGACAGCTTCTCGGGATGCCTACATGAGGTTCAACAAACTTACTATGAGGACACAACAGTGCCTCCACCATGTGTTCAAACCAACAGATGGCTGCTGTGAGTTCCTCAGCACACTACTGGCATTTAATTAAATACATTGGGCATTGTGGGAACTAGGCACTTTATTGTAAATACTTGTGACGAGAAGTTTTTACAATGCTGTTTTATGTTTCTAACGAGGAATAGGTAAACTTGTATGATAATTTATGTGAGGCTAGTTGAGCAATATTCCTAATATTTCTGTGCCTAGTTTTCAGTATTAAATTGTACTGCTCTGGTAGAGTGCTTAGGGAGTCACAATGGCTTGCAGACTTGTACAATAGCTAGTTGACAACCAAGGAGGTGACTCAATTAACTTTACCATCTTGTGCAAATATATTTTGTCAATTAACCTATCAGAATGTGGACATCATTTATGATACAATGTTTCTTCAGTATACCAAAAATTCATATACAACATATATTTGTTTTTTATATGTATGTGAATGTGTGCGTGTGTGTGTATTACGTATATGAGATCCTTGTAAGTGTTGAAGGTGATTAAATTATGTGTATATATATATATATACTTATACCCAGACATGTATATGTATACTGTATGTGTATATATAATATATATGTACACTATATATATATATGAACGTATATGTTGTATTGATTATCTAATTATTTAATGCACATTTGGGGGATACTAATTGTGCTGAGTGGCAGGTTCAGGATATAAAATTTTTAGACAAAATTATACAACTGACCAATACACCAGTTATTGTTTTTGTTGCACACACTTTTTTCTCTCTTTTTTCTCCCCTATTCTCTCTTTTTCTCCCCTATTCTATCTTTTCTCTCTTTCTCTCCTATTCTCTCTTGCCAATGAGATGGTGTTCACACTAAATGCTGAATGTTAACATCAGAACAACACTATGGAATTGTCTTAAATGTGTATACACACCCACATACATACATATAAACAAACCTACACAAACACTGATACATGTAGAGTATATGTTTATATATGTACATATGCAAAAACACTTGCACATACCAATCAGAGAATGTTATTAATTTGATGGTGGAAATGTTTTGTTGAGTCACATCCACCTGCACTCCCCCTCCCTCCTCCCCCAATAGTTCTAGATCCGTGTCTAGTATTTATGATGCCCGTGTCTATGTTGATCACCTGGTTCCTTATGGTGGTAAACCAGTGTGTGTACAACGTGTTAACTTTTCTCATGTTGCTTCAGTGACCTTGTATTCAGATTTTTTGTTACCGTTATCTGTAAGCACCAATTCAGATTTTGATTCTCAGATTTTGTAGCAACAGATTTTTTTTAGTATAAGTGTAGACTGATCAGAATATTTGAAAGTTTAAGTGTCTGGTAGGACAGCGACCATATTTATATTCAGATAACTGTTAAAGAGCATTGTTAGGGCTGAGAGCCATACAGAGCCAGCTTACAGCTCCTCTCATAAAGTTTACTGTAGTACTGTATCCCAAAAAGAAAAACTTCATTGTGTATGATAAAGTGCCAGTGCTGTAACTTTCCTTAAGATGACTAGAATCCAGTGTTACAATGAGCTTGACTTTGTTAACAAATGTTTTGCAGCAATTTTCTGGACCTTAACCTTGTAATTTTGGAAGATGCTTTGTCATTGACAAGTCCGAGAAGGTGCCAAAGGCCAGTTTGCAGAGAGGCACTATAATGTTCTAAAAATTTCACATCCAGTAATGCTCCTGAGGTCCATGTAAAATGTTGTGTTTTGTAGTCTCTATTTTAAGGATGAATCCATGAGTAGTAATCAGTGATCCCTGTTTTTGTAAAGTCGCTGTAAGAACTAGTGTGGTTGCTAAAACTCACTGCTGCTCACGAGCCGTGTCAGGTGCGGACAAAAGGCTGTGTTCATGACTGTGACAATGCTCAACACTTGTGGGCTTTTCGTGGGTATTTTGATAAAAGTTAATTTTCTTGTTAGGTGAATATAGAAGTGAGGTATTATTTTGAAGGTACTCATGGTTCATAAGTGTTGATATTGTTACACTGATGGAGTGTTAAGACTGCTACCAGACTCTTAACTATTAACTGCCAGTAATAATGGCACTAATTGTATGTTGCTTCTATGAAGAACTTAAAATGTAACACTCTGTTGTATGTGAACACAGACATAAAATCTTACCTCACTATTATACCCTGTATTGGAGGCCAGTTCATAACCTAGCTAATTGGACCGACTGCAGTATTTAAGTTCATTTGTTAATGTTTAACAAAAATTATATAAAACTGTGTTGTGGGTAATGACTTCTATTTGTTGGGGTCACCTGGTTTAGAGGCTAATTTGGAAATTGAATTGTGAAAGTTGTCCCATTGATGCCTGAAGTTGATCATCATTTTAATTTATAATGATGTACTGTATGTGTTTATGTATATATATATTTGTGTGTATATATATATATATATATATATATATATATATATATATATATATATATATATATATATATATATATATATATATATATATATATATATATATATATATATATATGTATATATATATATATATATATATATATGTATATATATATATATGTATATATATATATATATATATATATATATATATATATATATATATATATATATATGTATATATATATATATATATGTATATATATATATATATATGTATATATATATATATATATGTATATATATATATATATATATATATATATATATATATATATATATATATATATATATATGTATATATATATATATATATATGTATATATATATATATATATATATATATATATATATCCATTATTTTTGTAATTCATTCATGAAATCCACTGCAGCTCCGTTAATAGTTTAGGCCAAGAAGCCTCCTGTGTCACTGTGACCTGGTACACCACCACAAAGATATACATTATATTGATCTGAAAAGTCATGAATATTAACTGTATTACAGCTTTTTCTTCACGTCATTACTTCATTTTTAGCCAGCAATTTGTGAGGGTGTAGGCAGACGCATAAAATACAAACATCACGGCAATTCTAATTGTACTGTTTATTGTCAGGTCGCCAACAACAAAGTATGTTCCTACATGGTACACTTTAGTGTGACTAAAAAGTGCCTCTTCTCCGTACTTTTCAAGTATTAATAAAGGCATCTTGTACACCTAGTGTATGTTTCTTATTTTCCACACTCAAAATTTTGATTAATGTAAAACATTTTTAATATGTTGTACATTCATAATAAAAGATTTAAAAGACTGTTTCATTATCAATAGGTCAGTGCAATTGAGTTGAAAGTTAAGAGAAATCCAGATGGTGTTAAGCAGTGAAATTACTGAACTGTACCCACTTGTAAGGGTTAAGTGAAAGAATTGTGGGGAAACCTAAGAAACATGTATAAAGGAGTGTTAGTTCCAACTCATGTGCATAAATGTGAAGCTCTGATCTTTCAAAGGAAAACGGAGGCAGTAGAAATTCTACCTTAAAGAGCTACCCCTAGGAGATCCTGACAAGTAACCCTGGGGCTGGGGCAGCTATTTGTTTTGAGTGGTACAAGGGACTTCAGGTATGTATCAAACTTAAAATAATCATAGTTTCATAATATACTGTACAGTCTCAGTGTTGTACGTTGAAGCCGTCAATGGACGGCGGCAATTTTTTTTGTCAACGCTGACGCTATCGATTTTTTGGGCAGGTGACGCAGTCAACTTTTCACCCAAGTGTCAATTGTTCGTCAACTTCTAAAATTTGCGATTTTTACAAGTTAGATTTTCAATTATCTTGTTATAAAGACGACCGACAAGGCCATGAGGGAGTGGTTCATAAAATACAACACCCCCATCCCCTCTAGTGCTGCCGTGGAGCGCATGTTCTCCATGGACAAGGACTTCTTGAGATGCTAGTATTCTTGCGGGAGAACAATTTAATATTAAAATTATATAATATAAATCATAATAAATTATTAAAATTTTATGAATATTTTTTATTTTGCATTTTACTCCCATACATAGGAGAATAAGCATTTCGGGGCTGCATTTGTACGCCACTGAAAACACGTTGACGCTAACGGCGTCAATTTATGAAATAGTTTACGCTGACGGCGCCACTTTTTTCGTTGATGCGTACAACACTGATTGTACTAGATTCTAAAAATGTTTTGACAAAACATATTCATAGGGATTATTTAAGAATACTTTCACTACATACCTGATGAATTTAATGCTTGTTAGTTACTCTGAACAAATTATAGAGGAATCCTGACGAGAACATTTGATTGCAATTTTTTTGGCAATATGCAAATATAAATGATCATTTCATCTGCTAACCATGTCCCCTTTAATGGGTCTAAATGGGCTCTTCCAACACCCAGACTTGAATTTATATGATGTGTGGACTAAACAATTACAGATACATCATTAATTTATGGTGGCAATTGAACTAGCGGAGGTACTATTTAAGCGTAGCTTCTGTTGAGAATAGCTACTGAAATTCATTCTTGATCAAATTACTATTCTCAAAACATACTAGAATCAGAAAGGTTGCTCTCATCCTGTAGAACATAAAAGTCATTTAATGGCTTAATTCTTTTGAATCTCTAGTCATAATGATCAACAACATAAAGCACATGGTGCTGAATGTCCTGTTGGCTGATTGGCTCCAGTCCTTGGGTTTGAGCCTAAACTCCAAAAATAAATAAAGATTAAAGTACAGTACTGCCAAATAAGAGTCGACATAGCTGAGCAATAGGGGTTGGGTGTAAGTGATTTGATGAAATCTTAAAGGTGCGGCCGCACATCGGAAACACTGCCGGCATCACCGCTGTCGACATGTCGGATACATATTTGCGACAATGTAGGCAACACTGTTAGTAAACATGTTGGTAACAGAGGTGAAGCCAAAAGGCCGTCCACACGTGTCTGAAGACACGAACGTTAGATGTGTGATGTTGGTTTTCATGTGGCATGTGTATTACATGCAATAAGCATAAACACATTAATATGTATCATTCCTTACCTCTATTCCAGCGTTGTATGTAGGATGTGGCATGTGTTTGCCAACCAGGAAGCACATGCTTTGGTATGCAAACCACTTGGCTACTGTAGGCATCTTGCGCACCATCTCCAGATTTCCACTTCTTGGTCTTCTTCATTTCTCTCCTGAATTGTGCAATCATCTTCTCCACCTCGCCTTTTTCCACGTGCAGTGCATCGGCGATGTTTCTCCATAATAATAATAATAATTAACGGTTTATTGAAAGAGCTTGGCAGCCAGAACGCTGAAAATATACAGTTACATATTTGGGGAATGGGTTTCGAATTACAAATAATATACAAGTAATATAAGTGATACAAATAAGATATATAATAACTAGATGGGGAAAAGCTCAAACTACAGTGCATTTCAACATAGTGACAGTGCAAGAAGTAGTATTTACTGGGAGTGAATACACTGGTTTATTACAAGTTATTGATAATTTTTACAATGGTTGGGACTGGGCTGTTCTTATAGCGATCAGTTCGGCTGCTGGATCTATGGCGTCAGTCGTGCACGAATCAAGGCTAGGGATCTCAGGTGGTAGTAGGAGCCGGTGTCGAGGATGGTGTAGAAGCTTCTTACCAAATTTGCAGATGAGGTCGTGGTGATGGTCAGCGAGAGTCGAAAGGGTCAGTGTGTTGAGCGCTTCTTGATATGTGGAGGAAGACCAGGTGGGGGAGGCATAGGTGAGCTTGGGAAGTATGAATGTTGTGTAAACACTGAGGAACTCGGGTGCAGGAACTCCGAGGGACTTGAGTCAGCGGAGGAGGTGGAGACGGAAACTGGAGGATTTGACAACTTCACTGACGTGTGGTTTCCAATTTAGTTTGTTGTCTATGGTGACGCCGAGGGGCTTCGTGGAATCTACAACCTGGAGTGTGTTCGGACCTAAAGTAATGGAAGGAGGTGGGACAATGTCGGAGGAGAGGTTGATGTGCATAACCATGGTCTTGGTATGGTTGATGGTGGCCCAGTCTTGGAGACTGTTCAATAAATTCTGAAGGGCGGTATAGTTGGGAGCAGAATTGTTGACGCTGATCCCAATGGTGGAGTCGTTGACATATTTCCAGCGAGCAGGGGTTTCTCTTAGGGCATCATTGATGAGCATAAGGAAGCAGAGTGGTCCCATCTTGGTGCCTTGGGGGACGCCACAGGTGAGTGACTGAAAGGTGGAGACAGCCCCTCGGAAGTGTACAGCTTGGCGTCGGTCACTGAGGAAGTCTGTAAGCCATGGTATAAGACTTCTCCGAAGCCCGAGGTCAATAGCTTTGTTGATGATTATATTGTGGTCGACTAGGTCGAATGCTTTAGTGAAATCAATGAAGGTGACAGCTACAGACGTCTGCTCTCTTGATCTTATTCTTGTAATTCACATATGTTGGGTTCCATAGTACTCTGTGTGAGTGGTACAATTCTATTAACAAAATAGTTTGCTCCTGGGTCCACTCCATCCCAAAAATTATAGACCGAGCGATGGGTAAGGCCGCCCTGATGCAGCTGTTGTGTGTGTCTGTCCCTACCCGGATACCTGCGCCGCAACATCACCTCGTCCACACCACAGCCACCAACAAATCACCGACACAGTGGTACAAACGTGTTCGAGACTTTGTGTTCGTTACAAGTTAACAACTTGTTGCCTACCTTGTCACCGCCGTGTTGCCAACGCATGTTTCCGACACATGTGGCCGCACCTTTACGTAGCGAAGCAACAATCCACATTAGCTCCAGACCTCGTGGGACTGCCCAGTATGTTCCAATTGGCCCGTTGCAGGTTCATCCATTCTTATGTTCTTATGTAACGCACGGATCTCAATATTATCAAGGATTCGAGTCCTGCTTGGCCCGGACGCACGTGAGAATATCTAGTGACACAACCAAACATCACAGGTTTCCTCCTGTACTAACACTGGACAAATAACAAAATAAAGACCATAAAGTAACAAAGAATGGGCCGACTGGCTAGTAGGACATCAAAAGGTGTTGTTAATGCTCATATGAGCGTTATTGGTTTGTTGCTGGAGAAATAAACCCTCAACATTGACAAGTACCATATATTTCGATCAAAATTTGTGAAAGAACAATTCACATATAACAAATGCTGTTATCTCAGGACACACTATGAATAATACAATCAATATACAGTACATAGCCTGTTAACATCTTAAATATAACTCACATGTTACATCTGTTGATACATCAGGAGACAAGTTGTATAATATGATCAAATTACAGTACATAAATATACTTATTAAAGTTATTTAGAGTTTATATTTACGTTTTAGGGTCTTGGGTTTGACCAGCGTGTTGTTTCTTCTGCAAGAATTGGTAGACTAGTGTGAGCAATCGCAGGCCGAGGCGAGGGCCATCTGTTTCATATTGGACATGTCAACAAACACGTTGTCAGCACTACCTCTCTTCTCATCCTCTCTCTCAATCATGTTTATCTTACCGTGGTGGTAGCACTTCCGCTGTCGGGCTTTGCACAAAATCACAGCATATTATTAGATTCACACTCCGATTCCTTCCAACAGGCAGAGTCTCGTCACTGGGCGTATTAACAGAGTCCTTTGTCTTCACTTTAACACTTCGCACCAGGCCATCTTTGCTCGGTAGAGCCTCCTGTATTCTCTCTAGCATCCACTGACTGGGAAGGGGTTGTCCAGAGATGATCACGATATCCCCAGCGTGGAGATTACGGCGAGTTTTGAAGAACCTTTGTCGCTGACGTAATGTTGGGAGATATTCTTTTACCCACCTTTTCCAAAATTGGTTCGCAATGAATTGGTACACTTCCATCTTCGTCGGTACCCTTCTGTCATGGACCAATCGCCTCCGGTGGACAGTGTCTCCAGGTTCATCCGTAGTATGTGAAGTGGCGTTAGTGCTTCTAGATACTTTGGGTAGTCAGACACTGGGGTGATGGGCCTTCCGTTGATAATCTCTTCTCCGGCGCAGAACACAGTGCTGAGGCGTTCATCGTCTAGTACATGGGAACCCACCACTCCCTGGAGGACCTTCCTTACAGTGCGGATTTGTTGCTCCCACACTCCTCCTATGTGAGAGGCTGTCGGGGGGTTGAACTGCCATTCTATTTGTTTCTGTAGAAGGGCATTCCCGACCTTGTCACTGTTGTTCCAGCCATTCACCGCCTCTCGTAACTCTTGGCTAGCTCCAATCATGTTGGTTCCCCTGTAAGACCGAACACGTTTGGGAGGTCCCCTGCAGCAGGTGAATCTTGTCAGGGCATTGGGGAACGAGTCGGTGTCTGGTGAGGTGAGGACTTCTATGTGTATGGCTCTGGTGGTCATGCAGGTGAATAAGCATCCCTATCTCTTCGCCTGGGCTCGTCCTTGTTTAACCAAAAAAAAGGGCTGAAGCAATCAATTCCAGTGTAGGTGAACGGCTGGCCTCCTGGGCGCACTAGATCTTCTGGCAGGTCGGCTTGGCGTTAGTGGGTAGGTCTCCAGTTGCTTCTTCGGCAAGTCACACACGTCCGTATTGTGCGGTCGAGTAATTTGCGGCACTTGGGTATCCAGTACGTCTCGCGTATTATGGCAAGAGTGTGTTCTCGTCCTGAGTGTCCAGCTCTAGTTTAAGTGTACCTCTCTCCCAATGAGCCCCGTGATCCTGTTGTCCCTTGCCAATAGTATGGGATTCTCCTGGTCTGGGTGGAGAGTGGCATGTTTCAGTCGGCCACCTACTCTGATCAGACCGTCTGTGTCTAGATGAGGTTCCAGCCGCCGTATGTCGCTATCTCTCACGGGTTGTCCCTGTTGTAACATTCCTAGTTCTCGAGGGAATCCTTTCCTTTGCATCAATCTTAAGACGGCTAATTTCGCCTCTTCCAATTTGTTCACCTGGAGCCGATTTTCTCGGTGATGTTTGTTCTTTCGCTTCCCAAGCCGCCATTCTATAAACCTTCTAATCCACGCTACGCTCTTCAGAAGTCGATGCCTCGATGAGTACCTGGCCCATAGCTAATCGAGGGTACCCTGACCCTGGTCAACGTTTGTCATCAGCACTGTGGTTTCCTTCTTCACCTCTGGGTTTCCGTCTTTGAGGTCTGGAATCCTCAATGGACTCTTTGGCCAACTGTCTTCTTCCAACAAGAGGAAAGCAGGTCCTCGAATCCACCTGCCCTCCTCATTGAGCTCTGCTCTACGTAATCCACGACTAGCCTCGTCTGCCGGGTTCAGTGCCGACGTCACGTGGCGCCATTGTTCTACCTTGGAATCCTCGTGTATCGTTGCCACTCGAATGGTCACGAAGGAATGGAAATGTCTTTCGGTGTTTCGTATGTATTGAAGGACTGCTGTACTGTCTGTCCGGAACACTGAGCTGTCTATTTGTAATTCAAGTTCTCGTCGTAGTCGTTTGCCTGCCTTGGCAGCCAGTACTGTCGCGCAGAGCTCGAGTCGAGGTATGGTCTTGGAGTATATATATAATTTTGGCTCTTGTGACGCTCGGAGCAATGAGTCCCAGTGGGTCATATATGGGGCTGACCATACTCAGAAGGTTTCGTTTCGTCTCTGGTTTCTTACGGATGTGGACCCGGACCTCTAGTTCGTCCTTTTCCAGGTCCCACAAGATTCCCAGCACTCGTTCAGTGGGGAGCCTGTCGTCTTTCAAATGACTTCCTTTATTCCCACGGCTTTTTCTGTCTGTGGAATTGCTTTGAGGACTTCCCTGTGATTACAGACCACCTTCGTAAGTCCGAATCCGCCCTTCTTTTTCAGCTGTCTCAGTCAATGGGTAATTATCGTTGCCTTTCCCGGCGAATCTACTGAGAGAAGCAGATCGTCAATGTAGAAGTTACGATTCGCTTTCTTGATGTCGTCATGGAGACTTTCCCTGCAATCTTGGAATGTTCGTTGTAGTGCATATCCGGAGCATGAAGGGCTACACATACCTTCAAAGAGATGTACTGTCATTTAGTAAGTGGAGGGGCCCCTGGCAGCTGGTCGTCCTTGTAAGGCGTCTCGATGTTCAGTACTGCTCGCACTTAATGGAACATTACCTCGATATCAGCCGGGAGTGCCACCTTTCCTTGTCTGAACCTGATGACGACTCCCATCAAATATGCTGTTAAGGTCTGGCCCTTGCATCACCTGGCTGTTCAATGACATCAACTCACATTTGGCTGCACAATTAAAACTATTTTCACCTTTTCTGGCTTGTTGGGATTCAACACGGGGTGGTGTGAGAGATACCAGGTCTTCCCGGGTGTAACACTACGTTCTTGATGTGGGACTCGCTCAGCATGTCCCTCGTCAACTAGACGTCTCATCTCTTCTTGATACCTCTGAGAGAGCCTTGGGTTCTTTAGGAGGCATTTTCGGACCAGCCAATCGCTGTTCGGCAAGCTTCTTATTGTCTGAGAGTTCCCGTTCTTCCTGGTGAAACAACAATGACCTTGGGGATAGTGATGGATCGGCTCTTTCTTTCTCCTATGCTAACCACTTTTACACTGATCTCTTCTGCGTTTACACTACTTCTTTCTGTCATGATTGTGCCAATGGAGACGGGAAAAACTGGCATTCCCTCTGCTTACAGCCTTGGTACTGCTCGTCAGAAACCCCTGTGAAGTGTAGAAGCCTCGAGTGTACTCCAGAGCAGCCATCTATACCACACGCCATCTTCTGGCTGCACTCCGTTATCCGGTGATTATGACCCAGGCTGGCGAAGTAGCGACATTCTTCCCTTACGAGGGAAGTTCGCTTCCCTGGGGACATGCTGAGGAATGTCCGACAAATCTGAAGGTGATCTCTGTGGCATAACGAGCAGCGTTCATCGTTCATTTCTCTGGTTGCCTTCATTCTTGATGTCACCAGACCCACAAGTTTCTTCCTCGACGAGGATTGGCATGAGGATGAGTCTGCATATATTCAGCTTGGTTCCTCTGGTCCTTGTCCCTTGGGGCCTCCTCCGCCTTGTCGACCATATCCATAGTGAATTCCAACATCCACTCGATCCCAGGAGGCTTCACTTGCTTCCCTTTGTATTTATGCACGTTATTCACATAGTCATCACTTATGGTCCTTCATCAATGTTAGTGGTTTCGGTGAGCGAGTTTCATGCTCGGAAGTACTTCCACGCTCACCCTGGTGAAACATTTTCAGCTCCGTGGTTAAGGTGAGCGTCGGGAGTCCTCTTCAAGTATAAAGTGTTTCTTTGTCAGTTTCGGTTTCAGGAAGGTCGTGTCTCTGGTAGTGATAACACCTTTCCGCGATAAGAACATAAGAATGGAGGAAACTGCAGCGGGCCTATTGACCCATACTGGGCAGTCCCGTTTATACCCAACCCCTATTGCTCATATAAGCATCCAACCTATGTTTGAAGCTATCCACTGTATTCGAGTTAATGATGATATTTGGTAACTTGTTCCATTCATCCACTACTCTGTTTCCAAACCAGTGTTTACCTATTTCACGCCGAAATCTAAATTTTTCTAATTTAAAACCATTGTTACGAGTTTGCTCCTGGTTGGATAGTTTGAGTACCTTTGTAATGTCCCCTTTGTTTAACCCTGACTTCCATTTATACACCTCTATCATGTCGCCCCTCACTCTACGTCTCTCAAGGGAGTGCAAATTAGGATGTATTAACCTGTCTCTGTATTCAAGGTTCCTGATGCCCCGGATTAGTCTTGTCATTCTCCTCTGGATTCTATCCATTCTGTAATACGGTGACCAGAACTGAACTGCGTAATCCAGGTGAGGTCTCACAAGCGCTAGATATAATTTTAAGATGACCTCGCTAGTCTTGTAACTAACACTCCTTTATATAAACCCAAGTACTTTATTAGCCTTGTTACGAGCAAAAACACATTGTTTACTTGGCTTAAGATTCCTACGTATCATTACTCCTAAATCTCTCTCGCAGTCGGATTCCACAATGGCATCGTTGTTCATCTGGTAACTGGTTTCCCTGTTTACATCTCCTATACTGAGTACTTTACATTTGTCCACATTGAATTTCATCTGCCATTTTTCCGACCATTCGAAAAATTTGTTTAGATCTTCCTGTAGTTTTGCAGAGTCCTCGTCAGATTTAATTACACGTCCTATTTTAGTGTCATCAGCAAATTTACTTATGTTGCTGTCTATGCCGATATCTATGTCGTTTATGTATATAATAAATAATAATGGTCTAAGTATTGAGCCTTGGGGAACTCCACTAGTGACGTTGCTCCAATGCGATTTAGTGCCGTTTATGCTCACTCGCTGTTTCCTGTCCCGTAACCACGCCCTAATCCATTTAAGGACCTTTGATGCCATGCGCTTCTACTTTTCTAATTAGTCTTTCGTGGGGGACTCTATCGAAGGCTTTGCTAAAGTCGAGATATACCACATCATAATTATGCCCCTCGTCCACCAATTCGAAAACTGATGAAAAGAATGTTAATAGATTAGTTACTTGTGAAGCCATGTTGGGAATCATTGATCAACTTGTGCTTCTCCAGGTGGTTTCGAATAGAGTTTGAAATAATTGATTCTAGTAATTTACCTACTAGCCTATTGATGTTAGACTGATTGGGCGGTAGTTAGAGGATAGTGATCTATCCCTTTTTGAAAATCGGTATTACATTCGCTATCCTCCAGGATTCTGGTACTACACCTGTTTTTAATGACATGTTAAACAACTTTGCTAAGGGCATACTAAGCTCTTCCTTACATTCCTTTAATATTCTGGCAAATATCTCATCGGGACCAGGTGACTTATTAGGCTTCAGTTTGTCTACTTGCTTATTAACATCGTTACTAGTCACTACTATCTCGCTTAATTTGTTTCTTCACTATCTCTGAATAGAGTCGGTGCCTCGGGTATCATGTTTAAATTTTCGGTGGTGAAAACTGTTGAAAAATATTTATTCAGATTATTGCTCATTTCTCCGTCGTTATCAGTTAGCTCGCCGGTATCTGAACGTATTGGTCCAATCTCATCTCGTGTTTTAGTTTGATACATTTGGTAGAATCCTTTGGGGTTTGTTTTCGCCTCCCCTGCTATCTTCAGTTCATAATTCCTATATCGGTCTTAACCCTACCGGCCAATACCTTATTATACTCCCGGAGGTAAATTTCGCCACGATTTATCCTTCTACCTATAGCCTTCCTTTGGCCAATAATGTTCTTTAAACAATTATTTATCCATTTAGGGCCATTGTTGTCTGATCTGAGTTTTTTGTATGGTATGTTCTGCCTTTGTGCATTAAGTAACTCATTATTTAAATTGTCATAGACCTCGGCAATCTCAGATCTCGTTATCAGGTCGGTGTCATCTGTCAGGTTCACACCCAAGCGTGACACCGCCTCTCTCAGCTGCCTCTTTAAACTATCAAAGTTTGCCCTTCTGAAATCTGGGACTTTAATGGAATTCCCTTTACGTCTGACCTGAAAATCTAACTGGAATCTGATTTCTTTGTGATCGCTGTTTGCAAGTTCGTTCCCTACCTCGATATTGTTAATGAGGTTTTCTCTGTTCAACAGAACTAAATTGAGTATATTATTACCCCGGGTGGGTTCGGTTATATGTTGACTTAGGAAACAGTCCTGGATCGTTTCGAGGAAATCCTCTGATACTGAGTTACCCGTAAGGTCAGTCCAATCTATTTGGCCAAGGTTAAAATCGCTTACTATACAGACTTTGTTGTGTATGGAAGCCCTGCGCATTTCATCCCGGATAAGTCGCTCATTAACTCCATTAAGATTGGGAGGTCTATATATTACTCCTATGATTAATTTTTCCCTACTGTCGATTAATTCTATCCAAATTGTTTCTGTCTTCCGCTCAGATTTTATTTCCTTATCTATTTCGCACTTCAGATTATCACCGACATAGATGGCTACTCCGCCTCCTTTCCTGGACAGCCTATCGGTATGGAACAATTTGTAATCCGCAATTTGGTATTCGACAGGTAACTCATGTGAGTCTCGGTTGATCCATGTTTCAGTGAATGCTATTATATCGATTTTTTCGGTACATACCAAGGCCCTAACATCATCCATTTTGTTTTTCATACTTCTACTGTTCGCGTAGTAGACATTTAAGTTAGTCGTGTTCTGAGTCCTCCCTTTACCGCGTTTAGGTTTAAACTCCCTGTCTAATTTGGTTTTCATCATTCCTAACACTATTTCCCTGTAATCTTTCACTTTGTTTACCCGCTCCCACTGCAGTCTCCTCCAACCCCGTGCCCATTTGTTCCCCTAGCAGTTTAAAGACTTCGATATCTTTTGAACTGCCCCCTCTAGAGACCCAGCCAGGGTTGCCACCCCATCCCTAGCATAAAGGTCCCTTCTGCCGTAGAAGTTGTCCCAGTTGTCAATGAATGGGACTGATATTGACTTGTAAGATCTTTTGTTGTTGATGAGATTGTCGGACTGCAGTCCGACACGGGTCCTTTCCTGTAGGCGGCCATTTGGTGGTTCCGGGTGGAGCTCTTGGAGCAGCCAGGCCGGATTTGGGATTGGGGATGGAGGTTATCCTACCTGCAGGTATGAAAGGATACTGCAGGATTGCAAGTGTAAGCAGACCCCCGATCAGTGAACGCTTACCATCAACCCCCACTCTTGGACGTGGTCAGTTTCGGAGTGGTGCTCCCCCTGAACTGGGGTCCGCACTTGCTGGGGAGGATATTTCCTTGTACTGAGCACATCATTGTCATTCCTAAAAACCCATTTGAATTCATATTACGCTACATAACATTCAAATCCACCGCGCTTGTAGAATCTCAGGAGAGACGTGTTTTTCCCATCCGTTTTACCCTCAGGATCACCCCCAGTAAGTCCCGCCTTCAAACACAGTTGTCACTACGTTTATTCCACTCTCTACTGGCAAACGCAATCTTGAATTAGTCTGTGTGAATCTTCTTTAGTAATTCGCCAGACCTTTGTCAACTGAGGGTCATCCTTGAATGAGTAACAGTTAGATTGTGTGTAATTTCTGTCATTGCGTGAGTAGCAATCGCTGGCAACTCAGGGATATATAAACCAGTGCGAGCGGGAGGAACAATCCTCCCGTATCACCTTTCACCTTCGTTCTCAGATCGAGGGTGGGCTTAATTGAAACCCACCGGTCGCTCGGAGCCAGTGGATACCCAGCAGTGGTCAATATAAGAGTGATGGTGCGGATTCGGCATGATTAATCGGCTCTACTCTACCTCGTGGGCCGAGGACCCCAGACCCACCTCGTGTCGGAGTGTAACCGACCACAACAACAGTTGTTGGAGGCTCTAGTGCTATACCCTGGGACAGGCCTTGGAGTTATGGTCCACAGTGTGGTCGTATGTGTTTGTTAATAATTACCCCATGTTGGGTAGTGGACCCATGTAGGTGTTTGTATCAGTATTAGTGTATTGTGAGCAAGGACAAGGAACTGGTCCTGCTATGTATGTAATGTAATGTGACACCAGTAAGAGTGTGCACGGCAAGAGTGTAATATCTGAGTAATTGCTGTTGAGTAAATAAGAAAATAAGTAAATAAGAAATACGGAGTCTGCAATAAGCCCAGGAGTTGAGCCTGGTTGTTTGATTTTATGTTAATAAACTTGTTCTTTGAGTATTATAGGAGTATTCATTTCTCCCACAGTAGTTACTTTTATTTCCGTCCAAGTGACCCTCATATCAGAATTACACTACCCATGTGCCTGGACCACCGACATGCTACCAAAATGAACTGAAGTAAGTAGAAAGAATAATTGAAAGAACTAAGACATGTTGTGGTTTCATCGAAGTTGAGAATTCCCTTCGACAGTCCTCCCATATACGTTTTGACTGTTAATTGACTGTTAATGCTCATAGGAGCGTTATTGGTTTGTTGCTGGAGAAATAAACTGTAGTGGACTTCTCCCCTACAACTGCGTAGCCGCAGCCACCAGCTGCTACCATCTTCCCTAGCAACCAAGCGAGCGGCGTCACCAGATGTCACCGTATCTTAGCAACGGAACCAAAGACCGGCGACTTTCTCTGGTTTTCCCAACATGACTCATAGATGACTCACGGCTGCTGGGTATATAAGCTCTGTCTCTCCATTGAGATTCATTCTGGCCCATCTTCCTGAACACGCAACACCTCCTCCAGCAAGCTCCACGCTGTCCAGCTTTCATTCAACCAGGAGGCCAGCAACAGGCAACATCTTCTCTAACGAAGCTCCTGCACATCTACCTCCTTCAACACGCTACTCACCGAACGTCTCTAATGAGCAGCTCCTCACCACACGGCACCTCCAGCACCAGACTGTCTCTCATATAACTTATATTATACAAGAAAACCACCTTAGAGTTTCCATCCATCCTGAGTGCTAGACAACATTATACCACGAATTCCTACAAAACCCTCAACTTTGAAGCGTACCATATAATTCAGTCAAAACCTGTTAAAGAACAATTCACATATAACAAATGCTGTTATCTTAGGACACATAGTATGAATAATACAATCAATATACAGTACATAGCCTGTTAACATCTTAAATATAACTCACATGTTACATCTGTTGATACATCAGGAGACAAGTTGTATAATATGATCAAATTACAGTACATGAATATACTTATTAAAGTTATTTAGAGTTTATATTTACGTTTTAGGGTCTTGGGTTCGACCAGCGTGTTGTTTCTTCTGCAAGAATTGGTAGACTACTGTGAGCAATCGCCACCCAATTGCAGTCCGAGGCGAGGGCATGTTTCATATTAGACATGTCAACAAACTCGTTGTCAGCACTGCCTCTCTTCTCACCCTCTCTCTCTCTCTCTCTCTCTCTCTCTCTCATGTTTATCTTACTGTGGCTGTAACAGGTGTCATCGAAAATGCGTATTTTACGGATCTTTCAGGTTTAATGAACCGCATTTTTTAAAAATAAAAAAGTAATAATCAGACGTAGTTTTACACTGATATATATATATATATATATATATATATATATATATATATATATATATATATATATATATATATATATATATATATATATATATATATATATATATATATATATATATATATATATATATATATATATATATATATATATATTTATATATAAAGGTTCACGGCATATAAGCTCGCTGAACAGGCTTTGTGTGAAATATAACAGTCTAAGACTGTATGTACCTAGTATCCTGGTGGTCAGCGGTTAGCGTTCCCGGTCACAGTCATGGGCTCGTGGGCTGTCGGTTTCGAATCCTGGCTGGTGAGGTCGTTGAATATATATATATATATATATATATATATATATATATAATCAACGACCTCACCAGCCGAAATCAAACCCTCGACTTACTGGGTGGGACTAGGCAACGCTACCTACCAACCCACAAGGTCAGGGTTCTATTCTGGCTGGTGAGGTCTTTGATTATATGTTCAAAGTCCATGTTCAAAGTCCGCGTGTTATATGGACTAAAAATGAAGTATATATATGGTACTCGTGTTTCATACCAGCTGGATTCGGTAAATGCTACTGACACCATACGAGGCACGGGCGGTTCCCAATGAGGTTCACGGCGCCATCAGCTCGATGAACAGGCTTTGTGTGAAATATAACAGAGTCTATGACAAATTTAGTGTCGTTGTGGGTTGGTCGGTAGCGTTCCTAGTCCCACCCAGTAGGTCGAGGGTTCGATTCCTGGCTGGTGAGGTCGTTGATTATATGTTCAAAGTCCGTGTGTTATATGGACTATAAATGAAGCATATATAATAATAATAATAATAATTAACGGTTTATTGAAAAAACTTGGAGCCAGAAGGCTGAAAATATACAGTTACACATTTGAGAATGGGTTTCGAATTACAAATAATATACAAGTATCATAAGTGACACAAATAAGACATAATAACTAGATGGGGAAAAGCTCAAACTATATATGTGTTATATATATATATATATATATATATATATATATATATATATATATATATATATATATATATATATATATATATATGTGTGTGTGTGTGTGGGAGAAAGTGCTGAAAATTAAACAAAAATAGGGCTCTGAGATGGTAAGAGGCTAGCCTGTTAAACAAACGTCAAACAGTGGAAATCCTAGTTAACCTAACAATATTTCTGATTTTAAATAACTTTGTTACTTTATACTATTTTTCAAAAATATATTTATTTTTGAAATTAGTGCACAACTACGTCAGATTAATGTTTTATTAAAAAATGCGATTCATCGTACTGAAAAGACCCCAACTTCTTAAGTTCAGACTTGACCAACACTAGAACATTCAGTCCGTACTTGTCCAGTACTTGCAAACAGTGTGTAGCAAAAAATGACCTGCCCAACAAACTAGTTATCTACTAAATGACGAAAAGTAGAAATTAAGTCTAGTCCTATTTGTGTGCCCATATTCATAATCATAAATAATAGTGGCTTTTATATTCGGCATGCAAAATAAATTCATAGTTCATAGTTTAAAACCACTAGTGATGAAATATTGGCGCAATTAAGAAATAATGTAATAGTTTGTCGGCTACTGAACTTTGGCATCAGTTATCAGACACCTCCGGAAACTGGAGATAGGCGTTGCCTTTGTTCATATACACTGTATGTCGATTCCTTTAGGTCCTCTACACAATCTGTTTTTCTGAATTCTATAACCTGTGTTTTTCGAAAATTTTATTCCAGCTATATATTATTCTGATGATGTGAGTGAGATAATAAATAATGTAGTTCTACTAAACACTATTGGAACAGTCGCCATCAAGTACAATATAATTATACAGTACAGGGTATATGAAATTTATTACTTCCAAATTCAACCATCATGTTTTTTTTTTTTTAGATTATCCACCCGCCCAGGTCACTGACCCACATTAGCCTGGGGCGAAAATGTAATAATAATAATATTAATAATAATAATAATAATAATAATAATAATAATAATAATAATAATAATAATAATAATAATAAATAATAGTCAAAATAATTCATAATAAATAAAATTTATGATAAAACAAACAAAATAAAAATAATAAAATAATGATAATAATACAGTAGCTGTAATAATAATAATACTAATAATAAAGAACTATAAATACAAAAATGAAAAAAAAGATCAAAAGTGAGAAACGATATATGTATGTTGTGTTGTCAATGGTAAGAGAAACAATTGAGACCTGCAATTGCGTGTAAATGAAGCAGAAAGTCAGATCAGCAACCTGGGACTTGGTCACAATTTCGTGATGTCATATGGCAGCAGGGTCTACCATTAGACAAAACATTATGCTTCCAATATTTTCCCAGGCGGTAGTATCTCCCTGTTTGGTAGCTGCCTACCTACTACTTTTAAATTAATTATGTCCAACTGAATATTTTTCTTATGTATATACGAATCAAGTAAAACTAATCGACACATGCAGTAAATATAGGCCTTAACGTAACCGTTAATTAATTATTATACCCTGATTGATTTATTAATATAGACAATGGTTTTGTTTTTGCAGTATTTCTGGGTTGTTTGTGGCATTTGGCTTCAAGAACTTTAGAACACCTTCGTGTATACAAAGTCTACTTAACGAGGTGGAAAAGTGAGGTGTGTTTTATGCTCTTGGTATAATAAGGTGTGCTCTGTGTGCAGTATTTGGGGAAAATGTGTTATTCACACACTGCGAAATAAATTGTTATGTGCAGTATGCTTGAAAATAAATAAATTTGTGTTATTTGTACTTTGTAAAATAAAGTGTTATGTGCACTGGAAAAATAGTGTGTGCATTCGGAAAGAAATATAAGTTGTAATTACGGGAAAGAAGACGAGATATATTAATTTAAAAATCAACGATTTAGTTGTTGAGTAATTGTATGTAACAACCAAAAATTTAATTGTAATGAATTATGTTCAGTAACATTATAATCTATACAATATTACAATGAAACACAGGACATCAACAATTATATGTTAATGTTTTATTATAACTTGCCTGTCTATGGCTGATTCGGGGAGGTTGTGGGGATGCGGCCGCACCTTGGTACGAAAAATAATTTTTTTACGAGTCGTCTGGAACAAGCATAGTCGTAATGCAATTTATCATTTGTCAAATTAACTGTATCACTTACATTCCTTTGTCAACTGTAATTGTAATTGTAATACCTGTAAAATTAAGAGTAACAAATTACATTGTCATGGTAACTGTTTCATGCTCTGCTCATAAGGCTTTTTTCAATAGCGTAGTGCCCTCACTTGTACTTCTATACTATAGTCCTGTTTGGTCTCCTGAATTACACCATAGGCTGCCGTTGATTGAAAACATCTAAAACAGGGCCAACAAACTGATGCTTGGCACTGATAGACACCCCACATACCAGGAGAAATAAGAACGTTTTCAATTACCCAGTTTATACTATAGATGGTATAGAAGGACAAGGAGCGATTTCTGTGTAAGTTTATTAGTGCCTCAAAGGTTCATATAAATGTACATATTTGGAGAAATTAGAATTAACGGATGGCCGCCCCACTACAGGTGACAACCTTAAGTTAAAGAAATTGTCAGACAGACAACTGGAGTAAGAATTGAGAGCTCTTGCAATAACCTGACAGAGAATACTGAGATAGCACCAACTGTGAGCATGACCAACACGCAAGAGTTCATACATGCACAGTACGAGACTTAATGATCCTAACTGACTGGCTAGTGAGCCGACAAGTGAAGGTGAGTGATTGTGTGTGTGTACTTGGGAAAAATATGTTAACTGTTGAGAATATTTGGCAAAATAATAAAAAATAAACTGTAAGACAGTCCATTGGCACTCGGTGCCTTTTAACATAAACGGCAAATAATGCCTTTGAAGAGTAAAATGGACAGCGATTCTCAGCCGCCCATTTACACAGAAAACACTAGTTATTCTATATGTATATAGTTTTTTTTTTTTTGGTTCTTTTTCTCTATGATAAAACTATTTATGAACGCCAAGGTGGGCATTACCCGAACAGTCTCTTCATAAACCTGTTTCTTCGGAGACCACAATAAAGGTAAACTAGATTGCTCATATTTGACGCTGAAATTACTGATTAAAACAAGAATATGAATAATTTTCATTTAACTTATCAACTATTCTACTTTTGTTTTTATTAGCAATCTTAAACCCTTAATACACTTACCGCATCATCAAACCATTTTTGTTGATATTAACGCTGGTCAAATCCTCACCTTCCTTTCCTACTGCTACTATCGCATCAATGAACAGCGCACATTGGTTCATGGGAAAATCTTTCCTGCACGTCCTGCCGCCCTGTGGAGATGGTTAAGGGCAGTAGACTGTGTGGCGGGAGAATGTGCCTGCAAAGTACAAACGAGCCTAAATCATATACCGGTGTTGGGCTACGAACCTGCATCGTGTGCTAGTGTATGTAGAATAATTACCCATTAAATGAGTACAATGACCAGTTCAGATTAGGTTCTATGGGTTTTGTTTTAATTCCACATTTTCTTCTGCTTCGACATGGTAGAAAGGGTCATAACTTAATAACTAAGCAGTTCCCAAGCTTTCATTAACACTATATTTAGCATGAACAATTGCTCTAGAAAAAATGAAAACAAAATACACTGTAGGTTTTTAGAAATAAATACCTGATGACCCTGCTGACTGCTTTGAGGCTCTTCCACCCTTCAACCCACCTGTCTCCCTCCTTAAATCGCGAGTTTTTGGGCATTCCGGGACAAGCACCCGAAGGATACCTTTATTTATTACGAGTAGTAGTATGGCAGTAGTATCATGGTGAACTATCACTTGTCTCTGTTAGTGAAGTAAAGCAACGTTGGGTTTAGTTATTACTTGATGGGTGACTGCACCTCATGGCTTGTCAGCCGTCCTTGGTCAATTTCATTATCTCCAGTGAACAACGATGTATAATAACTCATTATATATCGTTGTTCACTGATACCTATGAAACTCATCACTATAAGAATAATAATTCATATACCGGAAACAGAAGACTCCACCCGACGTATAGCATGCATTAGCGTTAATGTTAAAGTGATTATTAATCTTCAGGTGAAATAAACAGAGGGAGACTCTTTCAGGTGATCTAAAAACAGAAACAAATCAGACTAGTGGTACAAAACACAAAAAACGGAAAACAGATGGTGGGTTGTAGGTCCTGGGAGAAAGAAGACACAGTAAGTTGGTGGAGGTGAAGGAGGAGTCAGTCAACACCCAAACACTTCTTCACACCCCCTACACCCGCCACCAACTACTGCTCGTAATGGACAGTAAAGGCAGAAAATCGTCGTTTGTGACAATGGAACAGGGGTGAGTGTGTCAATGAGTACTGTGGTGGGAAGAGAGTCCACCGGGAGATATTATATATGTGTTATAGTTAAGATTCAAGGAGGCTGAATCTGGTGATGGAAGTACCGGATGACGTTAGAGATATGACAAGTTAAGCTTCGTAGATACTGTTATAATATTTTGGGGGTTTGCTATCTATGAACTTATTGATTTAAAGTCATTGTGCCCTTATATACTTACTGAATCGATATTTACATCCATTGGTAGGTCAGTCATAGCAAGGTGTATAGGAAGTTATTCTGAATTGACGTAACCATTTTTTTCTGAACCCTTGTGGTAAAGGTTAAGGAGATGGTTGTCATTCTATTTTTTATTATTGGTGTCTTCATGGATATGTTTATTTGATAATAATTTATGATGTCTTATTTTGCTTTACCACAGCAGAAAACTTGTTGCAATCACTATTTTTCTGCTTTTTTAATATCAGTAATAACATACTTTCTAAGCACTCTTTAATTTTGGAATTATGTAATAGAATAATGAAACTGGGGTAATAGTTGAAGACAGCAATGTGCTTTAATCTTGAATGTCATCTGGTGCGTATGTGCTGCTTTTTCACACTTAGGGTCGATACTGCTTCAGTTTGGGATAGAGCAACTATTGACCCTGGGTGTACTGTATCATAAGTCACTTTGCAAAATGTTGATCGGTAAACTTGAGAGGCTATGCCATACTGTGGTTGCTAAGGGAAAGATGGGTGGTTGGCAGTGTGCCTAGGTGGCAAATAACATTTCAGGCTCAGCGTGCATTTTTCTTCATAACAATTAACCATGTCGCATCTAATAAACTTTGTCAATCAATTACAGTTTGTCAAAGTTGGATATGCAGGTTGCAATTTCCCAGCACATCTTCCGTCAATGGTGGGTCGGCCCATCATCAGAGCCACAAACAAGATCGGTGACATAGAAGTCAAGGTAAGACTTTGTGATGTCCAAGAAAGATATAATAACTTAATTTGCTGTAGTTAGCATTTACAATAATCATCTACATTACAGTGAAGTGTAATAGGAAGTGCTGTACTCTACTTTATTGAGAATTAGTTTTCTGAGTTTAACCTTTCCACAGGTGTACCCATAACAGTTGATTTTTGAGTTTGTATATTCATAGAATATATTTGCAATATATACAGTATAAACAAACTGTGGAGTTATGTTAATGGAGATTAATGATTGATGTTTTGTACGGGTTACCATTGTTTATGCTGAGGGTTGTGTTCGAGAAAAGGCTGGTACTGTACAGTCAACAAAAGATTATGGTGCTACTATAGCGTGCGGTCTACAAAGATATTCTTAGTCTAGCTTAACCTGACCTGACCTAACCTGACCTGACCTAATCTAACCTAACCTAAATATCTTGTAGACCGTGACGCTATAGTAGCACCAAAGTTATTGCAACACTTTCCATACTTTTTATTCTGGGACACAGGATGAAATATTTAGAAAACCCTTGTATGCCAACACAACACATACCATAAGTTGGTGAGGTATTTGCTCATATATTTATCAAAATATATGAGGCAAATGTGTGAAAGCAGGGTTGAGTTTTTACAAAGTAGGCATCAGTACAGGGGACAGTCTATAAGAACATAATTTTGGCAAGGCACAGTATTTGATATTATGGGGTTGTTACACATAATAGTGTGAATTTAGAAGAAAAAATTCCCATGTCAGTTTATCTTAAACAGTCTATTTATCATTTGCTGTACCTTTTGCCCTATTATTGTACTCCACAATGTAAATTTGTCAGGAATGCTGAAGGCTCACAGCTTATTGGTGTGTCTTAATTCTGGGTAAAGCCAATGATTTTCCTGTTTAAAATAGTAAAAGTATTAAAGCTATTGCAGAATTCTGAACTTACAAATACAGTACAGTACAGTACAGTATATTCATTATAGCTAAAAGTGAATAACGAGAGAGGAGGAGTTTTTCTTGATTCTACCCACATGGGAAGACTTGCAAGAGAACCTGAAGTGTTTAATATATTTTACTACTGTACTTAGAGCAATACCGTAATTCTAACTGCTACCTCATAAATCATTGAAAATTCAGGTGTCACTACCTTTCTATATCACTAAGCTATTTTTAGTTTGGAGTTTGATGATTTGGTAGTGATTGACAGACCTGTATGACTGTGTTCTGAACCTGGTAAATCAGTGGCCATAGTTGTGGGTTAATGTGCGAGCTTCTTCACTGCCTTCCACACGCTGATGGCTTCACTGTGGTGCTGATGATTATTGTCGTGTACTACTTTAGTGTTTAATAAGATAACTTGGTCACTAGATATTATCCTAATTGCTGAATATAGACTTGTTTAGAGGCAGATTCTGTTCATAATAACAAATAACCTCTGAAGAACTTTATTTCATTTAAGATTACTAGTTAAATGACTTTGTTTAGTTTGTTTCATGTTAAGTTTTCAATTAATAAGACCTTATTTATTTATCGACTTATTGGATATGTTCTACACTTATTGCTATCCAGAATTGTTTGTGAAGGTTCACCATTAAAGATTAGGTTAAGCAAGACCTCAAGTGATAACTATCAAGATATTCCATACAATTGTTTCTTATAATTTTTTCAACTAATAATAAAATTACTCATAATACAGTAAAAGTAATTAGGGAACAGTGTGTTAATTTTCGGTGTTAAGATTATACAGTATTTTGATTTACTATATTACCCTGTTACTTCACATGATCCTTCATATCTATAGTTTACTGAGTTTATTTATTCATTTATTTATATTTTGCACTTTTTTTGTTTCGGGTGTAAGTAAATTTCCTTTTGCTTTCTTGAACTGTAAGAATATTTTTTTCCACATTTGTTGCAGGAATTTATAGGTGTAAGCACATTTGAGAGCAAAGGTTCAGGTTGTATGCTAAAACCCCAGTCGTGTTCATGAGTACTGATTTGTTTTGACTTTTCTAAATACTTTGAGTAGTGATGTTGATCCCAGGTATGCAATAGGAGCCTTTAACATTCATTGCAAGTGTACCTCCCTTGGTTTTGTTATTACCCTCTAGTAAAACTTCCACTATTTTATTTTGTTTATTTATTGTTTTGGTCAGTTCCACATCCTAGTAGTTATGTGTTTTGTGTTCTTAACAGCCCGGGGCCAAAAAGTGTCAAAATATTGATATACATTAGTTGAAGCACATTAAAATTAGTACGACTTCTCGGAGCAGTCAGTTGTCGTTATTACATATTTAAAACCAGAGATATAAACCAGGATCCTAGTGGCAGTACTCGGGTATTAGGGATACAGTAGTTAGCATGCGCTAATCTTTGTGTCCAGTTATTAGTTTTTACAGGGGGTATTTTTTTAACTATTGTTTTGCTGCCATTGACCATAGTTTTTACCTTTTATTAGCTGTCAATACACCTCAGAATATCATAGCTACATATATAATGGTCATAGAGGTCATGGCAGGGTTGTACACATATTTATTTCCAGCTTTGTTTTGTCAGTGGATTTCAATATGGTTTTAACTTTTTAATACTGAAGTCGTCTCATTTATTTTACTTTTATACTGGCCAAATTTGCTAAGGGTTAATCACATAGAACATAGTAAATTTATTTTTAAAATGAATTAATGGTTTGCCCTTCTGCTTCACTATTATATTTAACCTTACTGAAGACAGCCACATATATACATGTAATATCGCAATTTAAAATAGGGTTAAATGGTATGATGTTATTGTAAGCTAACAAAACTATACTTGTCTCTTAGTTGATTTAGATTTCTAAGCTTCATTAATTACCCCATAATTTACCTAATACTGTACCATACTGTATGTATTGTATAACTACTAAAAGACTGAAAGCTTGAATTTTAGAGTAGTTAAGTGCCTCTACATTTATACATTGTGTCACCAACGATACGGCTCCAACCTTTTTAATCATCTAAATATTTTGTTTCTTTGTGTGATTTTTTTTTACTTGTCCTTACAATTAAGTGTCTAACAGTCTGTATGTACTCATGGTCAATTAACTGTTGTTTTGTGCACTGCTGCTTGTATTGGAAGGAGTGGGCTCATTTCCCTGTAAGTAGTAATGAGATGACCAGGAGAACATGTTGACAAACCTTCCCTCGAGTCACATGTTGTCACTGGGTGTGCATGGTTGTGTGCTCTGGTGCCTGTGTGTTGTTAAGTTTAGTAAGGAGACTAATACTGTATATGTGTAACTTTGTGTTTTGGAGTTTCCTGTTGTTTTGTATTGTAGTTTCTTCTCTTGTGTATTGAAGACTGTTTGTTTATTTCCTCATAAAGTGAATGTTTTATTTATTTAACATATACTTGCTTTAATGTAAAAATAAATTAAAGAAAGAGTTTAAAGTAATTAATGAAAATGATGAAAGCAGATAAGATATGCACTAAACCACATGGAAAATTTGACCATTTTTTTATGACCTTATATCTGGCTTAAGTGGCTTGTATATTATACCATTAACTCAGTGCTGTTAAAATTCATGAAACCCAAGACTAATTTGTTCATTATTTGCATCTTTGATCTTCCCACACTAAGACCAACATCTTGAGGAGGAATTTAGTAACAGATGAACCACATAAGGCAGTGAGTCACATCAGCTGTGTGTACCTCACTTACTGTAACCTACTTAATTCCAGGTGCCTCATGCCATGGTGAAAATGTCTTATTGCAGTCTTAATCTTGATAGTGTGGAGTTTTTTAGTTAAGTTATTATGACAGACATTGTGCTGACTGGGAATGTAAGGTTACCTCATGCTTAGCAAACTTATTTTCTATTCACTTCAAGATGATGATTGTGTCTAGTGAGTGAGATTGTGTACACTGGCCTGGTGTTGTGGATGATGTGGAGACTTCAGTTTACAGTTAGGGCAGGAAGATGGTGACTTGTATGTCAAATTGATACAGTATACTGTATATATTTTAAGAGTTTAAAAGTATTTGGTCATTTCTCTCCTATGAATGTTGTAGTAGGAAGGATAGAACATAGAATTAAGTTGTAGAAATATTGTATTGTACTGTATGCTATATTGACGAGGGTGATGAATCTTCACAACGGCACTTCAAATAGTCCTTCCCACAGTATGCAAAGATGACTTCTCATGAAACACCCTTGGGGTCGGCAAACAGATATGTGAGGTCTTTAGGAAAAACATAAGGTCATAATTATTTGTATGACTTAGTCTGGACAAGGTAACTGACTCACCCTCCCTCGGGATATTTGAGAATGTCTACTGTCATTGAGTGGGTGATCCTGGAATCAAGTTATGGCTGATGAAAAGTGAGGTGTGCAACAGCTGGTGTAACATCATCACTCCTCCTTGGGTCTTATATGAACATGTGCCATTAATTATTTCTCCTACAGGCTGTTAGTTTTAGCAGTAAGGCATGAATAGGTAATAGACTCGCTCCAGCTGCCAGTATTCTAGGGGTTTCCTGGGCTTTAACACCTGTTGTCTTGGTGGGACTATGAAGGTGTTGCTTAGTCCAGAGATGGTCAGAAAATGGGAAAACCAAGATCAGTTCACTTCTTTTTTTTCCTGGTGTTTTTATGTAATAAGGTCTCTATGCAGGTAAGTAGTAGGTACAGTAGTACAGGATGAAGAAAGTTTTTGTAGTTTTGTATTCCTGTGTTAGGAGGATTTTGTATGCTAGTTTTTGTGAGTCACTGTTATTTCCAAGTTTCTTGGCTAATAAATTTGAAGATTTTGGTACCATAACGGAAGTGAAGCTGTAATAAAGAGTTAAAATTTTTCTTGTTTGTCTGTAAAAGATTTTTATTAAGAAACAGAGTTACTGAGTCATGTACATTACTGTACTGTAGTGTTGGAAAATATTGGTTCTTGTTGTTAGTCACATCACAACTCCAGCTAGTTCTATAAATCTGCCTTTTACTTCCTTACATTGTGCTTATTCATACACCTTGGAGTGTTCCATCCCTGCAGCACATAGGTACAATATATGTACCATAGCCTTTGTTATCTGGGCTTGGGAGGTTCATAGGTATTCATATATTCTTTCAAAAGTGGTAATTTTTTATTACTCTGCAGTAATAGTCACCACTTGTATTGTTGCTTTTATAAGTTTTCGGTTAATTCATTAGATTCAGCTCATAAATGTTGTACTTTGGAGATGATGATGGATGGTATTTGTAGTAACTGCTGCTGCTCTGCCTCCCAGCTGATTGTTGTATTTATCTTGTATTGTAGTGTATTTCTGTTCTGTGGTGTAATACTGTACAGTACTTATATTGCAGTTTATATTGACCTGTTCTAAGATTTTATTTCTGTTATTATGTTCATACAGTCCACAAAAAAAATATTGTTACTCAAGGGGTCGATGTGGTTCATGGTTTTCTGAGCAGTGTTAGTCCACTAGTTTCAGAACAGTTGGTACAGTCAACCACGAATAATGGTATATAAAGTAATTAAAGAATACAGTGGTTGAGACTTTGTACATAATAGTCTGTGGCTTGAATACAGAACAGAAAATACTGCAATCATAACTACATTAATTATAATTGTTTGTATGTCAGATTTTGTTTATGGGGAAGAGATAAAGCAGTGGTATGGTGATGGTGTACCAAGGCTTACTTAACTGATGGTAAAATCTTGCTCAAAATTCTAGGTCGTGAAGAAGAGCATGATGATGATGATGGAAAGGAACGATCTTTTTAAGCTACAATCCTAAATATTAAGTAAATTTAGAAACCATTTGTTCGGTGTTTTCAACGGCTACTAGACCTTGTAATGATTCCAGTAACTTCTGTAAGCCTCACATCGACATGATAGAAGACTTCATTAACACCTCTGTACTCTTTGAACTGTTCATCATGTAAAGAAGCACCACTGTACATGTTCACATCATTCCCATCATCATCCTTTTAAAGAGAGTTGATATTGGTTAGGTTAGGTTACAGAAGGAGTTTGTTGGTTGGTTAGGTTACTGAAGGAGTTTGTTGGTTGGTTAGGTTATTGAAGGAGTTTGTTGGTTGGTTAGGTTACTGAAGGAGTTTGTTGGTTGGTTAGGTTACTGAAGGAGTTTGTTGGTTGGTTAGGTTACTGAAGGAGTTTGTTGGTTGGTTCGGTTACTGAAGGAGTTTGTTGGTTGGTTAGGTTACTGAAGGAGTTTGTTGGTTGGTTAGGTTACAGAAGGAGTTTGTTGGTTGGTTAGGTTACAGAAGGAGTTTGTTGGTTGGTTAGGTTACAGAAGGAGTTTGTTGGTGGGTTAGGTTACTGAAGGAGTTTGTTGGTGGGTTAGGTTATAGAAGGAGTTTGTTGGTGGGTTAGGTTACTGAAGGAGTTTGTTGGTGGGTTAGGTTACAGAAGGAGTTTGTTGGTGCGTTAGGTTACTGAAGGAGTTTGTTGGTGCGTTAGGGTACAGAAGGAGTTTGTTGGTGGGTTAGGTTACTGAAGGAGTTTGTTGGTGGGTTAGGTTACAGAAGGAGTTTGTTGGTGCGTTAGGGTACAGAAGGAGTTTGTTGGTGGGTTAGGTTACTGAAGGAGTTTGTTGGTGGGTTAGGTTACTGAAGGAGTTTGTTGGTGGGTTGGGTTACTGAAGGAGTTTGTTGGTGGGTTGGGTTACTGAAGGAGTTTGTTGGTGGGTTAGGTTACTGAAGGAGTTTGTTGGTTGGTGTGAAAGTCCGTGTTATAAGTCGAGTGAATTTGGACAGTAGATAGCCTCTCTGTTATGTCTTTTCCTAAATCGGCAGAGGTGAAATCTGAGTCAAATCCTCTCTCTCTCCCTCTCTAGGCAGCAGCTTTGGCTTAATACTTTAGGGAATAAATCTGTATTTTAGCCTTGATGAGAATTTTTATTGCTCCTGCCTTGTACTGGAACTCATTTGTGTATTGCACCAGTTTCTTAATTGGTGAATACAAACTACTGTACAGCTGTATATTGATTTATGCATTTATTTCCATTCCTAGCTGGGTCATATGTACCTTTTATTATACTGTACTGTGCATGAGAAGTTGGGTATATGGTTTATAGGTCCAAACATCTGCATCATACTGTACTGTACCTGATCCTGTATTGTGGGTTTATGGTGCCAAGGTCTACTGTGTCCTTGTTAGAAGTCACTTGCTACCTCGTATTATCTCCAGGTCGCCACACTGTCAGTCCCAAGGGTATGTGGACATGAGTGGTTTTGCTGCAGTAGTAGGAAATTAATTATATTTTCTATAATTTTTTAGAATTGTAATTAAGATCATTGGATTAATAGAATGTCGTATTCAAAAATTTATAAGGATATTTTTAAATTTAATTCAAATATGTATTAAGTTGATGGAACTGACATTATGAAAGTAAAATTCCTGTAAATGTGTTAGTCTTTTTAGATCGGTAATCATAATAAAAAAAAGTCTTGATACATCTTTTGGCGAATATAAGGTTAAACTGTTTTGATCACATAGATAACAGAATCCATTTTAGGCTAAATCATCTACATTGCCCACGGCTGACAATTATCTTGGATTTTTTCATGTAATCTTCACCCCCCAGGATCTTATGGTGGGAGATGAGGCCAGCAAGTTACGGTCGATGCTGGAAGTGACGTACCCAATGGAAAATGGGATCGTCAAGAACTGGGATGATATGTGTCATGTTTGGGACTACACGTTCGGTCCTGAGAAAATGGACCTTGATCCTCACGAGTGCAAGATTATGCTAACTGAGCCGCCCATGAACCCAACCAAGAATAGGGAGAGAATGCTTGAGGTATGTTATGTTGTTGCTTTGAACCTCGCTTGTATAGGGTGTCTCATTGTCCTGCACCATAGGAAAATTAAATTTTGTCTTTTTTTTTTCAACTGATTGGTGTGTATTGTGTAGGATCTGGATTTTTTATACATGAATGCTAAATCGACTCTCCTCCAGTGTTTATTTCTCCGTCATCTTTGTTGTTTTGTTGTAGTTCCCTTCACATGAAAAAAAGGGAACATTGATTTTTGCTCTGGTAGTGTAAACAATGAAACACCCTGAACTAGTTTGTTACAGTCACATGATTAATCCCTTCACTTTAGGGACATCACTTTTATTATTTTCTAAAACTTGAGAATTGTAGACATAAGACTTCGAACATTTGTAAGCACGAAGGAAGCAAACAGAGATGAGGTTTCAATCCAATTTGTATGTAGATATTTAACAAGATTTTGGACGAGGTCAGTAATTAATCGGTCAACATCATCCAGTGGGTCTTTGGATATGATGATCTTGGCAGCCCAGCAATCTTTTTCATATAACCCTTAGATAAAAAACTTATTAATCTTGATAAACTGCCATTTGTATTGGTCCTAAGATCATGAAAAGTATCAAAGTGAATAACTGGAATGATTACATTACCTGGAATACTGTACATTATTTTTTTGTGCAATTCATCTTCATTGCACTTAACTCCTGGCATCTAATTTGCAGATGATGTTTGAAAAGTATGGCTTTGCTGGCGCATTTGTGGCTATCCAGGCGGTGTTGACGTTGTACGCTCAGGGGCTGCAGTCGGGCGTGGTGGTGGACTCTGGTGATGGCGTGACACACATCTGTCCTGTGTATGAGGGTTTTACCCTTCCTCAGATCAGGTAAAACTTTAGGTAGAGTGTATAGCACCATGTAAGACTGGATAGTTAATTGTAGCAGCCTGTAATAGATCAACTCTTGTACAAGATAAATGTATACAAAAGTATTGTAAGAATTCAGCAGATCAATACAATAATGAATTATTTATATAAAATTTTTGGTCGGGTAGGAAGTATACAAAGTGACTGTGAGGAGGTCTGGTAACTGTCAGGCTCGTAGTATTAGTCACACAACCTTTTTCATTTGCCAATAAGTGGGTTAAGGATTTATTGATATATAGAACATTATGCTTTCCTGCAGCTAATAATATTCCTTAATGTCCAGGAGGTTAGATATAGCCGGGCGTGACATCACCGTCTACATGATCAAACTGCTCCTGCTGCGAGGGTATGCCTTCAATCACTCTGCTGACTTTGAGACAGTGCGCATGATGAAGGAAAAACTGTGTTACGTTGGCTACAACATTGAACAGGAGCAAAAACTTTCGACAGAGACAACTGTTCTTGTTGAAAATTATCAACTGCCTGATGGTCGCATCATTAAGGTAAACCTGCAACATGGGTCTTGTGTGGTTATCATTAGAGCTTTTTTATGCTTAACATACACCTTTTTCCAGTATGCTATTTCCTTGCTTGTACTTTTTACCTGTACTGTACACCTGTAGTAACACCTGTAGTAGGAATACCTGTCTAATATCTCTACTTCTGACCTAGTTGATATTACCCATTGTCTTCCTCTGTGTCTATTACCACTCCTCCATTTAAGTACTGTTTATACCTCAAGATGGACCCATTGTGAAGATCATTATGTTGATTCTGAAAACATCCATAAATCAAACACTGTTCATCCCCAAGGAATTTGGAGTGGATATCTTTCTGTGCACTGCTTGTTCAGTAAAGTATATACCGTATAAAGTATAGATGGTGACATAATTTGTGACTTTCTACATAATTAATAGTTTTATTATGTTATTTCAGGTGGGTGGGGAACGGTTTGAGGCTCCAGAAGCATTGTTCCAGCCTCATCTGATCAATGTTGAAGGTCAAGGCATTGCTGAACTCCTTTTTGACACCATCCAGCGCTGTGATATTGATATTCGGCCGGAGTTGTACAAGCACATTGTTTTATCTGGTGGGTCAACCATGTATCCAGGGTTGCCATCACGGCTTGAGAGAGAACTCAAGCAGCTCCACTTGGAAAGAGTACTGAAGGTATGTTTTGGTTTTTGATTTTCTCAAGCTTGAAGTAATGTGTTACATGTCTAAATGTGAAATGACATTGCTACTTTTTTTTTCTTCATACGGTACATGGAATTGTATTTTGAAGAGAGTGGTATACACAGTAAGGCTGAATGTAACACATGCAAAATAGATTAAATCTATTTACTTCTGAATGTGCATATAATAACAATACTTACTTACTATGAATAAAACAGGAAATGTCACTAGGAAGTGATACAGTGGTCCCTTGGTTAACGAGCACAATCCGTTCCAGCAGGTTGCTCGTTAACCAAAACCATTGTTTCAATGGGTTTCTGGGTAATTGGTTCCAGCTCACCGAAAATTGCCTAAATTCAACAAAAAAGGTATAAAATTACACTTACTTTGAGGTGTGTATGTAGAAGGCTCCTGGATGTTGATGCTGATGTGAATTTGAAGTGGGAGGTGGAGGAGGAGAAGGGAGAAGAGAAGGAAGTGGAGGTGGAGGAGAAGCATTTTACTGCTTCTTGGAAGGTGAGTCACCTTCCATGAAAATGTCAGGAACCTCTAGACTGACAGATTCTCCACCATGAACATCCTCTCTCCTTCTTGAAGTGGAAGGCTGAGGGATAGCATCTTGTTCCCTCTGCCTTTTACTGAAGAAAGTGTCAATTGTGGTCTGTGGGGCATCTCTCCTCACCATTAACTTGTGTTTAAAGAAGACCATTGCGTCCTCAACATGACACAAAGTTGGTTCAGATTTTTCCACATCTGGGTGCTTTGAAGCCAGTTCCCTGATTTTCTCCCAGTGGTAAATCACATCTTTCAACTCTTTAGTTGACATATGGTCATCACTTTCCATTTCCTCCTCACCATTGTCAGCCTCTAACATCTCATCCAGTTACTTCAAGTCATCAGGAGTAAGTTCCTCCTCATGAGACATCACAAGCTCTTCCACATCCTTCTCCTCCACTTCAAGGCCCAATGACTGACCAATGGACACAATCTCCTGGTCCAACTCTGTGTCATCCTGAAATCCCTCAAAATCATGGACTACTGATGGCCACAGTACTTTCCATGAAGAATTGAGGGATCTAGTGGAGACTTCTTGCCATGATGACACAATCAATTTTACAGCCTCCAGGATGTTGAATTGTGTCTTCCAGAACTGTTTCAGTGTTAGTTCAGGATCATTGGAAGTTGCCTGATGACACGTCCTAAACATTTTCTTCATGTACAACCTCTTGAAGTTGCTGATCACATTCTGGTCCATTGGCTGTATGATTGATGTACAGTCGACCCTCGTTAATTCGGACTAATAGGGGGGGAAGGGTGTCCGTTTTAGCCGATTGTCCGAATTAACCGATTTAGTGGTTAATATTGCATTATATTTCAGTCATTGTTTTCGTCACGATTTTATCCCACTTTCCACTGTAATACGTACGTAATTTCAGCAAAAATATTACATTTCCGTGAATGTATTATATCAAGCACAGTATGAATAGAATATCATTGTAATATAACAGTATTTTAACCGAAAACTATTAAAAAAACGAATAACATCTCAAGAACATCGGAAGCTTAGGTAAAATCTTTTGTTTTCGTCATGTATTTTATCCTATTTTACATTAAAATACATCACGTTTCAGCAAAACTACTATTTATTTCCGAGAATATATTCATTCAGGCGCAGTTTAGGTAAAATATACGTGTGATGTAACAGTTTTTTAACTGAAAACGATTCGAAAAACGCGTACCCTCTAGCCCTGCTCAAGGAGAGGACTGGGAGAAGCTGTTTGGTGCTGCAGCCGATGACAAGGAAAATGATTTGGATGGATTTTAATGAAAATATTCAGAAATATGGTATCTTAGTATTTATTCACGTCAATTAGGACAGAATATTATTGTAATACAACAGTTTTTTAACTGAAAACCAATCGAAAAGCGATTACGGTAACATCTTTTGAATGAAAGAAAGCGAAAGTCATTGTTTTCGTCACGATTTTATCCCACTTTCCACTGTAATACATTCGTCATTTCAGCAAAAATATTACATTTCCGTGAATGTATTATATCAAGCACAGTATGAATAGAATACCGTTGTAATATAACAGTATTTTAACCAAAAACTATTAAAAAACGAGTAACTTCTTTTGAACATCGGAAGGTTAGGTAAAATCTTTTATTTTCGTCATGTATTTTATCCTATTTTACATTAAAATACATCACGTTTCAGCAAAAATACTATTTATTTCTGAGAATATATTCATTCAGGCACAGTTAAGGTAAAATATATGTGTGATGTAACAGTTTTTTAACTGAAAACGATTCGAAAAACACGTGTACCGTCTAGCTGATACTCAACAGCTGGTGGTGCGTCATGCGTCGTTGTAAACAATAGGAGGTTGAAGTAGATTACCGGGTATTATATTAAGTGTGAAATATCGAAAAGGTTTTTATTACCGGTATTTTTTGTAGATAACTGTGATACCGTATATGATATGATAAGTTAGCCTGTGCTAAGAACTTCAACATAGACAACTGAAAACATGTTGTAAGGTAATTTAGCATATTGTAAGTTGGTGAGCTTCATTTGCTGAAGGAACTGCACAACTTTTCATTACTAATTGGTACATATTTTACGTTTCCATTGTTTACCGGCAGTAAATGGTAAATATTTTTCATGTCTGAAGCTAAAAGTTGCATCCCCTCCCTACACTAGTGGTGATGTTACATTTAACCAAAAAGACGCTGGTGTTTTATCCCAGCAGTGGGTGGACCAGCATTTTAGGTTAAGGTCTGCGTAGGTAATATTCCTACAAATCTAAAAAAAAAAAAGTTCAGATTTTGTCCAAATTATCCGAAATCCGGATTAAAGGGGTCCAAATTAACGAAGGTCGACTGTAGTGTTGGGAGGCAAACACAACACTTTCACAAAGTCAAATTGATACTCCAAAGTTCTGGCAAGTTCAGGGTCATGACCAGGAGCATTATCCATGAGGAGAAGAGCCTTTAAAGGGAGTTTATTGGTGGTTAGGTAGATCTTGACAGAAGGGCAAAACACCTCAACAGCCCATTCATTAAAGAGCTGTCTTGTCACCCATACCTTACGGTTGGACTTCCAATAAACTCCAAGCCTTGCTCTTACCACTTTCTGTTGCTTGAACACCCTAGGGTTTACAGAGTGGTAGACAAGCATAGGCTTCAGTCGGAAATCTCCTGAAGCATTGGCACCAAGCAATAGAATGAGACGGTCTTTCATGGGTTTATGCCCAGGTTAAGAGGCTTCATCTCTGATGATGAATGTTCTTTTGGGCATCTTTTTCCAGTACAGCCCAGTTTCGTCCACATTGAACACTTGCTGTGGAAGATAATTTTCTTCCTCCATCAGTTCTTTAAATTCCACTAAAAACTTTGCTGCCCCTTCCTTATCAGCACTGGCAGCCTCACCATGCCTAATAACACTGAAAATGTCACTTCTTTTCTTAAATTTTTCGAACCAGCCTTTGCTGGCCCGAAAATCTTCAAATTCTGTGCCTGAAGAACCAGGTTGATCTGTCTTTAAATGCTCATAAATCTCCCTGGCTCTTGCACAAATGAATTCAGTAGAAACTGAATCACCTTTCATCTGTTTTTCCCTAATCCAGATGAGAAGTAACCTCTCAGTTTCTTCAATTAGGGATCTACTTTTAAACACTCTGGTAGATTTGTCTCTCACTTTCACTTCTTTAAATTTGTCTTTCTGTGCAAGAATTGTCGACACAGTTGATGTCGACATGCCATATTCGTTGCATAGCGCATTTGTTCTAATGCCTTCTTCATGTTTCTTAATAATTTCCTGCTTGGTTTGGATTGAAATCGCTTTTCTTGATCTCTTAGGCCCCATGCTGGATTCAAACAATGTCAACACGTGATCTTTTAAGTTTAAACTACTGTAGCTGTAAATAAAGAATATTTTCTTTAAAATAACACTTTATTGCACTCTATATTGTCAATATGTAAAATAAATTTCAAAATGACCAATAATTTGCTTGGAAACACACAAAAAAAGCGTTTAGTTGAAGAGTCTCAGGCAAGATGTTACCTCCACTGAAAACAGAGAGACTAACACTTGTTTGGTGTGTTAAAAGGCTGGATGGCGCTCAAGAAACTACCGGGGTAGTGACCTTACCTTCAATTATGTTAAATAATTGTTAAAATGACTAAGAAATTTAATTATAAACTTTAAAAATTATTTAATAGTATAAACTTCTTTATATTTACTAAAATAGTAAGGAATTGAAGCCCTAGAACTTATTACTGTATTGGCAGACTAATACTACAGCTGGTTGACCGCCAAGTGCAAGCGAAAACATGTTCAGGTCGGCTCATAAGAAACTCGTTAATCGAGGGATTGCTCTTTAACCGAAGTTAAGAATCTTGTGGGAGGTAACTCGTTAACCGAGGCGCTCGTTAACCGAGAGACCACTGTATATGGCATTTTGCAATTTCCATCGTCTGTGCTGTCAGATTGTTTCACATGAAATGTGTACAGACTCTTTTTGATCATATGTACATGCTAAACAGTGTGGACAAATTTAATATTGTCACCTCAGTGTTCTACAGTATTTGGATTGCTACCATTTATGTGTATATAATACTTTTAAGATAATTTGAAACATTATTGTTTTTCAGGGTGACGTGGAAAGATTGTCTAGGTTAAAAATACGAATTGAAGATCCTCCACGACGAAAGGACATGGTATTTATTGGAGGAGCCGTCTTAGCTGATGTAATGAAGGACAGAGACAACTTCTGGATTTCCAGAGAAGAGTATCAAGAGAAAGGAGTTCAAGCCGCTCTGGAAAAGCTCATGCCTGGTAGTGCCTCATAAGAGAGGCCATAATAGGGAGTAGTTGGATCTGTAATTGTTACCCCAAACTGTGGTTCTGTTTGGATTGGCTCTCTCAGTACCCAATCAATACTTTTGCTGACTCTCAGCTGAGGACAATTAGAATTCTTTGTAGGGTTACAGAGGACTATATTAATCCAAAGAGTTTATTTTCTATGGATGTGAGGAAGCATGTGATTATTTTTCTTGAGCCAAACTTTTCATGGAATTTGGCAGTTATTCAAGTTTAATTAAAAATTAAATACTGGTTAAAAAAACAGTAGTTTTATTAATGTATTGTTGTGGCTTTCGTGTTGTTCTAAAGTTTTATTAATTTATGGGATTAATTAATTTAAAGTACGTCAAGGTGCACCCAGTTATCATCAGTACTACGATTGTCATTCCTAGTCTTTTTGTCTTTACTTTCTGAAGTACATTTTAGTCATTACTGAAGTTTCCATTCAGTTGCACAATCATTAAGTGTACTATGACTGTGTTCTACACAATTTTAAACATATATTGTACATTGTTAAGAACTTAAGTCGGCTTTACAAAAGCTGTTTGTCATCAGGTCATTGTAGTACATTAGTTCACAGATGCCATGTGTCAGTTTTGTTATTTCATGTGATTTTTTTAATATAAACAGTACAGACTCTTATGATCTCCATCTTGATTAGAGCCCCTGCAGAATTCAGCAACATGTAGATATCCATCATCCACATATTCTGCATTTTGTAGAGGATAATGTTATTAATTTACCATACATTATAGTATTGAATAAAAGATTGTATATGATACGTCGAACAGTTCTACACTTACTCGGTAATTAATATAGAGTTAAGTGGAATAAAGGAAATAAGTATAATTAAGAAAACCAATGTTTACAGTCGTGGGATTTAAATGCTCCTCCCTTTTGAAGATGGTGGCTGTTCACTCACACTGCAAGCACACAATTTATAGTACTGTATAATATTCAGCAGTGAATTTATATCATGATAGTTAGTCAAACTCTCCTTCATCCTGATTAATTCCTGTTATTCAGTATCATGTCTCTATCACATTTGAAATATAAACTTGTTTCCACCACCACCACTGTCTAGGAAAGTGATGAAAGTTTACGTCTCCGCAACTGTAGCTTGAGTTTCTATAATAAAGATTATTTAATTATTATTATTATTACTACTTATATTTTACATTCAAGACTATGGTGGTTGTTTAAAATTTAATGCATTACAACTGATGTCGGGAAATTGTGAGTGCATTGTTGAATTATAATGAAGCTCTTCCATATTACTTTTAATTTTTTATTTGAACATCTCGGAAATTTGGATTAGAGAAAACTTGTGAGTACAGGTTGAACCTTTTTAATCTGCCACCCTCATGACCTGACTGGTGACAGAACATAGAAATTTCTGAACCATAGAAGTTGAGCTAAAGTCTGGTGATAAAATTTCTTTACTGATCTTGAAATAGAAAAACAGCACAGGTTAATAAAAGGCGAGACAGGTACAGCACTGTTCTATAAGTATAAATTGAAATATATTAATTGAACATCCTTGGAGGGAATATTAGTGTGTATAGGTCAAGTAAGCTTGGTGTGGCTTACATAACAGTACCATCACTTTCACCATTTGTTGGTTCTTCTGAAGATTTATAGATAAGTTATAACTGAGTGAAAACACAGCTGGACCACAGGGTGCCAGATTGGAAGGATTTGACCTGTAGCCAATGTTATCATGCCTTTATTACCAGCAAGTCTTCAGAGCATTTCACATAGTTTGTTGAAAACGTCATACTACTGTACAAGTTTAATGGCCTGCCAAGATTGTATCAAAGAAACAGTAATAATCTGGGCAGGGTTGTATTTGTTTCTTGTTTTCTTGTACAGTACCTACTAATATTTTTGCCTTGGGGGGTGTGGTGGCCAGATTTTCCCAAATGTATAACCTTGGCCTAAAATTATGAATTATATAATACTGTTCTTGAAAAGTACAGTCATCAGTCAACCATATTTTCCCTTTAAGAACAAATAAATTGTATTTTAACAAAACACATTGGAGATATGTACAGTAATGACAAACGACTGGTGTTGCATTCCATTGTTGTCTGCAGTATTTACAGGAGATAATACTGACATCTTCACCTATTGCCTGTAAGTCTTTCTTTATGAGGAAAAAATAGAAATCTGAAACCAGAATTCTTGTAAGTAGAAAAGATTAAACCATTTGTTAAATGAATATGGATGTGATTAATAAAGTTAAGCAGAAACAATATTTTAATATCCCTCTTAATTTTGTTCCATATTTTTTTAAGTGAGGCACACTGTTATTTGCTGTAAATTACTACATTAAAGTAAATTTATTATAAAAATAAAAATTACACGACTCAGTTGGCTGTATTAGCAGTCTACTGCATGCAGATGAGGTCCTGAGTGTAGGTATGGTCATCAAGAATGTAGGTGTGGTCAAGTGTGGTGCTGAGTGTAAGTGTGGCCCTGAGGGTAGGTGTGGTCCTCAAAGTATAGGTGTGGTCAAGTGTGGTGCTGAGTGTAAGTGTGGTCCTGAGGGTAGGTGTGGTCCTCAAAGTGTAGGTGTGGTCAAGTGTGGTCATCAAGAGTGTAGGACAAGGTTAAAAATATCACAAGATAAAAGTTTGGTTAAATTACCCGCGTCTTGATGCAGGTCCTCCCTCGTCAGCTGTTCGTGACGTCATCAACACAGCAAAGTGAAAATGGCTGCCACCTTACGATCCCTCACTCGTCTCGCCGGTTAGTACCTCTAATTATTACTTGCCACTTAATAAATCCTCCTGTTTACGGTGCTAACTGATCGAGAAAGAGATGAAAATTACATAAACTATATAAATCTGATGCTGGAGTGAAGGAAGCAGTATATATGTGTGTATTTATATGACACTGTGCATCAGCTGATCATGATATCCACCATCTCTTGATCCCTTAATGCACACACACATATACACATACATACATAGTCACCTACACCATTAACATCATTGGCTTTCCGTCTTTAATCGTAGTTAGAATGCAGTCATGATTAATATGGGACTAGGCCTATGTTTAGAGCAAGCGAGGCCTACCAGTATCGTGGAAAGTTTCATGATGTCTTCCAGTAAAATGTTCACATTATTAACTCTTCATTACTGGGAGACAAAAGTTCTCTCTAAAGTTTCGTAAAACTAACATTACCAAACTGTTCATAGCGGTCCGACTAATTACCCAAATGTAGCCGCAATGAAGTCAAATAATGGTCCTACATGAATAAATCGGACTGCTAATCACTTCTCGACTAGTATTTGGTGTCACAAAGTCACAAAAAATTGGAAAACTTAATTTAAACTGAGTTAATAGATCGCGTGCTTGTACCGAGGGAGCGAGTAATTACCCAAATGTACCCAAATGTAGTTGCAGTAAATCACGTAAATTGGGCTGTGAATCACTTCTCGATTATTATTTGGTGTCATAAAGTCACAAAAAATTGGTAAACTTAATTTAATCTGAGTTGTGTTAGGTTAGGTTAGGTTAGGTACATGCACTCAATCGATTAACTCGGATTAAATTAAGTTTACCAATTTTTTGTGACTTCGTGACACCAAATACTAGTCGAGAAGTGATTGGCAGTCCGATTTATTCATGTAGGACCATCATTTGACTTCATTGCGGCTACATTTGGGTACATTTGGGTAATTAGTCGGACCCGTTCATAGACCACCAGGCAACTGCTCACTCGTCACTACTGTACAAATTTTTACTTCAACATTCACTAAAACATTTATTGCAGAAACATACAAAACACCTGATAAAGTTCATTTGAACCTATTATCATAATTTAAAGTTTACAGAGCCTCAGAATACCATAGTACAGTATTATTAATGGTTGATATATTTATACTGTATTGGTTGTATCCTGTGTTTATGGTGTGTCTGGTAACTTGTTCCACTCACCGTAACTCTCTTGATGAATCTGTGCTACTACAGTATAGCATCTGGTCTACAAGATATTTAGGATGGTTAGGTCAGGTCAGGTCAGGTCAGGTCAGGTTAGGTCAGGTTAGGTTAGGTTAGGTTAAATCACTTAACCAAACCAAAGGCTAACCTAAGATTTTTAGATAACAACATTAAGTTTGGCTTGGTTGGTGTGAGAAGTTAACTTTCTATCATACTTGATATCCTTCAACTTAAAAGAAAATATTGAACATAAAAACTAATCAAGATTACTGGGTACAGTACTTGCTTAAAAAAAATAGCAAAAATACTTGGGTTTGTTTAAGAAATCCACCAAATATTAAATTTAAATTATTATTACAAAATCAATATGGCAAACATTGTTTTTGTAGCGTTCATTACCAAAATCATTGGACCTGAAGTAAATATTGTGGCGACTAAAAGAAACATTAAATTAATCAATCATATTTCTTATCGCTGCAGTATGTTGTTGTACCATGAAGTGGTATTATACTTGGCCCAAGATAAATCTGTCAGTCTTGGGCAGCATGCCAGTATGTTTTTGATAGATGTTGAAATTGTTCCAAGTATTAGACAGTGAAAACCATTATTACCAAGAGTTACCCTAAGAATGCAGATAGAAATGTCTGTGTCTGGTACATAAGAATATACTGATGGTACTCGATTCACTCTCATGCTCACACGATAAGGCATCCCAAAGAAAGACATTTATAGCACCAGCCACCAGACTGGCCTCTGCACCAACTACCTGTACTGGTCAGTATGATACCTGGTCTGGTGGGCGTGCATTGGATGGTAAACACCCATAGCTATTACAAGAAATGTATTCTTACCCACATGCTCCCTCACTCTATAAGCAGACCTTGATTTACAGTGCTTTGTTTAGCGCTGCTTTGTTGTAAAACTTTCTCCTGTTACATAATTTTTCCCTAAAAGAAAATTTTTGAAGGAACCAGTTAGTCTTCTGTCTGAGACGATCAGACTTCCCAGGCAGGTCCATGCCCTCTTGTGTGAGGCGGTTGTGTCTCAGGTAGTGCAAGAGGGCAATAACTGAATTAAGTTTTGACATTTTAAGAGAAGAGTATTTCGTTTTTATTTGATAACATTATTATCAGCTGTGCCATTTGTTAAGCAAAGTGCCTCCAGGTCCACCATCTTAAGGGTAATTTCTGCATACTGTATGTGTTTCTTATGATGAAGCTCTCCTGATCCATCCTGGCTGTGCATATTGCTGGAGCTCTCAGTGTTGGGGTAGGTGCTCTGTTGAGGAATAAGGTGATCCCTTCTTAATGGGTGTTGCTCCAAGACTCACTCTCTTGGAGTCTGTATAATGATGGATTTATTTGGGATGTATTATTATGGTAATCTCCTCATTTGTAACTTCCATTCCACAGGAGGGTTTGGTGGGATCAGGATTATTTATTCCATTCAGTTGCTTCTTAGCTGTAGGCCATATCTAAGGTAAGGTAATTAAAGAGATTATTAAACAGAAATGGCTCATTTTATAACATTAGGGGGGGGGGGATATGGTGTCCTCTCCTTCAGCTTTGTTTAGTTTCTGTTCAGATTGATTTTTCCTTCTTTGATTTAGAGGAATCATAGAGGTATGGTTTTGTGACCTTGTCCACAGTTTTAAAAGTGGATGTGTGTATTTTGAACCTTTCACTAGTTCTAATGATGAAATTTTTAATTTATTTTTTCTAGATGTGGAATTTCTTAGATTTGCAGATTGGTAATGTCTTCTACCATTTAATACTTTTATTTGACTATTTCTGTGATGGCTCTGTGCCTTACATTCTCTGGTCCTTGAGTTGTTTCGTCCTCTATAGAAGATCTGGGCAACATTGGGAGCTGTATAGAGAGGTAAAACTGAAGTGTTCTCTTTCAATTTGTTCTCCCCCTTGTTGGCTTTTGTATTAGACAGGCTGAACTTCTTCCTGGCCTCCTCCCTGTAGTCTTATGCAGGGGAGTGTCTTGCCTTATAACTCAGCCTGGGTAGGAGTCATGTATGGTGACCACAATACATCAGCTTGTAATCTCTGGGCAGTTGCAGCTTCTTAAGTGTACCACCATCTAAGGTTTAGGGTTGTTGTGGAGGCTTGGTTTCAGATTAACCCAGTCGTTGTGAGTTAGGGCATCCCTGGGTTCCTGAGTCACCCAAGCCATGAGCAGACATGATCACAAGTCATTCTGTCCAGGCTTGGTCATCAACATTAATATCAGGATCAATCTCATGTATATTTCTCCATCATTACAGTACTTGAGAATATTCATTGTTGACATTTTCTTTTCTCTTTTACAGGTGTGGCCCCAATTGGCACAAGGTCGTGCTATGCTGTGTCACGGCCAAACCTGGCAATTAATGAGCACACAAAAGTAATCTGTCAGGGTTTCACGGGCAAACAGGGAACTTTCCACTCACGCCAAGCAATTGAATATGGCACCCTCATGGTGGGGGGTGTGTCACCAGGCAAAGGTGGCAAGAAACATCTCAATCTACCTGTGTTTAATAGTGTTGCTGAGGCAAAGGCTAACACCGGTGAGTCAATTGAATTTTCTACTCTTTTTTTTTCAGTTCAAATGTTGTATCAGATTATATAAAAAATAACACTACACTACAGTAGTCATTTGCACAAGGTGCCACTTATCATAATACAGCGCCCCAACCTGCTGTTTTGTCAGTATTATAGTTATTGAATAGTGATATATACTGTGCTGAATTTGGGGACGTTTTTGATGATACAGTATTTGAATAAGGCAAATTGCTCATATTTTTGTAAATACTTCTACAATAAAATCTGCAGTCACAGGGTATGGTAAGTATATGGTTATGACAAAGACTGTTACAGCTGTTGGTTGAAATAGATACATTAAGGATTGTTGTGTGTAAATGTCTAAATACAAGAATTTAAGATGTAGGGTGATCACCTTACAATGAAAATAACTATGTTATATAAATATTAAAAAAGATAATACTGGTTAAGTCCTATTTTCTAGCTTCTCCTTACTACACTAGGTGGCTCATTCAATAGCCCTTACCTTGTTTGGGATATTTAGGCAGCCAGGCAGATTGTTTAATTTTAAATAACTCGATTGCATAGTCCTCTAATATACAGTACAGTTATATCTTATGGTTATATTTCATGATGTTTTGTTGACCCTTCCAAGTCTTGAGTTTGTAATTATGCTATGGTGGCTGACTTCTGTCCTTGATCCTAGACTGCTGACCTTACCTTGACATGAATGTACCTCAGTCCATACAGTTGTGGTTGTTTGTTTGCAAGGCTCTGGCTGTACTGTACTCCATCACAAGTTGATGATGATGCAACAGGTTATGTACAGGCTTGAGTAGGCTGAAAGAAGAATGGTGAGGTAGATGTATAATGTGACACTGAAAGATGGGAAACCCTGTTTAGAGTTGAGAGGATGGCTGGGTATTGAGAGCACTGTATTGATGAAGTTTTGCGAAGAGGTTGACGAAAATGGTGAACACGAGGAGAGAAGGGAGGATGGTTGGTTGGTTGGTTTACCCAAAAGAGGCCAATGGATCATCCCTGGTTAGGTTAGGGGGTTGTGTGGAAGGCATGACACCCAGTAAGCACCCTTTATCACAAGAGCTGCCTGGTTACTGCAGCTTTGCCAGAAACTAGGTTTTTAGAGTCAGTCTTATATAATTTTTTTTCTTGGGTGAGATTTTGTCTCAGTTTATAATTTCTTTTTCTTCATTCACATTTCTGGAACTTTTAGATATGACTAAAAAGTGAGAACTAACGGGACTGTTTATGGCAGGTGCTGATGCTTCTGTAATCTACGTTCCCCCTCCTGGTGCTGCTAAGGCAATTTTAGAAGCTGTGGAGGCAGAGATTGGACTAATTGTATGCATCACAGAAGGTATTCCACAGCAGGACATGGTCAAGGTTAAACATGCTCTTCTCCGCCAAGAAAAGAGCCGCCTGATTGGTCCCAACTGCCCAGGTATCATTGCTCCAGAGAAGGTACGTTGCTTTAAAATTTTACATAACTTAATTATACCACTGACTTATTTCATTATTCTCTAACACTCACAATGTTGTTAAGTCTACAAATAAGTTTTTAATGTGTCATCATTCTAATACAGTCACCATATCACTTACTCCTTAACTCACAGGAAGTCAAATGACACCACCACCAAACAAAGTCTTGGACCCAGATGCCTGATTGTCCAATTTTCCCCATTTACTCATGTTATATGTGGAAAATTAAATAAAAGAATTGATTTTGTACAGTATTCTTAAATTTCATATGTTGATTATGTACAATAAAGATATAAAAGTTGTAATAGAAAGTGTGGAATTTGGAAAGGAGGAAATGTGTGGAGGTGTGGATATTGTTGGCAGTGCACGAGGGCGTCAGTTGACTCAATTGAGACACTAGGTAGCTGGTAATTAAACATGTTGCATCTCTTTGTGTGCTGAAATTGTTTCTCCAGTAACTTTTAAGCCACCACTTTTTAAACTTTTGTTCCTCATAGAGACTTTATTACATTTTTCATAGAATTTACACACACACACACACACTGCATTTCCTTTTAGCATGGTTAAGCTCAGTTTTATTACTTCTGTGTTTGTTTAAGGGCATTGTGAAATGAAAATAAAATCAATATTAAAAGAGTACACCCGCTGAGAAGCTGAATCAGTGTCCTTCATAGCTCAAGATGTCTTTGATAGCAACCTTTATACCATATAAACAAAGCGAGAATGTAGGATGATGCACTAACTCATCTGGGGTTGAGTGTGGGATCCCCCCCCTCCATAGAGACTGCATCTCTAAATATATACAGTAATAGGAGTCAATGTATTACTACAACAATATAAATTGGGTACTGCCTGTATTACATACTGTAAGAAACGAGCTCTATTTGACAGTTGCTGTCAACACTTAACCTTGCATCAGTCTCAACATTATTTCCTCCCCGTTATAGGATGACTGTACCACGCACTACTGTACAGTAGTTGGAGAGGAATATTGTACTGTATTGACAATGCATCAAATTATATTACATACTGTATAAGAAAGGGAAGTTTTCTTTATTCATCTATTTCCCCCCCCACTAACGATGTTCATATTTTGTTTTGTACATTCCACAGTGTAAAATTGGTATCATGCCAGGACACATTCACAAAAAGGGTTGTATTGGCATTGTGTCACGGTCGGGAACCTTGACTTACGAAGCTGTACATCAGACCACCCAAGTCGGCCTTGGCCAGACACTCTGTGTGGGCATTGGTGGAGATCCATTCAATGGTACAAACTTCGTTGACTGCCTTGAAACTTTCCTTCGGGTTAGTATACTTTTTAATGTTTTATTTATATTTAGTCTAGGAAACTAATTTGAGTTGAGCATTAACTTTTGGCTTTGAGATTTTAAAGTTACCATTAACTAATTAAATTTGATATTTAAATAAAAGTAAAATTTTGATATGGCTAAGTAACATAATATACAAGTTGCATAAACAATATACAGTATGGTAATTTATGAGTAATGTTTCCAGCTTTTGTTAACTATGAAGTGTGTGACATGATGTTGTGATCATACAAAGAAATTAATGTATTATCTGGTAACATGTTGGCCTTGAAAATACCTTCACTGTAGGTTATCCCAATCCTAAAAATTGAAAATATAATATTGACTTTGTTCATATTATAACTGTGTTGTATACTGGTACAGTACTACAGGTTGTACCTCTCCAGTCCGGCATTCTGTGGTCGGAGCAGTTTTGGATTTGTCAATAGGTAGATAGGCAGCTTTTTTTTTTTTTTTTTACTTATCTGAATTATTATTATTATTACGAGTATTAAATTTTTGCCCTCAGGCCCCAATGTGGGTCAGTGACCTGGCGGGCTCATCGTAAAAAAACAAAAGCAGTAAGGTTTGTTTACATCCGGCAGTTCACTCTCTCTCTCTCTCTCTCTCTCTCTCTCTCTCTCTCTCTCTCTCTCTCTCTCTCTCTCTCTCTCTCTCTCTCTCTCTCTCTCTCTCTCTCTCTCTCTCTCTCTCTCTCTCTCTCTCTCTCTCTCTCTCTCTCTCTCTCTCTCTCTCTCTCTCTCTCTCTCTCTCTCTCTCTCTCTCTCTCTCTCTCTCTCTCTCTCTCTCTCTCTCTCTCTCTCTCTCTCTCTCTCTCTCTCTCTCTCTCTCTCTCTCTCTCTCTCTCTCTCTCTCTCTCTCTCTCTCTCTCTCTCTCTCTCTCTCTCTCTCTCTCTCTCTCTCTCTCTCTCTCTCTCTCTCTCTCTCTCTCTCTCTCTCTCTCTCTCTCTCTCTCTCTCTCTCTCTCTCTCTCTCTCTCTCTCTCTCTCTCTCTCTCTCTCTCTCTCTCTCTCTCTCTCTCTCTCTCTCTCTCTCTCTCTCTCTCTCTCTCTCTCTCTCTCTCTCTCTCTCTCTCTCTCTCTCTCTCTCTCTCTCTCTCTCTCTCTCTCTCTCTCTCTCTCTCTCTCTCTCTCTCTCTCTCTCTCTCTCTCTCTCTCTCTCTCTCTCTCTCTCTCTCTCTCTCTCTCTCTCTCTCTCTCTCTCTCTCTCTCTCTCTCTCTCTCTCTCTCTCTCTCTCTCTCTCTCTCTCTCTCTCTCTCTCTCTCTCTCTCTCTCTCTCTCTCTCTCTCTCTCTCTCTCTCTCTCTCTCTCTCTCTCTCTCTCTCTCTCTCTCTCTCTCTCTCTCTCTCTCTCTCTCTCTCTCTCTCTCTCTCTCTCTCTCTCTCTCTCTCTCTCTCTCTCTCTCTCTCTCTCTCTCTCTCTCTCTCTCTCTCTCTCTCTCTCTCTCTCTCTCTCTCTCTCTCTCTCTCTCTCTCTCTCTCTCTCTCTCTCTCTCTCTCTCTCTCTCTCAGGTACAACATTTAACCCTTCAATATATATGAGCAGGTAAATAAATGTTGCTTTCATATTCTTATGTAAAGTAATGACGATATGTTTTCACGTGTGCGCATGCGCACTTACATACGCGATCTCTCTTTTTTCTTTACCATTATCGTTAGCTACTTCTATTGTTCCATTTATTAACATTAAATAACATAACTTAAAACAACCATATTAATTTTACTACAGCTACAACCAAGGTCTTATTTTCTTCAGTTTTATATGTAGAACCAGTCAGTCACTGGCTTTGTAATCAACGAAAACAATGCTGTGTCATTTCCTCGTGTGTTTTAATATTCTACGTATTATTAATGAATTGTATTGCTCATTTTGCACACATAAACATTAATTCAATAAAAAAGACATTCAGTAATAAACAATAATGAATCTTTTGTACATAAGAGAAATGACGCTGTTTACACGATTATGCACGTTGGCGGGCCGTTCAAACCCGTCGAAATTCAAGTTTCCGCCGTCAAAATTTGTATTAATTTTTTTTTGTGTGTGTGTTCCAATAAAATATGTTGAATTAAAAACTCGCGAAATTTGAGAAGCTACTATACGACATTTAACCCTTCAATATGTCTTCAAAGAGACCATGATGCAGAGAAAGTGGTGCTAGTGCTTCCAAGCATAAGTCACTATCTATCCAGGAAAAGGGTGAATTTCCATGATCCGGCACCGGTCAGGTCCCGAGGTTGCCGGACTAGAGAGGTACAACCTGTAATTAAGTTGAAGAGAAAGGAAACATATTTCGCCCAATCATTTGAATTTGTAATATTTTTGTATGTTACAGTTAAAGGCTTTACATCCGGGTACTGTATTGTTAAACTATTTTGTTTCTAGGCTGTGCTGTAAATGTCATTACTATTTGATAAGTTAAAAAGTATCCAGTACTTCCATTATTTTGTTTTGAGAAAATGATCACATTCACTGTGTATGATTATTGTACTGTACAGTATATTGTGTTGAGCAATAGTTAAAGCACTTGCTATTTGCAGTTATTTACTTTATATCTGTAAGTACAGAATGAGATGTTTGATTTTTAAAGCAGTTTACATTAACTCTTTCCAGTGCCCTGACACCAAGGGAATCATTGTCATTGGTGAAATTGGAGGAGGTGCAGAGGAAGCAGCTGCCGAATACCTAAAAACTCACAATACTGTAAGTGTTTGTAAGCTTGTTTTTTTTTTTTTTTTTTTTTTTTAGATTTTTCTTCTCCAAATTGTTGCTTCCATCCACAAAATCTCAAACATAGGAACTCCTCTTCTAGGTGGCCAGATATTCTTTCACTGGACACCCTTGATCATCAACATGCAACTCTAACACATCATCCACAAAGTGCCAGATGTCCCCCTGCCAAATAAATTATCATACAAAAAGTGCCCCCCTCCCCCAAAAGACCTTACAATGATTTATTTTTATTCTTTTATTCATAGCTGATGCATCAGTCTTGGACCTCATTCAATACTCTTTAAAGAAACTTAACCTTCCCCTCTCCCCTGTTTTCAAATTTCAGAATTAAAACAAGATGTTAATAAAAAATCAATGACATTATGAACACTAACAAGGCTCAGGACCAAAGATGAGTTTCAACTGGTGTCAAGAAGTACTTTACTGAGCTGCTACCTCATCCAACCCTAAAGAAAAGTGATTGATTCAACCCTTCTAATTATTACCCAAAGATTTATCCAACAGTAATCAGTGTTCATATTATCGAACAGCTTGAAAATATCCAGATATATGGTTTCTGTATTGGGTGTTCTGCTGCTGATCATCTCCTCACTCATACAACCCATCCATCAGTGAGACTAAACTGATCAAACCCATACAATACAGTAGCCCTTGATACCCCCAGAACACTTACATCTAAATTGCCAGAATAACATGAATAAACTGTATTGCAAAGAAAAAACTATTATTAGATGTTAAATCCTATTTCCCCCTCGCTTACAGGACACTTATGGAAAATATTAGATAAACCAGTGACAAAGAGTGTTGATTGAGATCTCTTCACAACTACTGTTTGTTATAACACAGGCGATACACATCATATACAGTAACAGTTTCATTTTAACCTATTTAAGAATGTATGTAATAAAGGGTAATTAATGGTTGATAAATGTACTGAAGAGTTTTAGGTTAAATTTAGCAGCTGCATTTACCGGTCTTGACAGAGAGACATTTCTCACCACTCGCTTCTGAGAGTCAGGTGTCACAACAGGCGCTGGCCTAACTTGGCAGTTTGTCATAATTGCTCCACAGTTATAAAGACAACTTGCTTTTTTTTTATATATGGTATGACAGTATCTTTTTCATTTCCTTCTTTACTTGCATAAATTCCTTAGTATGTGGGTGTGTAGCTTAGTGGTAGGTTAGCTTGGTTCAGCTATAATCTTTGCGTTTGTTACTATGTACTGTACGTATTGTCATGTCATGGCTTCACTCTCAGTGTAATACTGTGTTGTATAATAGGCTGTGACTTTTTAATTTTCTCAACTTTATTAATTTTTAAATGAATTTCAGCATTATGCTTTCAAAGTCACTTTCAAAAGCATTTTTTAGAACAGCAGAAATTAATTACATTCTCAGACAGTTACAGAATGAATGACTGAGAAAGAATGTGTTGTTAATTTTGGCCACACTGGACCAAAGACCAAAGTGTGGAAGGGCTTGAAAGAGTGCAGGTCAGGGGATAATTGTTGAGTATTTCGAGTTTGTAAATATACCAAAGATTTGTATGTGTAAACAATAAACTGTATTAACTTAATATCTTTCTTTCAGGGCGATGGTGCCAAACCCGTTGTATCATTCATTGCCGGCCTAACTGCTCCCCCTGGTCGTCGTATGGGACACGCCGGTGCCATTATTTCTGGTGGCAAGGGTGGAGCTGAGGATAAGATTAAAGCACTTGAGAATGTAAGTCAGGGTTTTAAAGAGTTATGCCATACCACAATATTACTGTCACAGCCTCTTTGAGCCTTCTACCTAAACATGCAGTACTATAGTGAAATCTGTGTGTGATGCAGTGGTTTGATATATATATTCAGGGGAGTTTGTGTTTGTGGTCCAAGTTCCTGGTGTGAACTTTCAAGACCCTTCTTTATCTTTTTGCAGGCTGGTGTTATTGTGTCCAGGAGTCCAGCACAGATGGGTAGTATGCTGCTGGAGGAGATGAAGCGGATGCATTTAGTTGCATAAGATGCTGAGGAAGAATGGACGTTCCATAGCGTTTCTGGGTACATTGCCTGGATTTTCCAAAAAACAAACAAATTCAAAGCTTCTGGATGCCCTGTGGTCAAGCTCCACCTATGACTTTGATGTCTTCAATAATTTTGATTACATCAGGAGCTGTGGTTGAATGGGACGCATGCTTTCATGTGACCATTGGTTGTAGAGATTTGGCTTGGATTGGTTGTTTTGTGCTTATTCATCTGTAAAGTTGACTTGGAACAATGGTGAGAACAAGCAGTATATCTGTGCGTACTTATTTTCATATTTGACTTTAATTTACAAAAGGAAACTGTCATTCATCTTTGGATGTATTTAATGCAGTACAATACATTTAAGTGTAAATTATACATTTTGGATGTGTTGCAGTCAGAGAAGTTATTTTTGAATGCAGCTTTGTGAAACATTTTTCTCCTGGGTACAGTACTATTAATTTATAATTTAATATATTTGATTTTACAAAATGAACTAACCAGTGGTAAATTATCATTGTTAATTCCAAATATTGCTACCTATGTTGAAAATCATGTAAATATGTTAAAGATTTTTATCGGGAACTGTACTTTATTCTTTTAAAAATAGTTAAGAATATAAAGTACATGTTCATATAATTGTTTTTTTATTTTTCCTATCATAATTAATTTTATTTGCAAAAGAGAGGCAAAGAAATTACAGGTAATGTGCACTGATAATTACCTATGGAGAATGAGAATTAAATCAAAGGGGTAAAGATGGATATGTACAGGGACTTTGTTGGGCTAAATTTGTTACTCGGGTGTGAAGCATCAACACGATGTACAGGTATGAGGAAGCAACAAATTGGAGGCAAGAAAAATTTGGATAAACAGGATGTTGAGAATAAGAGGGAAATGAAAGAAATGTTAGAGAGAGGGTAGTGTGGACGTACCTGTATTGGGAAACTGACAAATGATAGATTGGTGACGAGTGTATCGGAGGTGGATGATAGGGTAAAGGATGCACAGGAGGAGAGGGAGATGGCCTTCCAGGATGCTGCAATGTATGTGTGAATGAGCAAAGAGTATTGTGTCAGTGATGTTTGGAGCTGTTGATAAGCCAATTACAGTAAATAATGAAATAAGTTAAATTTAAAAAAAAAATTAATTTTCCATCTTGTCGTTCATGATTACTCTTACCTTTCTTGTAATACTGTATGTGAAGGTTTTTGTAGATTTTATCAACTGACACTTTTGGGTAATGAACAGATAATTCATCAAATAACCTAGTTATTTATTTACACATTTAAAATAAAGAATTAACCCCCTCTTGCATTGGGGCCACCACAAAGTGTAAATCAAAGAATTATGTCTGTCACCTCAGTCCCTTGAGTAGGGGACCATCTGTAGTGATGTGTGTAGCTCAGCAGGAGGCACGAGCTGCAGTAAAGGCCAAAGTTCAACAAGTGGGTGTAGTCCGTAGATAATTGTTAGTTGCAGGAATGGTCGGAGCTAAACGATGTTGACACTCGAAACATGGCAGCCAGCGGCAGTGATGACTGAAGCGGAGCGTTGATGATGGAGAAGTTAGTACTGTATTATCATGCTGAGAGTGGCCGAGTAAAGCAGGTAAAGCATAGGACTCATCAGTAACTTTAATTTTCATTTACACTACTTTAGTTTCTCGACTTAATAAATAATTAGATCACATAGAATATATATTCAGGAATGTAAGTTCTTAAAGGTTGTGAACTCATAACAGTAAAGTGATGAAAACTCAAGGAAAACTATTCATGAAAGTACTCTTCTTGTCTTACTTTGTTCTCAAGGGACTGCTGGGTAACCTGTTTGACTCTCGCTATTATTGTTACATCTATATTCCTGGTTGTATCTCCTGTCTGAACTCCCATCATGTTCCTCAAACCATCTATATCCTGCACCAACACCTCAGTTTTACACCCATATGAAAGAGCAGGCACACAACACTTAAGACCTCCCATTTATTACTACTTTCATATCATCAACTGTTCTTCACTGCCTCTACTCTATTGACAAGCTTACCTATACAGTATACTCTCTCTCTCTCTCTCCCCCCCCCAGTTATACATTGCTGCCAGACTCATTCACAACCTCCAGCTCTACCAGGAATTTTTGTGCCCTTTGATCTTACTGACAATTTTTTCACATTTTTCTGGTATCAACATACAGTAAGTGTGACAACTTCTAGTCTGTCATCACATTTGTTTCGTTCAAGAGTCGCCCATTCTTACATTCATTTCAAAGGATGATCCATCCATTAAGACTTTACATAACTAAGATGAGGATAAAATTACACTATCAAAATAAAGAATTGTATTAAATCCTCCAGTACAGTATATACCTGTACAGTATATACCCCATTATCTTAGGTGTGATTCTGTTCTTCAACCAGGTGTGTCATATTACCTAGGAGATAAGAATGCTTTATTACCTCATTATCTCCTGGCCTTAGTAGGATAGTCGGGTCTTGTAAATTTATAAGCAGATAAGATAGTACATTCAAGTATAGTACTGTACACACACCACTTGAACCACAGAGAATACAAGCGGACAGAACCTTAGTATGTGTGTGAGAATCTACTGAAGGGATCACAAGTAAATGTTATAGTACTGTAATAAAAAATTTTTTATTGTTAGACTTGTAGGTGAAGGCAGAAGGGGATGTCGGTTGTTATCCATCTGTCCATCCTTCCATTCATCTGTCTGTCTGTCCTTCCAATCATCTGCCCAACCTCCTATCATAAATTTTTGGGTAAAATCTCCTGAAGCTGACAAGAGATCCTTTAACATTTCACAATCCGTTTTATTCCTAATTTCCCTGAATAATTTAGCATCGTCTGCAAATATTTGAATGAAGGAGTGTATAGTTTCTGGCATAACATTTACGAAATACCAGAAGCTATACATAAGTCAACACATGTTGAAATCATTCAAATCACAGTGGTTGAGGTATTACAGATCCCGTACTGTACATTTTTACCAAACTGATGACAACACTCACATTTCATTTACCAAAAAGTTAGACCATCTTCAGTTGCCTAGTTTATAGTATAGAAGGACAAGGGGGTTTAATATGTTCATAAACACATCAAATGTCATTACTCAGTCAAATGTAGTCCCCCAAAAAGTATCATTACTCATGGGGTCAATATGGCTCGTGGTTTAGCGAGTCCTTTGTTTTGGAACGGTTGGCACAGTTAACTATAGGTACATTGCATGTATTAGTATACATCATTACTTACTATGTGGTACAATTATCTGGTAATAATTCCATACAGAGAGCTGCTAGACTTTCAAAATGACCTGTAATTTAAGTTTCACTCCAGATATTTTTTAAATATACATTTGTTAACGATATGGGGGGCAGGTATACCAACATATGACAATGCACAGGAAAAACACAGCCTCATGTTAAAGAAGCTATTTCTACAGAATACTGTCAGATTTAACTTCACAAACCTGCCAGAAAATGTAAAATCCATCCTTGACCAAAAAAAAAAAGGGGGGGGGGAGTGGCTGGTAGTGTTCAGGTACATTCAGCTTTTCCTTCAAATGTCTGTACATGTCTTGAATTTGTCAACAGTGTGTAGCAGAATTGACCGCCCAGAGAATGGAGTCTGACAGGAGGATAAAGTAAGAAACTTCATCTGGATATCTGTAAGTTTGCTGTGCTCACTGTCAACACTCAACAAATGTCTGCCAGAATCATTAACAACATCTCTTATCCATTGTTTTAGCGATCAAAGTAAGAATTCTCTAATGTATACATACAATACTTCAGACAATGTAAACGGTATATCATGTATATAAACAATGCAGGTATAGTGTATATAGACAGTGTAGGTATATAAACTATGGGCAGTTCAACCAAGGACAGTCAACAAAGCCTTCAGATGTTTCGTGTGATACACCAATTCTGTACTATCCACTTCCACAACCTCATGCTACCCACATTCATTCCTTCATGTTATCCCACATCCACACCCATTATTCCTTCATATTTCACATCCAGTCCATACCCACATCCACTCCATACTACCCACATCCACACCATACTACCCACATCCACACCATACTCCCCACATTCACACCATACTCCCCACATTCACACCATACTACCCACATCCACACCATACTCCCCACATTCACACCATACTATCCACATCCACACCATACTCCCCACATTCACACCATACTATCCATATTCACTCCTTTATGCCACTACACAACACATATACAGTACAGTAATTAAATTTACAGTATATAATTATAAAGAACACATACACACAAGGTACAGTTGACATTGTTTTCTCTATTCTCAGGGCGAGTATTAATTTTTGATGAAGGTTGACTGTGTGTGTCCTCCCTTCAGGCACTTGCGTCCTAAATGACATGAGTCAAGATTCAAGAAGGCAAGCATGAACTCCGCATTTGCGCTTCGACTTACACAGGATGCAAGAGGGTGCCCAATCAACTGCCATCTTAGCTTACGACTTTTGTAGAATCTGGAATCATTTTTCATTTCTTGTTTCATGTACTGTATATGGAATTATCCTCTCACTCTCAAGAACATTAAAGTCGTAAATTTACACTCGGGAAATGACGTTTCCATCATATATGTCATCGCAAGATTTATTGTGTCAGAGGTCTGTTGATAGCTTATCTAGTTATCTTATGTGGAAATATTTCTCCTAGATTGTCTCACATCACTGGAGATCCGGGTGTGAGCTGCACTTTTCTAGGCTGCGCACCCGTCAACATTACCATTACTATAAAAAACAGTGCTCTGAACTGTTAAGCTTATTCAGTCAGGACAATTAATTAAAAAACTGCGACCGGCGACCATAATGTTTGTACCGCAGTTAAATCCCTGTACTGTATAACATATATACATGTATTCCTTAAGACAGGCATCAACTAGTTCTAGACTCATTTAATATTACTGACAAAAAATCGGTTTTGGAGCCTTCTGAACTTTTGTACGAGTGACCGGAAGTAGTTCACTGTTGGCATTCTAGATCAGTTAAGAGACGTTATAATGTTATTACAACGTTTTAACAATTAAGGTCACTAAACGGATAACAAAGACTTAAAAATTACACTAGGCCATCAACAATAAAAAATACGATATTTTGAGAGCTTCTACAGGGAAAGATTAGGTGTAAAAGTTTAAATCCTCATGAATTATATTTTATTGTCGTGTCATGACGTGTATGACGTAAGTTGTTGAAAAAATGACATTACTGTACTTGTAATATTTACGTGACTATTATTATTATTATTATCACTATTATTATTTTTATTATTATTATTATTATTTTAGGTTTGGTTAGGTTAGGTTAACGTCACAGCTCATTAGCACACTGTAATATGATCACTCGAGGGCGCGGAATGAATGTCGGCGAAGGGCACCATGTAATATATTAACAGAGAGAAAGAACATGTAAATATTATATTGTATACAATATTAACACCATTTGTGTTACGTTACCTTTAGAGCAGATAGGATAGGTTAGAATAGGCTAGGTTAGGTAAAATTAAATTGCATTAGGTTAGGTTAGGTGACATTGGGTTAGATTAAGTTACTTCTGGTCTGGTTATTGTCGATTAGAGATATTTATCACAGTTGTTTTGATCAAGTTAAGAGAGCAGTATTGGTGGTGAGGTTAAGGTGTAGTGTTGGAGGCGGTGAGGGTGGGTGGGGGGGATATGAGTAGTCAGCTGTGAACATAACCTGACACAACCAAGGTGCGTGACGTCATACAGCCGGGTAACATAACCCCTTCCACCACCCTCTGGGACCTACGCTTATTTTGTGATCTAGTTTTATGTACAGTATCTTGTAGTTGTACTCGGAAGATGATACTACTTATTTAACCTTATTTGTATTATACGGCTCACACGGTCTAATATTTTTATTATATCTGAGGTTACTAATAATACTTTACTTGATTTTTTTAAGATATGGATTTATATTATATGGATTTATTAGCGGTATGTATTTTGAGTATTTTATCTTTATAGTAGTTCAGGTTCAGGTATAATACTTTAGTTAAGAGTCTATAGAAATTCTCTGAGGTGGAATAGACAGAGTTAAAGTGTCCTCCCAGCAGCAGTTTAGTGAAGATTGCAGCATTAAGTGATGGTGGGGTTGTGGCTGGGCACGTTGTTGTGGTGGTATCAGCATTATCACCGTTGACTCCACTTTATCAACTGATAGCGCAGCAGTCGTTACAACCTGGGGGCGCTCAGTCAGTTGGTGTTCCTGTCAGGCCGCGCTGTGTTTCACCCTCACACCCAGCATATATATGTTTATATGTGTGTAATAGATAATTTATTACTCTGATATATTACCAGAGAGTGGTGGTGTGGAAGATGATGGTTGGTGCGCGGGTGTTGTTGGTGGTGATGGCGTTGTGGATCAGGCAGGCGGTAGCTACACAGGGTATTAGCCTGACCAACGGCGCCTATTCCGGGGTGGTGGTGGCCCTTAGGGATGACCTTAACCCTACTTTGTGTGCTCAATACGTGCAGAACATCAAGGTGAGTCATGTACCTTGCCTCTGTAATTACTGTACTCTCTTCCCTAGAACCTAACTTAACCCAACCTTCCCTTCGCATAACATAACTTACCCCTAACCTAACCTTACCTTCTCTATCCTTAACTTATCCAGGTTTAATATAACCAACCCTATCCCTAGCCCATCCCATCTCCAGCTTACCCAATTATCCATATCTCTACCAGTAACTTATCCCGACATCGCATACCTATCCCAGACTGAAACTTACGTGCTACTAAACAAACTTGGTATTTATAATATGAAACCGGGCCTGGGGACTTGCTTGCCCATGTGTCTGAAAGAGTTTAAATTAGCGCGTAACATTGTGAATCTTTACGGTTGCACAATGGTAAACACAAACAGAACAAAGTCAGTGGGCACGAACAAGGTGTTTTTTGGTGTGGGTTCGGTTTATGAATTGGTTGGATTATTTTACGAGTATATTAAACATCACTGGAGGGTTGATGGGTGGGTTAGATTAGCCAGTCAATAATTAGCGTATTTAAGTTAAGTTTGTAAGATTAGGATAAGTGTGTCGTCGGATAGGTTAAATTAGGTTTGGTTAGGTTACTGTAGGATAGGTGTATTAGGCTAAATTAGCTTTAGTTTACTTAGGTTAGGATTCGGGTGTACAGTATTAGCCTTTTAGGTTAGCTTGGATTAGATTAAGTTAGTTTAAATTAGGTTATGCTTGAGGTTTATTAGATTAAGGTAAATTTGAGCTACGTTAGAATAATTAAGTTAGGATAAAGATGTATTTGTCTAGTTTAGAATACGTTTCCATTGGCGTAGGTAAAAAAAAAATAATGAGTTTGGATAATTTTAGGCTCCACTAGGGAAAACTGCCCCTACAGCACTGCATTCCTTCAGATCGCCTCACGCAACCTCACCAAACTTTTACTTTTTTTACTTTTACTTTTATCCTCTTCGCCCCTGATCGGCTTGTTAGCCGCTTGGGAGATCGGTCACGTCTCTTTTCATTTATCTTCTTCACCAAAAGATCGGCTCGCTAGCCGCCAGGGCGATCGGTCATGTCTCTGTCACGCACTGTTGGCAAATACTGGGCATGCACCGGCTCCTGAATGTACCTGAACCCGCTCCAGTGTTGGTCAAGTCTTGTCTTGAAAGAGCTCACACTCGGTGCCGTCACAACACTCTCTGGTAGATTGTTCCAAGAGTTTACAACCCTCACTCCGAAAAAGTTTGCCCTCACGGTTTTCTGGACTTGCGGCTTCTTCAATCTGGAGCTGTGACCCCTTGTGGGGCGAGCGTCCGCCAGCTCCAAGTAAGGACACTCAACTGAGTAGTGCCCCTGAGATGCTTATACACCTCAACTAGGTACCCCCTTGCCCGTCTGTAGTATAAGCTAGGCAAGTTCAGGCGCTCCAATCTCTCAGGGTAGCTGAGGTGCCGAAGTGCAGGCACCAGCTTGGTGGCCCTCCTTTGAACATTTTCAACCAACTGACAGTCCCTAGCATATCTCGGGGACCAGATGGGGTGACAGTACTCCAGATGGGGAAGCACTTCACTCCTGAAGATCGTCACGAGGGACGGACCGTCTAGATATCTGAACGACCTTCTTATAAGACCCAATAATTTATTTGCCTTATTTACCTTCTTCTCACAATGGCCCGAGAACTTCAGCTCATTGTCAACATACACACCTAGGTCCTTCTCACACACAGTCTCAACTAGTGCAGTTTCTTCATCCCATTGGGACATATGATACGCCTCCTTACCGTTGGTACGCCCCAGGTGCATCCTCTTACACTTCGTGACATTGAATCTCAGCAGACATTTCTTCGACCATTCCTGGAGCCCACAGAGGTCCTTCTGCTGCTCTTCACAGTCCGCTTGGTTCTTAATTTCCCGAAATAACTTGGCGTTATCGGCAAACATTTGTATGGAGGAGTGTACAACGTCAGGCATGTCATTTATGAAACAAACAAACAACAGCGGGCCCAATACACTGCCCTGTGGTAGTGGTACCCCACTTGTTAAAGGCACAGATGACGATTTCATGCCATTAATCACCACACATTGCTTGCGGTCATGTAGAAAGTCTACGCTAGGACATTTCCCCGAATTCCGTACCCTTCCAGTTTGATTTTCAGCCTTTCGTGGGGTACACTGTCGAAAGCCTTGGCAAAATCTAGGTAAATATTGTCGATATTACCACCCCGTTCCAGAATATGGGTCCAAATATCCAATACCTTGAGCAATTGTGTTAAGCAAGAGCGCCCCGGCATAAAACCGTGTTGGCAATCTTTTACAAGGTTGTTTCGTATTAGATGTTCCATTGCGGCATCTCTGATAATACTCTCAAGTACTTTACATATTATGCTGGTCAGGCTCACCGGTCTATAGTTGTTCGTGGAGTGACGATCGCCCTTCTTGAAGATAGGACTCATTAGCCACTTTCCATTCACTGGGGACCATTTGTTCATCCAGGCATTTACAAAACAGGATCTTCAGGGGCTCTGCAAGCTCGTTGCACAACTGTCTTAGCACTCTAGGATGCACCATGTCAGGGCCGGGACTCTTATGGACCTTTAGCCTGGACAGTTTATTTCTAATACCCTCTTCTGTGAACACAATGTGGGTCAGTGCTGTGTCGAACCGTCTGTCCTCAAACGCAGGAAGGTTAGTTGCATCCTCTCTTGTGAACACTGAGGAAAAGAAGCTGTTCAATGCCTCAGCTTTATCCTGGTCAGAATCTGCGTAACTACCATCCACCAGCCTCAGGTCTGATACTCCTACTCGCGTTTTCAATTTCGACTTTGCATAGCGGTAAAACGCCTTTGGGTTTGACTTGACCTCGCTTGCAACCAGCCTCTGGAACTCCTTTTCAGCCCTCCTACACTCTATCTTTGCTTGGTTTCTGGCTCTTGCATACATCCTCCTGTCTTGCTCATCGTTTGACCCAACCCACGTCTTGAATTTCTGGGTTTTCTTCTTAATTTTGTCGACCGCCGCATGGTTCATGTGTAGTGATTCCCTCGTATTCCTAGAAGCACTGGGTTTGGTCTTGGGTATATATTTATCGATCAAATGGGTCATTTTAGTAGTTATGATATTCAGCGTAGTGTCTGCGTTCTTGTACCTTAATAAGTCAGGCCAGTTGATACCCCTCATCTCTTCCCTCATCCCATTGTAATTTCCCTTGTAATATTTGCCCCTTGGCCTGGCCTTATCCTGAACTAGGTAACAGTTAAATCTGAATGACAACACTGTATGGTGACTGGTGCCAACTGGGGCAAGGTGTTCCAGTTTGGCCACCATACCCTCCAAAAGTTAAGTATTTAAAGAATCTATTAAGTCAACACAAATCTGCGCGTTTTATTGCTCTGAATTGACACTTCACAAAGGCTACAGTACTCTGACTAATTTTGTGGTTTGTCTAACAATTAGGTCAGCCTGGTGAAATTGTCTTTTTGAAACGTTCATCTTAGTGAGTCAAGCAAAAATAAGGATAATTATAATAACTATGATATGATAGAAATATTTTGGGCGAATACTAATAATAAGAATGGTGGTGATGAGTGTAATATTTCAGAAACAGTCGTATGTGGTTTTACGTTCTAAGACAATTAATTAACAAAATTTCATAATTTCGACCACAGATCCTTAATCAGCGTGCTGAGAACTACCTATACTGAGATTTTGAGCAAAATAATTTTTTCGACCCCCAAAATATTCAAAGGATACACCTTGTAATTTTTTGGGTTAAAAAACCCAATTTGCTCAAAATCTCAGTATAGGCTGTTTTCGGTGTGCAGATTAAGGATTGGGTCAAAAAGGGGAAATACGGGTTATTACGTGTCCTCATATGAATTAGCATAATTCATTATCAAAACTTCATGAACTAGGGTACTAATAATGGTATAACAATACAAAGAAATAAAAGAAAATTATCAAATTATAATTACAATTGTTCATTTGTTTGATTACATTACAATACTCGGCTTGTTAACATTTTCTGGGACCTCTTATACTTTTGTACGTTGTGCATTTCGTTACACTCAGTTGACTCGTGTTCCACACATGAGTCAACTGCGAAAGCTAAAATGTACTGAGGAGAGTTGCTGTATGAAACAGCTACCTGAGATTGTTTTTTGAAGTGTTATCACCGCTTATCGAACATGGTGGGCAACAAGTTAACAGCTGTGTTGACGACGAAACAAATAAAACTTTAGTTGTGTCAACTTTGTCCTGGACGCGCGGATGCCAAGATATTATTCGTTTTAACGTCCCTTTCGTTTTTTTTTGCAGGGAAATATATTTTTTGGGTGTATTTTGGAGTGATTTTTTTTAATCTGACCATTTTCTTTGGAAAATTCCCATTTATGAGAAAATGTAGGTAGTTGGCAGCTATCAAACAGGGAAGTACTACCGCCTGCGAAGATATTGGAAGCAAGTGTTGTCTAATGGTAGTGTAGTGGATTTCTCCCCTACAAACGCTGTTTGTCGCTGAGTAGCCGACCCCACCAATTCCCCAGTGTATGCCTCGTGGTCTACAGTAGGTCAACCAGCGCCGCCATACATCACGGAGCGGGGGTCAACTACTAAGCCACGCCTACCCCCCGCTATTTAAGACCTGACCTCGTGGTGACCTGTCTCTTTCTACCTACACCTACCAGCCAGCAACACCTCCCCCTCCTCCACCTGCCTGGCGGTCCTCACTCCCGCCGGCGGGCATGGCGACCCACAAGCTGGTCCTCCTCTGAGCATCCTCACCAACCAGCTCTCTCTACTCAACGCTTGTAACCATGCTGCCTTCCCAGTACCAAGCTGCATTGTACATCCAATACAACATGTATACAGAGAGCACATTGTGAGTTTCCTTTCTCCATTCCATCCTGAATGTGAAACAAACAATCACATCCCCACAATGGTGACTCCGGGAGATTCCCACTCACATAGGATGGAGGAGAAACTGATCACGCTCCCAGTCTTCAAGCAACATGGAAGCAGCTCTCATCGGCTCTACAGCTACTGTCTCTACACTGCAGGTTAGACACCCTAGAGCAGCTCTGCTACTCTAAGCAGACAGTCGCTCCTCTTCCGACCCCAGCACACCCGTCCTGTCTCAGACGCCGACCACGGCCCAGCAGTAACCCCTGCCGCCCCTGATGTGGCCTCTGTTCCTGAGTGCGGACCCACACACCCCTCTTTTCTCCCTCAGGTACTCCCTGCTAATGTCCTGCACCCTGCTGCTGTCGTGGACCCAGCTGCTGTCACGAGCCCTCATCCGCTTCTGCTGATGCAGCCCCTGCTCCTGACCCAGGCCCACACACCCCAGCAGGCGCATCTGACGACTCTGTACCTGCCATGAGGGAAGCACAACATTCATCGCCTCCACACACCCTTTTTCTCCCTCTTTTCTCCCACAGATAGTGTGTATATAGACAGTTGTATCCAGCGACCGGCTCATCCACGCCATCGCCGTTGTCTCACATGAGGCATGCACCGCCCGTTCTGCCTCACATGTGCTATGCAACCCTGCAGACAACAAGTCTCCTACACCGCCTGAAGGGAAGGGGGAATATTGTAGTGGATTTCTCCCCTACAAACGCTGTTTGTCGCTGAGTAGCCGACCCCACCAATTCCCCAGTGTATGCCTCGTGGTCTAGGTCAACCAGCGCCGCCATACATCACGGAGCGGGGGTCAACTACTAAGCCACGCCTACCCCCTGCTATTTAAGACCTGACCTCGTGGTGATCTCCCTCTTTCTACCTACACCAACCAGCCAGCAACACCTCCTCCGCCGCTGCCTGGCGGTCCTCTCTCCCGCCGGCAAGCATGGCGACCCACAAGCTGTCCTTCTCTGAGCGTCCTCACCAACCAGCTCTCTCTACATCACGCTTGTAACCATGCTGCCTTCCCAGCACCAAGCTGCATTGTACATCCAATACAACATGTATACAGAGAGCACATTGTGAGTTTCCTTTCTCCATTCCATCCTGAGTGTGAACCAAACAACCTGAACCCCACAGTAGACCCTGCTGCCATATCGTAATCTAAAGTACAGTATATCTAAAGTCCAAATAGCAAAATATAAATTTTCTATAGAGACTGGCGGGGACGTTAAAACGAATCTTAACCTTTTGAATTTAATCAAACTGCAAAATTAAAAGAAAGGTATCCAAACCCAGATATAGGTTTGAATTTAAACCATATGATTCTGTTATTGTATGTATGGAAGAGTTTCTGAAACTATGCTGCATGAAATAAAGGAGGAGATGGGATTAACGCAGTAATAGAAGACACCACAAAAAAGAAAACGGCATAGTTTAGATAAAAAAGAATCTATGCATTTTTTCGAGTATTATATCCCATTAACTATATTGTTTATTATACACATCGACAAATAGTGGATTCAGGGGGCTATAGCCGCTATACTAGTGGTTCTTAACCTGTAGTGGATTGTAGTGGATTTCTCCCCTACAAACGCTGTTTGTCGCTGCATAGCCGACCCCGCGAATTCCACAGTGTGTGCCTCGTGGTCTAGGTCATTCAGCGCCGCCCACGGAGCGGGGGTCAACTACTAAGCCACGCTAACCCCCGCTATTTAAGACCTGACCTCGTGGTGATCTCTCTCTTTCTACCTACACCAACCAGCAAGTAACACCTCCACCTCCTCCGCCGCTGCCTGGCGGTCCTCGCTCCTGCCGGCGAGCATGGCGACCCACAAGCTGTCCTCCTCTGAGCACCCTCACCAACCAGCTCTCTCTACATCACGCTTGTAACCATGCTGCCTTCCCAGCACCAAGCTGCATTGTACATCCAATACAACATGTATACACGAGAGCACATTGTGAGTTTCCTTTCTCCATCCCATCCTGAGTGTGAGCACAAATATCCCACAAACCTTTTTACTACCACGCCCCCTCTAGGAATTGGTCCTTCCCTCCACGCCCCCCTTGCATCTATGAATAAAATTCCCTCCCAGATTTTAAAGAAAAATGAAAAATATTGTGTTTTTAGTCTTTTTATTGAGTATAAATTAGTGAGATACTTGACACTGCTTCTTAGCTACTAGATCTTGAATGCGTGGTTGAATGCCAGAGAGTGTGTAGCGTACTGTCGTGGCAGGTTGTCAGGGTCTCTTATTTGGCCTCACAACGTACGTACATGAAATATATCCAACATTCAGGATTGAGGTAGAAATAGAAAATCACAGTGTTTCTCGTATATATATTGTTGCACAGCACAGTGTTAAAGAGATACTAAGTCGGGCGAAGCTTGCTCAGAGTTCCTGTAGGGCGAGGAGCTTTCTGAGGGAGCGTGTGTATGGAGCTGTTGAGGGATGTTGCTTGTTGGTGGCGGTCAGTAGAAAGGGCGATGAAGGCCAGGTGAGGTCTTATATAACCGCGGTAGGCATGGCTTGATGGAAGGCCGGCTTGATGGAAGGCCCACCGCTTTGTTCGGCGTCGCTGGTTACCTGACCTTGACCACGAGGGATAGCCAGCAGATTCGCAGGGGTCGGCCAGTCAGCGACACACGGCGTTTGTAGGGGAGGCCTCCACTACAATACTCCCCCTCCCCTCCGGGCGCGACGGGGATGTTAGCCGGGTTACGTCCCACACGTGATACATACCGGGCAGGTGTACGTACCACTCGGCCGCTGCGGGTGACATCTCCGTCTAATGACACAGAACCTTTGGGGGAATCAAGGGGAGAAAGAGGGTTTTGGATTAGAGGAGGTTGTACAGGCAATTGTTGTTGTGCTTCTATAGCGGCTGGGGCAGCTTCCTCAGGGCCACTGGCTGGGTTGACTGGGTCAGGGGCGACGTCAGGAGGAGGTTCCATGACAGGAGCAGGTTCTATAACAGGAGCAGGTTCTATGACGGCAGCAGGGTTCACGACAGGAGGAGGGTCTATGATAGGAGCAAGTTCTACCACAGCAGCAGGGTCCAGGACAGGAGCAGGTTCTACCACGGCAGCAGGGTCCAGGACAGGAGCAGGTTCTATGACGGCAGCAGGGTTCACGACAGGAGGAGGGTCTACGATAGGAGCAGGTGGCACCTGAGGGCGAAAAGAGGGTGCCCCAAAATGTCGTGGGCGGGGTGTTGCTGTCGGTGACAACTGCTGGTAGACTGGTGCAGGCGTCGTTTGTTGGTGGTGCTGCTGGGTCGGGGGCTCAACGGGTAAGGTGGCCGGCTTGACTGTCTATGCTGACGGTCTCGTGTCTGCCATTCCGGATAATCGTCAGGAACTTCGCTGAACGAGTCACAACCTGGAAGGGTCCATCGTAGGGCCGTTGTAGTGGGTTGCGGTGAGCATCATGCCTGACGAAAACATACTCGGCTGTGAGTAGTGCAGGAGGGATGTGTTCAGGGCGACGAGGAGGCTGGCATGGAGCAGTAGCTCTGAATGCAGAAACTGCTTGTCGTAGCTTTTGGAGTAAGTCGTGACGGACGGCAGGAGTGGTTTGGTGCAGGTCAGGAGGGAGTGAGAAATCCCCGGGTAGGCGAAGGGGCTCGCCTAGGGTGAGATCTGCTGGGCTACAGTCCACATCCTCCTTGTATGAAGCACGGATGCCGAGGAGCACTAAGGGTAGCGCATCCGTCCAACTGTAAGGGTCGTGCTGTGCTTTGAGTGCGCCCTTCAGCTGCCAGTGAAACCGCTCTACCATGCCGTTGGATTGAGGGTGGTATGCGGTGGTGCTTTGCCTAGTCGTGCCGAGGAACTGTAGGAGGCTGTGCCAGAGTTGTGATTCAAACTGGGCTCCTCGGTCAGTGATGACGGTAGCAGGGGGCCGAAGCGAGAAACCCAGCCGGACATGAAGGCGCGGATGGTAGACTCTGCTGTAGCATTGGGCATGGGGATGGCTTCTGTTCACTTGGTGAAACGGTCGATGCAGGTGAAGATGTAGGTGCTACCACAGGATGATGGAAGAGGTCCCACTATGTCGAGGTGCACTACTTGGAAACGTCCTTTGGGTATAGGGAAGGTTTCTAAGGGGGCCCGTATGTGACGATGTATTTTGGAGGACTGGCAGGCCAGGCACTGGGCAGCCCATTTCTTACTATCGGTCTTGATGCCGGGCCAGACGACACGTTGCGTGAGGAGGAGCTGGGAGGCCCGCACACCCGGGTGGCTGAGACCATGGATGCGGTCGAAAACAGCGCGGCGGTGGACGTGAGGCACGAACGGTCTAGGCTGCCCACAGGATACGTCGCACCACAATTTGATATTCGTGCCGGGGATTGGGAGTTCTTGGAGTGTGAGGCCTGACGGAGATGTTTTGTATGCTGCCAGGTCTTCGTCATTCTCTTGAGCCGCGGCAAGCTGCCCATAATCAATGGGTGGAGATGAGGGGAGAATGTTGGATATACAACGAAAGAGGGCGTCGGCGATCTCGTTGTGGCTGCCTTTAATGTGTTGGACGTTGCTGGAAAACTCCGAGATATACGCCAAGTGGCGCAGGACACGAGGTGTATGTGACTGGGAAGTTGAAGTAAAGGCGTGGACGAGGGGCTTGTGATCAGTGAAGATGGTGAACTGACGGGCCTCGAGGAAGTGCTGGAAATGCTTGACAGCCAGGTATACGGCCAGGAGTTCTCGATCGAAGGCGCTGTATTTGAGGTGAGGTGGTTGAAGCCGTTGTGAGAAGAATGCAATGGGCATGAGGACTCCTTTGATCTCCTGCTGTAAGACGGCGCCCACTGCAGTAGAAGAAGCGTCTGTTGTGAGAGTGGTCCGGGCGTTAGGTGCAGGGTGGGCTAGGAGGGTAAGGCGTGTGATGTGCTGTCTGATAGCGGTGAATGCCGTAACAGCCTCTTGAGTCCACACGAGAGGCTTGTGAGACTTCTTCGGGAGTCCTTTGAGAAGGTCGTAGAGGGGAACTAGGACGGTGGCAGCGTTGGCAATGAAGCAGTGGTAGTAGTTAACTAAACCCAGGAATCCTCGGAGTTTCTTCGCCGTTTCAGGTTTGGGGAACTCCCTGATGGTGGTTATCTTCTGTGGTAGGGGTTGGATGCCACTAGGCGAGACTCTGTGACCGAGGAAATCAATGGATGGGGCTCCGAAGACGCACTTAGCAGGGTGAACTTTCATGTTGTTGTTCTGCAGGCGTTGGAGGAGGAGTTGTAGGTGGTGATGATGCTCGGCAAGCGACGAAGATGCGACGAGGATGTCGTCTTTGTAGACGGTGACAAAATCGAGTTCGCGAAGCATATGGTCCATGTACCTCTGGAAAGTCTGTGTTGCATTGCGTAGGCCAAAACTCATGAAAGTATACTGGAAGAGTCCGAATGGAGTGGTGATGGCTGTCTTCTGGGTATCTGCAGGTGCTACAGGGATCTGATGGAAGGCACGCCCCAAGTCGATCTTCGAGAAGATTGTCTTGCCATGAAGTTTGTGGTGGAAGTCCTGGACATACGGAATAGGGTACCTGTCGGGTTTGGTGACGAGGTTCAGGGCTCTGTAGTCGCCACACACCCTCCAGTCGCCGAATGATGGCTTAAGGACCATGTGAAGAGGCGATGCCCAGGGACTCTTTGAAGGACGAATGATGCCGTCTTGCAGTAGTCTGTTGAATTCCGCCTTGGCTGCGTTCAGGAGCTCAGGGCACAGGCGGCGGGGGCGTGAGAAGACTGGAGGTCCTTTGGTCTCGATGTGGTGAAAAATTCCCGACGTAGGTGGTGGGGGTGGAGAGACTCGGGGTGAGAAAAGTTCCTTGAACTCTTCAAGCAGGGGGGAGAACTCATTGGACGGCGAAAGACGGGTGATAGTGTCAGTGTCTTTGGCACGTGAACCCTGGATCTTGCGTGCTGTAGGCTCATGGATGAGGCGAAGGTGGCTTGGGTCGACTCCGAGCTTGTGAAAGGTGAGGAAGTCGAAACCAAGGATGGGTTGAGACACGTCTGCGACTACGAATGACCAGTGTCGAGTCTTGGGGAAACCGAGGTCTAGGGTGAGGGTGCGTGCGCCGTAGGAGGCGATGGGAGTACTGTTGGCGGCGAACAGGTAATAAGAGGGTTGCCTTGATGTGTCTTGTCGTGAGGGAGGGATGATACTGACCGATGAACCTGTGTCGACAAGGAATTTCGTGCCGGAGGTGCGATCGGTGACGTGCAGTAGTGAGACGCCTGAAGGGACGGGGGCTGGGGCGTCTACCAACCTCCGCTGTTGCTGTTTCCCGAGTAGGTGCAGTGGGGCTCACAGCGTTGAGCATTGGGGCCAAAATGCCGGTGATACCAGCAGAGGGTATATTCGTTGTGCTGGGGGCTGGCGGCGGTTTCCGGGGCAGGAAGGGCACGTCGGGGATTGTAGGGCACAGTGCGTGGGTTAGGAACAGGTCTAGAGGCAGGCATGGAAAAGCAGAACTGTTCAATGGTGTTCATACTGTGGCTCAAGGTTTGCAGCAGGTCCCTGACGTCTTGTGGGGTACTGCTTGGCTGAGGGGTGTTGACCCGGCTTACAAGTTCGGAGGTAAGTATTGGTGTGGGCGTGGGGTTGTCCGCGGCCGCCAGGCACGCAGCCGTGCACTCGTTAAATATTCTGTCTGCCGCGGTTGCGTAGAGTTCAGGTGTCGTCGAGTAATCTACTGCGGACAGGATGGTACGTACTTGTGTGGGGAGCTTTTGTGCGTGAAGCTGGCGCAGGATAGAGTCGGGAAGTCTGTCTGTGTGCCGGGAGTTCAGCCTACACATCTCCTCCCAGAGAAGTCCCGGAGTTGAGTTTCCAAGGGAGATAGAAGAAAGGTTCTGCAGGAGATTGGGGCGGGTCCGTCGGTAATGCGTTTTTAAGGCGTCGCGCAGGGTGGCAAATTTGTTGTTCTCTGGAGGGTTTGAAATAGCCGTGATACATGCGTGGCGACTTCCGTGGGCAAGGAAGAGAGCAGGGCACCGTACTTTTGTTCGTCAGTAGCTTGCGAGTCGATGAGGATTGCTTCCACATGATCTAACCAGTCCTCGACGTTGTGGTTGAAAGTCGGTAGAGAGATCCGTCCGTCCATTCTTGCGGAAGTGTATCACAGGTCGTGAGATGGTGTCGTAGTGGGGGTAGCACGTGGTGCAGTTGGTGTCGTTGTGTCGTGGTGGGGTAGCACGTGGTGCGGGTGGTGTCGTCGTGGAGGAGTGGGGTAGCACATGGTGCGGGTGGTGTCGTCGTGTCGTGGTGGGGTAGCACGTGGTGCGGGTGGTGTCGTCGTGTCGTGGTGGGTGGTGCGGGTGGTGTCGTCGTGGAGTGGGGTAGCACGTGGTGCGGTTGGTGTCGTCTTGTCGTGGTGGGGTAGCACGTGGTGTGGGTGGTGTCGTCGGAGTGGGGTAGCTCGTGGTGCGGTTGGTGTCGTCGTGTCGTGGTGGGGTAGCACGTGGTGCGGGTGGTGTCGTCGTGGAGGAGTGGGGTAGCACGTGGTGCGGTTGGTGTCGTCGTGGAGGAGTGGGGTAGCACGTGGTGCGGGTAAGGCGGTTGGCCTATGCTGGCAGCAGGCAGGACGATTTTCTTAGCTCCAAGAGTCAGGCAGCAGAAAGGAGTGTAGTGTTCACGGCTCCAGGGGTCACCATTTGTAGCGTACTGTCGTGGCAGATTGTCAGGGTCTCTTATTTGGCCTCACAACGTACGTACATGAAATATATCCAACACTCAGGATTGAGGTAGAAATAGAAAATCACAGTGTTTCTCGTATATATATTGTTGCACAGCACAGTGTTAAAGAGATACTAAGTCGGGCGAAGCTTGCTCAGAGTTCCTGTAGGGCGAGGAGCTTTCTGAGGGAGCGTGTGTATGGAGCTGTTGAGGGATGTTGCTTGTTGGTGGCGGTCAGTAGAAAGGGCGATGAAGGCCAGGTGAGGTCTTATATAACCGCGGTAGGCATGGCTTGATGGAAGGCCCCTGCTTTGTTCGGCGTCGCCGGCAGATTCGCGGGGGGTCGGCCAATCAGCAACACACGGCGTTTGTAGGGGAGGCCTCCACTACAAGTGCACAACGTAAATCCCCTTCAACGTTCAGCCTGTTTCTGTACTTGGTCTTGACAGCAACGAGCGTGGAAAATGCAGCTTCACAAAGATACGTGGATCCGAACATAGTTAGAATCCGAAGAGCCTGTTGTGAGATCAGGGGGTAAACAGGAAGGTACTTGACCCAGAACGTCTCAAGATCCAGTTCTTTGAAGTCTTCCTTAGCTGTGGAGTTGAACTTCAACTCAGGAAACTTCTCTTGCACTTCATCCGAAACATCAGCTACCTCACATTGAAATGGGTTCCTGGTGAATTTCCAGGCTTCACGCCTCTCATTTATCTCTGGGAAGTATCTGATGAATTCTGTTTTCAAGTCAGTTAGATGAGTGATTATTTGTTTCTTTAACTCAGAATCAAGGTTGCCGTGAATGGGAGCAGAATCCAAGTTACTAAAACTGGCTATTTCCCTGCTGAATTCGACACTTCCAGAGGTCGAGTTTGGCCATGAAGGTTCGAATGGTGTCGTGGTGCATGATGATATTGATGTTTTTCCCTTGTAGTTTAAGGTTGAGAGCATTCAACGCTTCGAAGATGTCCACCAGGTAAGCTAGAGATAGCTGAAAGCCTTCAGACTGGAACTTGTCATGGAGATCTGCCTTCTGCTTCGAATCAAGAAATATTGCTACTTCTTCTCGTAGTTCATAAAGCCGTCCAAGCATGTTCCCCTTTGATAGCCATCGTACGTTTGTGTGAAAAAGCATGGTTTCATGTTCAGATTCCATATCCTTACACAGCAGTTTGAAGAGACGACTGTTTAAGGCTCCAGCTTTGATAAAGTTGACTACCTTGATAGCCACGTTCAGGACATCTCTCATTTCAGCAGGTAAAGTTCTGGATACTAAGGATTCACGATGAAGTATGCAGTGTGTACCTACAACAGACGGATTTTTTTCTTTCACCATTGTAATGAATCCAGACTGCAGACCAAGCATGGCTGAAGCTCCATCAGTGCACACCCCTACCAGCGAGTCCCACGAAAGTTGGCTTTCCTGAAAGAAGTTTGATACATCATGAAAAATAGCTGCTGCTGTTGTACAACTTTCCATGGGGTGACAGAACAGCATTTCCTCTTTTACACTGTTGCCTGACACGAAACGAGCATACATCAGTAGCTGAGAACACTGAGCGATGTCAGTCGTTTCGTCACACTGGATGGCAAAAACAGGAGAATCTCTTACTTGGTCGAGAATTTGATCTTTGATGTCTTGAGACAATTCATCGATTCTTCCCGTGACTGTATTGTTTGATAGTGAAATTTGGGAAAGCTTGTTTGCACTATCTTTCCCCAGAACGAGTTCTGCTGCACGGAGTATGCTTGGTTTCATGAGAAACTCTCCGATGTTATGGCTCTTCTTGCTCTTTGCAATCAACATGGCGATCTCATAGGAAGTCTCAACAACCTTTGAAGTTTGTTGCCGAAATGCCCCACTGCCGTCCAACTTAACTTGCTTCAAGGAGTGTCTTTTTGTTTCAAAGAATGCCTTGGGCTTGTCAGCTAGAGCAGGATGTGTTGTCCTCAAGTGGCGTTCCAAGCGTGAGGGCCGCATTCCATCATTGCTCAGAGTCTTGTAACATATCATACACTGAGGGACCTCTGTGTCACCCTTTTGGAGAGACACGAATCCAAATCGAATATATTCGTCAAGATACTTCCGCTTCTTTGCACTCATTGTGAATTATTTGATGTTCAGTGGACAACACAAATCTGTGAACAAAACATAAGGCACGTGTAAGGTAAGATAAACATCACCACGTGCTCATGAACACCACAACATCATGATGATCACAACCACATGATCAATAACAAACATATGATCGTAAAGTTCATAAACACTACAAGTGACTACAATCATACATGATCATAAACACCACCATATCATTAACAAACATCACATGATCATAAACACCACATGATTATTAACAAACATCAATGATTACAACATGATCATAAGCACCACTACATGATCATCAGCACCACTACATAATTATTAAGTAAATATTAACAAACACCACAACATTATAGTAAACACATCATGATCATAAACACATGATTATTAAGAAACAAATCAATATCATCATAAATAAAACTTTACCATAACCACCCACCCACATGATTTTTACTTCTAACTGATAAATGCAAACGGAATTTAAAACTTGCAGACGCAAGCCAGAGCAACACATGCAGGTTCTAATTCACCCAATAAACTTATGGCTGCTTGCCTTACTATTTTTGGGTAAATAACTGGGATAAAGCATACCTCCAACAGCCTTAACTGAATAAATGTGAGAAAATGTTTCACCGGTCACCAACGAGCAGTATACAGGTCCAGGAAGGGTTAACCCCCCACCCCCGCATAGGTTTCGAGGATAGGGAGAGTTGGCCAAAATACTGAAAAATGGTAAGCCCTAAATAGCCTATAAGCTAAGGATTATAAGACGATGCTGCTTTTGCGTTTTCATAAACTTCTCAATATTAGCCCACGCTCTCTTGTTAAGAATAAAACTATAATATTAATTAAATTAGAGAAATTCATCCTTTTTCCCTAGGGCACTTTATAGGTGCTGGCGCGCTTTGGGTTTGAACACTGCGCGGCTATACAGTAGTTTAGAACGTGAGCGAAGCATTGAGTTCGCAGGCAGGCGAGAAGATCATGTAGTGGACGTCTCCCCTACAAACTGCGTATCGCATTCCAATGTGCCGCCTTCCCTAGCAACCAACCAGATGTTACCGTATCTTAGCAACGGAACCAGTCACCGGCGACTTTCTGGGTTTTCCCAACATGACTCATGGCGGCTGCTGCTGGGTATATAAGCTCTGTCTCTCCATTGAGATTCATTCTGACCATTCTTCTACAACAAGCAACACCTCCTCCTCTGCCGCTGCCTGGCGGCCTTCGCTTCTCCTCGCCTGCCTGGCGGTCCTCGCTCCCGCCAGCGAGCATGGCGACCCACCAGCTGTCCTTCTCTGAGCTTCCTCACCAACCAACTCTCATTCTGCCCATCGTCCTGAACAAGCAACACCTCCTCCAGCAAGCTCCACGCTGGCACCTCCAGCACCAGACTGTGCTAGTTGAGACTGTGTGTGAGAAGGACCTAGGTGTGTATGTTGACAATGAGCTGAAGTTCTCGGGCCATTGTGAGAAGAAGGTAAATCAGGCAAATAAATTATTGGGTCTTATAAGAAGGTCGTTCAGATATCTAGACGGTCCGTCCCTCGTGACGATCTTCAGGAGTGAAGTGCTTCCCCATCTGGAGTACTGTCACCCCATCTGGTCCCCGAGATATGCTAGGGACTGTCAGTTGGTTGAAAATGTTCAAAGGAGGGCCACCAAACTGGTGCCTGCACTTCGGCATCTCAGCTACCCTGAGAGATTGGAGCGCCTGAACTTGCCTAGCTTATACTACAGACGGGCAAGGGGGGACCTAGTTGAGGTTTATAAGCATCTCAGGGGGCACTACTCAGTTGAGTGTCCTTACTTGGAGCTGGCGGACGCTCGCCCCACAAGGGGTCACAGCTCAAGATTGAAGAAGCCGCAAGTCCAGAAAACCGTGAGGGCAAACTTTTTCGGAGTGAGGGTTGTAAACTCTTGGAACAATCTACCAGAGAGTGTTGTGACGGCACCGAGTGTGAGCTCTTTCAAGAAGACTTGACCAACACTGGAGCGGGTTCAGGTACATTCAGGAGCCGGTGCATGCCCAGTATTTGCCAACAGTGCGTGACAGAGACGTGACCGATCGCCCGGGCGGCTAGCGAGCCGACCTTTTGGTGAAGAATATAAAGGAAAAGAGACGTGACCGATCGCCCAAGCGGCTAACAAGCCGATCAGTGGCGAAGAGGATAAAAAAAGTAAAAGTATACAAGAAAACCACATTAGAGTTTCCTTCCATCCTGAGTGCTAGACAACATTAATATCTCGATACCCCTACAATCAGTAGCTACACATGGCACCACATTTACGGTAAATAATTTAGTTCTTTGTCTATAAAGCACGTAGAGACATGAAATTACTGCCATACAATCAATTTTTCATCGTATATTAAAGGCAATTGTTGTTGAGTGGATTTTATTACTGTTCTTACAATCAACCAAACATTGTGGAAAAAATGAACGAATTCGAAAGGCTTCTGGTGTTAGCCTTTTGTTCTACTATTACCGAGAATAATATGAATACACTATTGTAATTATTTTATTGGCTTTATTTATATAGTTCTATATCACTCTGTGTATCCACATTAGGTTTTCATCTGACTTATTCCTAACAGGATATGATTGCAAATGGTTCTTCATTACTGTTCAATGCAACAAACAACAAAGTATACTTTGGTGACGTGACAATTGTGGTTCCTGAAACGTGGGCGTGTGATGGCGTTACGGACATTAGTACCAACTCCATGGGGCTGGGTTGGGCTGATAGTCACCTGAGGATTGGACCAACGCATGTGCTCTTCAAAGACAACCCGTGGACACAACAACCTCGTCGCTGTGGCCAACCTGGAGACTTTATCTACTTCTCTCATAACTTCATTCTCTCCAACACCTCTGTGAAATCTTCAGGTACTGTATATTGTGATGCACTAGGGAAATGTTACTGGTACAGTATATACAGTATGTTGTATGTTAAATATATATTGTATGTATATAATGCTCAAAGAATGATTATATCGTTTCGGGTATCCAACGAATTTTAGGATTTTAAGTTACCACCATCTGAGAGAGGTAAGTTAGGTTGAAATTATGTTTTTCCTATGGTTTCTTGTGTGATTTTTTAACGATTCTGACCTACTTCCAAATAGGTGGATGACCGAAACGATAATTTTACCCAAAGAATTATTTTAAAACATGACTGTTAATATAGAATTGTTGGTGCTACTACTGTATAGCATGCGGTCTACGAAGATATCTCTATCTTACCTAACCTTACCGGACCTCACCAAACCTTGCCTTACCTAATCTGACATAACGTAACCTAAGTGACTGTAAAATGTTTGCACCGGTAGTTTAAATCAAAGATTTATACAACCTTTATCAAATAAGTTTATCAGGAATGCCAACAGGAACACTGCCACACAAGCCAGATGGTAAGTGTGTGTCCTGGGAAGATATTCTCAGACTACTTCAGACGCCCCCCGACCATTCATTTGAAAAAATTTAGTATGACAAGTAACTTAGCAAAAATATATTAACAAGGCACGTCATTGTTGTAATAGAGGAAATAACATATTATATAACCACTTTGTTGTCCATTATAATACTGAAGCAATTACAGTTCCTATAATTCTTCTCCTGAAATGTATATTGTATTTCTTTGTTATGTAATTCAGAGAAACCTGAGGTGTCTTGGGCTTGATGAGGAGAAAGGAAGGAGAGGAACATGTCAACCCAAGTTTATCTTCCACAGGTAAATTATTGGTGCACGAGTGGGCCAAGTTCAGATGGGGTGTGTTCGAGGAGTATGGCCACCCCAGTGACCCCATCTATCCTTCAACCTACCATACAGCTGTTGGTGTCTTTAATCCCAATTACTGTAGTGATGAAAAAATCTCTGGCACATTCAGGTTAGAACTAGTTGTGAAAATACAGTACAGTAGGAATCAGACTGAATTCTAAACTGTAGTTATTAGCTATTAGTCATATTTAGTGTAACATATACTGTACTGTACAGTATACTGTATATGCAGAAAATTTTACTTGTTCAATCTCTCTTATTCTAAGCTACATTTATAATTTTTTACAGTAGTCAGTGTACAAACAATGTGGAGAAGGACTGTAGCTTCACACCTGACCTGATGTCCAATGACAATGTTACTTCATCTCTCCTTGCTGCACCATTCCTCGACTCAGTATGTCTTCTAAACCATTTTTTATTTATATTACTTTATTTTATTTTATTTGTTACTGGTCAGCTCACTAACTAGTCAGGCAGTCAGTTTGTTCTCAGTTATACTTTACACTGTTGGCAAGTACAGTATGTACTCTTACTTTTTTTATATACTTTTACCCTCTTCACTACTAATTGGCTTTTTAGCCACTTGGGCGGTCGGTCACGTCTGTTATGCACTGTTGGCACGTACTGGGCATAAACTGGCTCCTGAATATATCAGAACCTGCTCCAGTGTTGGTCAAGTCTAGCCATGAATGAGCTCACACTCAGTACTACTGTGTTATTTATCAGAGTCAGGTTAATACTCTGTTAAGTGGAATAAATTGTCTTGTAGGTGGTGAAGTTTTGTGATACGAGTGACCATGACAGACTACCCCCGACCAAACACAACGTTCTCTGTAATCAACTCAGTACTATGGAGGTTATCAGTTGGCACCAAGACATGAAATCGTAAGTACAGTACTGTATATTTCTTTTTTATCTGTTGGTCAGCATTATTTACTGTCCATAAATACTGTACTGTACATGGGTTGCCATGAGTGTGTACCTTTACTTATCCTCTGTGCCAACTTGGTCACTTTACTCTCTTGCTATGTGGTTGGTCCCATTATTGAGTACTGTTGGTAATAGTACTGGGCATACATGGGTTCATGATGGACAGATCCTGAGGTGTAATTGGGTGGGGGGCACAAGTTCTGCTGAGGGGGAACTTTCTACAATAATAATAATAATTATAATTCTAGACTAATACTGTATGCAAGTCTCTCTAATAGCAACAACTGTATAAGACAAATTACTGTACCGGTAAAACCACATGTCTGGCTGGTCCTCACAGCCTCACAATCAGTGGTGCTGTAACTTCAGTGTGCTCCACTGCATTTCAGTTATGTTTATTATTGGTTTATAATCACTGTCTGCACCAAAAATTATCATTACAAACATATTATGTAGTACTGCACTTTTAAAATGTTGTAGGATTATTTTCTTTGTCCTTTATAATGGGAACAGGGAAAATTTGATTTGATTTATGAATAACTGATTTCCAAAAGGTTTTTTTACGAAAGAAACCCTTTCCTAAATTAGTGAATTGCTGTAAAAGTGTGAAATCTTGTTTTTTTAACCTCAATTTATTGTAAATGGATGTCTCTGAAAATATATAAAAGATCATAATCTTTTTCCCTCTGAACTTATGTAAAAGTTTGATACCTTGATGTTTCTAAACTAAAGTGTAAATATATATAAACTTGTTTTCGGTGAACTTAAGTAAGAATTTGTTTTTTTGTTTTTCTTCCAGGTCTTCACAGAACACATTCCAGGATACAAGTTTTTCAGTGGTAAAAGCTGAACCGGGCGATATCATAGTGTTTGTGCTGGACTACAGTTCTACCATGGGGCAGGTGTGTAATGTACCTGTACCTGGTAATGTAAGAGGGGGAGAGGAGAGACTCTTAACTAAAGTTTCTTGATTAAATAAATAAGTATTGAATTATTATGAGGATATGAAGGCACAGACCGATGATCATACTGTAGTGTATTAAGAAATGAGGCACACGTTGTTGACTTCTGAGGGGCACTGACTGTAGGTTGGTAATTGTGGTTGATGTGACCCCTAGTGCCCACATTGTTTCGACACCTGTGAGTGGGAGGGATAAATACAGTTTGATAAGTGTCGATGAAAAAGTGAATTTGAGTAAAGTTGGTAACAGGAAGTAACTGAACAACTAGCCCTATAGAAGAGTGTGTACCTCTTTTGTTATGTTGTAGGGTTGGTTAAGAAGTGATTTGTTTATGACATAGAGACATCCTAGGCTGTACTTGATGACAGTTAACAAGCTCTGCATGTTTACTGTGATGTTCAATCTAGTTTTAATTATCATCAGAATTTTATTAGTGGTAAGACAACTCTGTATATTTTAGACATTTACACTATTGGTAGATGCCATGAAGTGATGTAGCTATACAGCACCATGAAACATGAGATATTGTTATTGTACAATATGTTGGAGAAGAGAAGTATACTGCAATGTACAGGTAGAAGAAGTTCAAGAGAAAACTTTTGACTAGTTTATGTAAACTCAGAAAAGTCTATGTATTTTTTTTAGTAAACTTTGAGACTCATCCACCACCAGATGACACAGTTTCATGGAGTTTACCTCTTACTTTAAAAAAAATTTGCTCACATTCCTGGAAATAGTGACTGGACTATAGGGACCAAGGTTTTCCACTTGATGTACAGTACGTGGCATATCTAATGCTTGCAGGAAATTCCCATGCTTAAAGCTGGTAAAGAAAATAAGTCTTGGCAAAATAATGGAAGTGATTTATTAAACATTGGCTCAGAGGGCAAGAGTCACAGTGGTTCTTAATGGAGTAGAGTCAGCCTTAAGAAAGGTCCTGAAGGGTATACATCAGTCACATAGATTGATGTGTTTTGAGCCACATCATCAAGTTTGCACATGATTCATCTCTCCAAAATACTGTACTTACACATTCCCACCTTGATTATTATACAGTACAAAACAGTATATGGATGTGGAGGCTACACATTACAGAAAGGCACAACATCACTAGAAGAAATGCAACCCATGATGACTACAGTTATTTGTAAAGTGAAACCTCTTGAATGTGCAGTTATACTAAAGATTATGGGACTAACAGCTTTTAAACCAAGACTATATTGTGTACATCTTCTATAAGCATTTAAAGTTCTGAACAAGATAGATAACATGAACCCAGACCATTTACTTAAAATATCACATACTGTATTACTGTACACACACACAGACAAAATTACATACACAAATACACACAAATAATATTACATCCACAAATACACACACAAATTGTTTGTAGACATGCACACATATGGTATGAATAATACTGTACCATTTCTTTCTTCTTAATTTCAGGTGCCCTCGAGGTGGGACTTCTTGCGGGACTCTGTATGTCAGTTCATTGAGATGATAGCAACGAATAATACCAAAGTGGGCCTTGTCATCTTTAATAATAATTGGGTTGACGGATATCCCCTTTTGACTCTTGACACTGTCGCCAACAGACAGGCTCTGACTAGTGTTATCAAGAATCTTCTTATCCCAAGTGGCAACAAGAATCTTTTAATAGGAATTTCAAAGGCAGCAGATGTAAGTGTTTTGTAAATGTAATAAATTTTATGTGTAATCAGTAAGTTTTTGTTGATTTTTGTCTCTTCCAAGCAAGAATTCATTCACTCTTCTAGCTGTAACAGATGAGTTTTGTTATGATGTTCCTCTTCCACTTTAATGCCTCAAGAGTACAATATATGTATAGTTTATCCTAGTCGCCTCACGCCACATCAGCAGTGCTCCATTCCCAAAATTCCCTCGACACCATACTGTCCTCTCATTGGCTGGCTATGATTTACCACTGTCTATCTGTGAATTTAATTTCTGTTGCTAGGTAGAGTAACATTGTACCATTCTTAAATACCTAGACTAGATATTCTAGAGATTTTTAAAGAAGAGGCACATCTTACCCTAAGAACAGCCTTCACCACTCTGAGAATGGAACTTACACATTTTTTATTTTCCTTTGATTTTCTTTTGAAGTAATTCCAAATCCATATCTTCTAAAACAGACAAAATAAGTCAACCAAATCCAGCCTTATGTACTGTACCTGGCCTTACCAGACTAAATATTTAATCCTGTGATAAAATGTAACTGTCTGATGCAATAATGAAATACAACTTTTTTATATTCATTGATAAATACTAATAAATTAATACTGTTAATTTCATTGATAAAATATAACTGTTCAATTCTGTATGTTTGATTCCTTCATATAACTTACCCATCCTTGTGGCCTCCAGATACTTGAAACAGTTGGACGAGGTACAATTGCACTGGTGACTGAGAACCTGTCAGAATATACTCCAAATCCAGCTGTGGTATCAGCAGCAAAGGGCCATCGAGTAGTGCCCATACTTTACCCATGTAACACAACGGTCCCCCAAAATATGTACGACGACCTTGCCACCATTGTACCCGGCACCTCTGTCCTCACTGTGTTCAATAAATTGGACAAGTTTCAAGTTGGCAATGCTGATTATGTGTTTCAGTCTGTGAGCAATTATGAAACTCTGATGGAACATTTGCTTACACTTGGGGGAAACTCAATTGTTGTGGTAAGTCAATAGATGTTTTTCCTACAAATCTTTGGATCATTGTTAGTTTTATGTTGAGTATGTTATTCTAGGCAATTGGTACAGTACTCATAAAGAATACTGATGTCAAACTATCTCTCAAATGTAAACCTCCCGCCATTTTATTTATTTTTATTATTTTTGGAAAAGTTTATTTTTTTTCTCGATTTAATCCCGAAGGGGGAGGGGGGGGAGGGGTACTGCCAGCAGCACCCTAACCCGGGGCTTAAGGGTTAAGAGGTTAGAATGCTTGCAGTTGCTTAACTTAGGTACACTATAGACAGCCAAGGGGTGATTTAATAGAAGTTTATAAGCACTTCAGAGCCTTCAAGATGCATTTTTATATAGTAAGAAGTAATTACTCTTGACCTCAGAATATCTCCTAATATCAAGTGCACATGGCCTCAAAATGCCCATTATATTGGTCAGACTTCAACCCCCCTTCCCTTGATATTGTTGGATATGCTCCAGCTGAGTAATGGCCCCTGAGAGTCTCAGAGGCCATTACTCAATTAAGTGTTCATATCTGGAACTGGTGGTTGCCCACCCCACTAGAGGCCACCACAGCCTCAGGTTAAAGAAGCCATTAGTACAGAATACTGTCAGGGCTAATTTCTTTGGAGTCAGAGTTTTGAACTCTTGGAATAGACTGCCAGAAAACTTTGTGATGGCAGTGTGTGAGCTTATTTAAGGACAGATTTTGCCAACACTAGCATATGCTCTGGTACAGTCTAGAGCCTGTGCATGCCTAGTACAGTACAGTACTTGCCAACAGTACGTAACAGAGAAATAACTGACTGACTAGTGAGAGAGCTAACCAGTGGCAAAGAGGATATGATGCATAAGAATTTTTATCCGAATTTTCCAGAAAATGCGCCTGATTTTTAACCTTGGAAAATCATTCACAGACCCGGAATTGAGAGAAATTTCTGGAAAATTTTCTAGCAAAGTTCAATTCTGGGTATTAGATTGTTTCAGCTAAGAGGTATATTACTCTCTCTCTGCTTCAAACTCGTCAGAAATTTTGTGGGGGTTTTCATCTACATTACTGTGTAGTCTAGACTTATGAGTGTTCTGAAAGGTTTGATTCTGACTCTTTCCTACTTTTTTCTAATCCTTTACTGTGATCCTGAGGGGGCATGGCTTATTTTCACATTTCTTCCCTAATTTAACCACTTTGTTAGAGATAACTGCTGTATTCAGATCTCAGGATTATTTTTGAGGGGGAAAGTTCATCATGTGTTTTCATTTTTGTCTGACTGACCATCAGACTCCGTACACATTTTATCCTACCATGTTTAATGCAGGACTTTACGTTATACTGGTCAGGTTTTTAACTCTCATCACAAGTTTTTATTTCCTTCATTCATAATTCTTTTTCATTTCTCCAGTGTGAAGCTTCTCTTGAAACTTGCGAGCTTGACGTTCCATAATAAGAATACTGTACAGTACCCTGTTCATGAATTAGACTGTACAGTACCCTGTTCATGAATTAGACTGTACAGTACCATAATAAGAATACTACAGTACCCTGTTCATGAATTAGAGTACCCTGTTCATGAATTAGACTGTACAGTACCCTGTTCATGAATTAGACTGTACAGTACCCTGTTCATGAATTAGACTGTACAGTACCCTGTTCATGAATTACTGTATAATCCGCTCTTCTTACAGATGTCATTTAACTAACCAGAGACATTGTACATTGTTGCATCTGCATGTATATAAAGTATTAATTTAACAGTGTAGTGTTCATAATTATATTATTTTGGAAAATTATGTTTTGAACCATAATTAACTTGAATCTGTTTTCAAAGAAAACAAAGTTTTTGGTCATCACACTGCAAGGGCGCGTGTTTTCCAACACCTACGCCACCCTTATCTTACTTACTTCTCTTGTTCTAGTTCTTATTCTTACTCAGTTCTTTTTGGTAGCATGGACATTCTTTTGGAAGCATGGACATTCTTTTGGTAGCATGGTCATTCTTTTGGTAGCATGGTCATTCTTTTGGTAGCATGGTCGAGGGTCTAGGCACATGGGTACAGTATATGGTAATTCTGGTATCAAGTCACTTGGACGGAAATAAAGGTAAAATACTGTGGGAGAAATGAATACACCTAAAGTACTCAAAAAACAAGTTTATTAATATGAAATCAATGGGAAAAAGATACATTATTAGCATATAACTACCAGGCTCAACTCCTGGGCTTATTGCAGACTCGGTACTTTCTTCTTTACTTATTTTCTTATTTCTTTACTCAACAGTAATTACTCAGATCTTACACTCTTGCTGCACACAACCTTACTGGTGTTACATTACATACATAGCAGGACAAGTTCCTTGGCCCTACTCACAATACATAGTACATGGCACTCCTTGTAGATTACTGTACTTCTCACACCTACTGGTGGTACGTGGCATTACAGTACAGATACAAGACTTTACTCAACATACACGTTAATACTGAAACCAGCCGATACATGGGTCCACTACCCAACATGGGATAATTATTTTCAACTAATTATCCCTAACATACATGTTACAACACTCTCTGTGGACATATAACTTCCAGGGAGGGTCCCGGAGTAGAGCACTGGGGCTCAAAGGCCGTTGTTATGGTCGGTGGTAGCCAGACACATGGCGAGTCTGGGGTCGGGCACCACGAGGCAGTGGAGCATATTAATCAGGCCGCATCGGTGCCATCGTTTCATATATGAACCCTGCTGGGTTTCTACTACATCCGGGGCAGTTGTTGAGTGATGCAAGAATCACAAGGGGATCTGGAGAAACATTGGAGAGCGTCAGGGGACGAAGCATGACACACAAACAAATCTCTGGTCTAAACGACAGACATATTTACGTCATTACTTCTTACACTGGGTGAATGACAATTCAACTGTTGAAGCATGAGCTCTGATGAACACTGATATTCACTACAATTGAATCAAACTGAATGGCTACCCAATACCTGAGAAACATTGGAGAGCGTCAGGGGACGCTCGCCCTGCGTGATGTGCGGGTATATATATCCCTGAGTTGCCAGTGATCGCTACTCACGCAATGACAATAATTACAAACAAACTAACTGTTACTCATTCAAAGATGACCCTCAGTTGACAAAGGTCTGGCAAATTACTTGAGTTGATTTACATAGACTAATTCAAGATTGAGCTTCCCAGGAGAAAGTGGAATAAACAATGCATTGATAACTGTCTTGGGACACTGGGAGGGAAACACAAGTGTAGCGTCTATGGGGGAAAACACTTCTTAGGGGTCGCTAACCCATTCATGTTTTGCGGTCGTGGAGTTTAATAAGAATCATTAGTTAAATAGACTAGCAGTCAACGTGATCACGACAACACTGACACCAACCTTGCCATCGTCACCTCTGTTGTTATTATTGTCTGGTTATTTTTTCTTTACACCCACTCCCTGTGCTCTTGTTTTATCAGTTAATCTGTTTCTGTACATTTATTTTACTTTTGCATTTATCCTCTTTGCCACTGATCGTCTGTTAGCCTTTGAGCAGTCGGTCACGTCTCTGTTAACCACCTTTGGCATGTAGTGGCACCAGAATTTATCTGTACCACAGAATGTGGAAGGTATTAGTAAGTGAAGTGGTGAAATAGTAATTAAAATATTCAGTATGTTTGTATGGAGGTGACTAGTGAGGTGGAAGTAGTTCTTAACCTAACATAAAACACAATGAACCACATTTTAGGTGTTTTAGGGTTCTGTGGGTTGTAATTGTTAAAGAGAATAGATGATCAATATATGATTCTTTTATTTCATGCACTGTGTAATAGAATGGGTCATGGGGTGGGGTACCTGAAGCTCCCTTAGCCCCACTGGATTTGCCACTTGACTGGATAGAGTTGAAATGGATGTAACTGCAACAGTCTTAATATGTTTAATTAATATTTTTAGTCAATATTTATATACTGTACAGTACTGTATAGAAACTTTAAAAATTTCTTTATGGATAACCTACAGTACTTTTTTTATTCCAGGTTGCAAAGCAGAGTTGTTCTTCTTTGCAGTGTCTTATGATCCTTCCTGTTGCCAACAGCACACAATATGAATCAGATTTTCTAATTGAAGTACTTCACAGCACTAGTGAAAACCCAACTTTCTATAATGTTGCAATTACTGGTCCAGCAAATAGCATACATACCGGTGATAGTACAACATATACAAGCCTGGTCTCCAAATTTGAAAGTCTACAGGTAACTGGTAATAATTTATAGAGAACAAAATTTTAAACGTATATATTTTACAGTTATAAATCAGAGCAAAAGTGTTTTTATTAAATGAGATTCTTTACAGGATGGGAACTACTTCGTGAATGTATCAAGACTATTTTCGGTCACATCCGTAAATACTTCTTTGTTAGCGACACCAAAAACAAACATGAGCAGTTTCCATGTACTGGTGTGGTCAACTGATGGACTGAGTAACTTGATCTACACCACAACATCTGTCCCCACACTCTTTGTGATGGTGAGGCTACTTGTACTGTACCACTTTTCAAGTGTTTTCTTGTTAATATAGTGCTACAGGACTTTATCCTTTTATGCTAAATGAAGTATAAATTATTGTGATATTTATGGCATATAGTATGTTGCTCCAAGTCTTAAATGTAAAATTCTAATGCTCAAAATGTTGACATAGGTGACACAGATGTGGCGTCATGTATTACATGCTAATGTGACAGCTGTTATTACTCATAAAAATGGAGAGACTGTCACCCTGAAGCTTTATGACAATGGTATTGGAGGTGAGTAATTTTTGCACTCGTTGTCTCCTTTTTTAACAGATAGGAATTGTAGGTTATCCAAATTACTGTACTGAAACACTGAAGGTAATCTTAGGACAATCTTCTCACAAATTTGTGCAATACACTTCCCTTTGACAAAGTACGGTACTGTACATCTTAATGTATACTCGTGCAGAAAGAAGTAGATAAAGCTAACTAAAAATATTTAGTATGTAATGAATGCAAAAGTTAATATTGTAATGTGAATGAGTGTGTACTGTACTGTAGTATATAATAAGAGAGCCAAGATACTAGTTGATGGCCTCATAAAACTCCTGACAAACACAGTAAAATGGTACTGTAGATTTTATTTTCAGATAAACAGCAATAATTTCTTGGAGAACTTATGTACACTTTAGAGTTACAGGTACAGTAATGGTAGTTGTAATTTAACCCTTGCTTGTTTTATTTGCATCGATGTTATATAAAAAGTGATGCAAATTTCTGAAAATATTGTTGTGAAGAGCCTTTGGGAACTTATTTTATTCGTCAATAAGATAATACTTTTTAAAAAAGAATGCTGGATAAATTTGTTACTGTAAACAGTATGTTAGTGATGCCTACAGACTAGTTTTACTGCAGGTGACACAACAGGCAATGACGGAATATACTCGGCCTACTTGGTGGGGCTGAATGTAAATGTTGATGTCAGTATCACAGTGACTGCCACAGACAACGGCGGTCAAGCGCGTCTCCTAGGACTTGCTGCTGGTTCTGCTCCTGTCACAGGTCAGTGCCATGTTCTGCCACCATCATCCTCACAGGTAGCAAAGTAACAGCATGTGCCAGTGTTGGTCAAAACTCTCCTTAAATGAGTTCGAACGAAGTTCATTCAAACAATTCTCTATACAGTACTTGTGGCTTCTTCAACTTGAGGCTGTGTCATCTAGTGGGGCTCCAAGTATGGACACTTTGACTGGGCGATGTTCTTTGAGATGATTATAAATGTATTAAATCACTTCTTGCCCGTCTATAATGGCAGTTGAAGATGTTCTAATCTCTCTTGGTAAGAGATGTGTCGGAGTGCTGGCATCAGTTTGGTACCCCTGCTTTGTACATTCTCAATGACCAAACAAAATTAGTGCTCCAGCCTAAATTAACCTAACTAAACTTGAACTTCACCTAAATATTATTAAAAGATTTAGGTTAGGTTATGTAGGTTAGTTTGGTTAATTTTATGAATAATAAATTATATAATGTAGCAGTATCTGATGCAGTACTTTGGGAAGTTTCCAGTCTCGACATATGTCAATAGCAATGCTTGTGACTTTACAACCATTAAATACAAAGAAAACCCAATTTAATTTTAAATTTTCAGATCAAGCTTGTTGTGGGAGTAAGTTGATCATCCCAACTGAGCTGCTGGATGACCCAGGATCCTTCACAGTCTCCTCACTGGGTGTCGCAGGCCGTACTGCGGGAAAGCAGCCTAATTCACTGCCTCCTGCTCAAATCACTGATCTTAAGTCTTCACAAGCTGGCTACAGTGTGTTGCTCACATTTACAGCACCAGGTGATCAACTGGACCAAGGCAGAGGTCAGTTTTCCTTACATTCTCTTGTTGATGAATCAAAATTTGGTCATGATGGTAGCCATAGCACTTGTAGTCTTAGTAAAAGTGATATACAGTACTGCACTGTAGCTATCATTGATTCTATAGGTAAAAGTGGTTCATCTGAGCCCAACAGCTTTGTTGTCAGTCATAAACATCTCTACCCTTGTGCAGTGCCTTCTTAGCTCTTATTAACCAGTTGTATAGGAGCTCCCCTCTTTGCTTAAGAAAACCATCTGGTATTAATTAGATAAATTATTAAAAGTGGCATCCCCGTAGTGAAGGGGTAACTGGCACAGGTTCAGAATTCAGATATATTTTGGAGCCATTGCATGCCCAGTTCTTGCCAAACGGTGCTCAACCCTTAAGAGGGCAGTGGCACTTTTACCAGTTGTTACTTATTCCAGTTAATACCAGAAAATTTTATTCAGCTGAGAGAAACTCCTGCTCTCTGAAGGGTATATCTTATTCTCTGCACCATATTCAACCCATACAATGCTTACAAGGTAATCATTTTTACCCCTTACAGTTTCGTCTTTTCATGTTTTACACCCATATGTTGTCTTATGAACCCCCCTCCCAGTTCATCCTCATCTGTCTCTTGATACACTTCTCTTCCCTCAATACATTCCTCAGTGCACCTAATACTCTATGACCCTCTTGTTTATTTCAACTTGCATTGTTTCTTTTGCGGATAGACACACACACACACACACACGAATAACATGTCTAAATTATGGGGGGTCCCCTACCTAAAAGTGATAGTGTAGACTGAGGACGTAGTATAGCTGAGAGTGTAGTCGCAGACATAGGTTCTGAGTTGCTCCTCATCCCCACCTAGTATAAATACAGGAAAACCTCTATTTACGATGTGCCAATCTATAATTCGCGTTAACGATGTTGATATATTAAGACCACTTCCCTATTTGTAATGTAAATAAACTCACATTAACGATGTTCATCATTCCGCCAACTCGGAATATGGAACGCATCTCTCACCTCATTTGTCAGCTGAGGCATCATCTACCCGAACGCTGCCTAGTGGCCATCTGGTGAACTACAGTCCAGGCATTGTGTTTTCTTGGTTACATGTGTGTAAGAAATGGAGCTAAATGTTCATCGACCATCATCAGTGTTGTTATTTAGCAGTTTTTTTTTTCCCACCTTACAGTGGGATGACATCACTAAAGTTCATTTTGTATTCTGTTTTGGTGACTGAAGTGATTTTTGCTGTTTTTTTTTTGTGTGTGTGTGGGTGTGACTGAAAAGTGCTTAGCCTCTGTTGTTACAAACACGAGGTGAGGAGCAGCAGCTGGTATCATTATTTTTGATAAAATTTTCTTCACAGTTGGAAATTATAAAGTTTCAGTGTTCTGTGCTATACAGGTACAGTACATATACTCAGTTTTAGTGATTGTGAAATGTTTTCACACTAACTGTGAAGTGTTTTCTCTAGTGATTGTGAAGTGTTTTCTCTGGTGATTGTGAAGTGTTTTCTCTGCTTTAGTGACTGTGAAGTGCTTTCCCTCTGTTTTTTTGACAACTTTAGAGTTCCCTTAGCCTCCAAGGGGACATGTGATGGCGACTAAACTTGTTCATAATGATGTGGTGAGTGTTGTTTAATTGTGTTGTAGTGCTAGTAGTATTCTAGGATTCTTTTTTTTTTATGGATGTCTGACTGGCCAGGAACCTATTCTATTGCACCTCATGTTATAAGTAACCTGATTTATGATATTTTGACTGGCAATGGGGTTTTCAGGAACCTAACCCCATCGTAAATAGAGGTTTACCTGTATCATGCAAAACGATCTGGACAAGCTACTGTATTTAGATGGTCACAAGACTGTTAAATGCCTTCTAACATAAAATTTAAGACTGAACATTGGATAGTACAAATCTAATTGCAACTATTCTATTAAAATTTTTAGGGTACAGGTTGTACCTCTCTAGTCCGGCATTCTGTGGTCCGGAAACTCCCATGGTTCGGAACGATTTTAGTTTGTCCAATAGGTAGATAGGCAGCATTTTTTTTTTTTACTTATCTGCATTATTATTACAGGAGTATTAAATTTTTGCCCCTCAGGCCCTAATGTGGGTCAGTGACCTATGCACGGGTGGGCTAATCACCATAAAAAAAACAACAACAAAGCCGCGGTAAATTAAGGTTTGTTTACATCCGGCAGTTTGGCTGCTCGCTCTCTCTCTCTGCTTGTCTATACAGAGTAAAACATTTAACCCTTCAATATATATGAGCAGTAAATAAGTGTTGCTTTCATATTCTTATGTTGAGTAACGACGATATGTTTTCACATTGGCGCAGTCTCAATTTCTTCTTTACCATTAATGGTTAGCTACTTATATTGTTCCATTTATTACATTAAATAACATTATTTCAAACAAGCATATTAATTTTACTACAGCTACAACCAGGGTCTTATTTTCTTCAGTTTTATATGTAGAACCAAGTCAGTCACTGGTTTTGTAATCAACGAAAACAATGCTGTCTCATTTCCTTGTGTGTTTTAATATTCTATGTATTATTAATGAATTGTATTGCCCATTTTGCACACAAACATTAATTCAATAAAAAAGACATTCAGTTATAAACAATAATTAATCTTTTATACATAAGAGAAATGACGCTGTTTACAAGATTGTGCACATTGTCTGAACGTTGGTGGGCTGTTCAAACACGTCGAAATTCGAGTTTCTGCCGTCAAAATTTTAAATTGTTTTGTTTTTTGTGTGTTCAAATAAAAAACGTCGAATTAAAAACTCGCAAAATTTGAGAAGCTACTGTACAACATTTAACCCTTCAATATGTCTTCAAAGAGACCATGAAGCAGAGAAAGTGGTGCTAGTGCTTCCAAGCATAAGCACAAGTCACTATCTATCCAGGAAAAGGGTGAATTTCCACGGTCCGGAAATTTCCATGGTCCGGCACCGGTCAGGTCCCGAGGTTGCCGGACTAGAGAGGTACAACCTGTATTGTTTATAAGGAAAAATCCAGGCAACTTGAAAGACCAACTCTGAAGGGACACAAGTGGGAGCGGCAGTGATAAAAAGCCTACAGAAATTTAGGAATTATGTGTCGTACTTTCCAATAGAGCAAAGATAAGCAATGCTGCTTTATCTTCACAAGTCTATCATATATTCCCATCTGGACTACTGTATACAGACACAGAAAACTCATACCCACAGACATAACATCCCTAGAAAAGTTGCAACACAGAGTATTGAAGATGATTCCCGAATTAAATCATTTTGACTGAGGACCTTAAGACTAACAGCTCTACAGACAAGACACAATAGGACAAATTTCATACTGTATATACATTTAGAATCTTGAAGGGATGGAAAACATAAACCTGAGCCACAACTTACAGGTCACCAAGATGTCATGCAGTATGATTTTAAGGATATACTGTACTTCTTTACACTTACAGGCAGTATATGTGTGTGTACAAGTACAGTATTTTACAGTTAAGACACTAAGTATTACAGATAACAGGTTCTGATAATGAACTTCCTTTTCAGCCACAAGTTATATAATACAGTACCAAGTATATGAAAACAACCAAATTCAACAGGTTAATAAGACAGATAAGGGAACTGACACTACTGTCCAGTTTTCTCTCCTTCCACCTTACTGTGACACTCTCTACACCTTCACTGTCATAGCCATTAGTTCTCAAGGAACGGCAAACAATGTCTCCAATGAGGTTCGTAACCAGGGGTTGTGCTCTGTGCCAACTCCAAATTTAACAAAGGGTGAAATTGCAGGAATTGTTATTGGATCTCTTCTGGGATTTATCATCATTATTATTATTATATATTTATGTCTCAAGCGTGATCACCTGGAAGATGTTTGGCTATGGCAAATGCTCACGTGCAGATGTATTAGGAATAAAAAAGACGATAGCACAGTCTACAACAAACCCCCGCCTAAGTTGGCCGCCAAGAGGAGTGATATTATCCGTAGCAACACATCGGGTAACTCTGAACCAATCCGTACAATAAGCGACCTCTATACCAAACCAAACTTGCATGCTAAGAGAGAAATCCGGAAAAACAGACAGGAGGACATGGATGATGGAGGCTTTGGTGAACATCTACGACGAAGTGAAAACATTCAAATGAATGCCATCAGTGATAACAGTAGTCAGAGGTCATCCCCATACCCAAACCCATACAACACTCACTCAACAATGCCCATAAATCAGGTTGGCCTTCCCTCTGCTACAAATCCTAACTATGGATATGCTATAAAACAGAAATCTTATATGACAAACAGACCCCTGGAAGACAGTGATGATGGGTCTCATGACAATTTTGCGTATGATGGTTACAGTGGCAATGGACTCCAGCCACCCAGGAAACCCAGAGTCAACACACAGGTATAAACATTGTGTAAAGCAACATATCATCAACCAAGGTGCCATCCTCAGATCCAGGGGTTAGTGACCCCTACAGCAAACATTTTTGGCTTGTGTATCGACCTTTTTTGTGTGTTTTATTGTAATGAACATTGTTTCAGAATGTACAGATCTTTCCTGATATTATTTGTCATTTTTTTTCTGAGCTGGTTAAACTGACATCTAGGTTGGTTTAAATTGCTCTTTAAACATATGCTTAATTTTTCTGATAAAAAAAAAATCCAACTTGATAATCTCTAAAAGATATTTGTATTAATTTCATTCGAGTGATTGTAGTTTTTTTATTTATAATTTATTGTATGTAAGGTAAGGAGCACTTGATCCTCCCTGGGCCTTTATATAAAATTTGGTCAAAATCCTGGAGGTAGCTTCTATGAAGTAGCTTCAAGTATTTAAATTAATGAAAAAGGATTGTAGTAAGATGGGCCATAAAAAGCAGATAAGAGCGACTGTTTATACATCACTTTCAGTGAATTAATTGGTCCTGTAATGTTGCAAAACAAGAAATTCCAGTACAGTACAAGTATAATGAAAGTATAGCAGCTCTTCTTAACCTCCAACTACAGTGTAACCCAATTCAGTATTACCTTGTATACTTGAGATACATTTGTTACATCAACTCTGTTTGCCATTATGGACCAGCGTCAACTTTTATGAAAATAATCACCGTAATGAATCTGTTTCTCTCTATCACATGTCACTTTACAGCAAATTTATTTGTTAAATAATATTATGGTGGAAGGGGGAGGGAGAGAGACCAACTCACACCCACCCTTATTGCTCACCAAATTTCAGATTTATATCACCCATTATGAAGGGATCATACTCTGTTATTAATAGTTTAACTGAATAAAATATAATTCAAGGCAGGTTATTGTACAACTCAAAGCCTTCTTTGTGGTCAGTAATAAAAATACCCCTCTGTAAACTTCAATTGGACTAAGTACTGTTCTGTACTTATAGTTGACCATAGTAAGGTTTTATTGTGTACAGTACGCCTTTAGAAGTACTTAATTTTAATTAGTGAAACTTTGTTAATAATAAAAAAATAATAATGATTTGTCACCATGAGTCGAGTAATTTACAGCCATTTATTGTAGTGAAATTCACGCCAATTGTTTCATTAGCAGTTGACTGATTAAATTATAGTACTGTATGTGTTGGGGTTTGTACATTTTAAAGTTTTATTTTGCATATAATATTAAATGAACTTTATGGTAACTTGACGGCCATACATAATTTTCACTGTACTGTATCTGTAGGCTACTGCTCCTTCATATTGTATATCATCATGTTACCAATACCATAAGTCTCCCCCAGGCTGTGCACTGACTAGCCCTTATCTAATTTCCGTACAATAATAACTTCCTGCATAACATACGTACTTTCTCTCCGCACTCACATTGGGATGCCATAATAAGAACAAAATTCTAAAGGACTAATTGAAAAAAATCTCGGAGTTGATCATTTCAAATTTAAAATGGTAAACACTGACAAAAGGGTGATGACAGCACGTGGAAAGAGAGTTGTGTATAGCCAGGGATTTTATTTTGTGGTTGGAATTGGATTTTCAGGTTGGAGATCACATTTAATAATTTATGTTTGTTCTGTAGAAACCAATTAGAAAAGTCTTTATATAGAATCTGTATAGTACTACAGGTATCCCTTGTTTAGTGCAGTTATTGTGTTCCTGAAAAAACATGTCAAATGAACTGATTTATTGATGTATATATTAAAGGGGAATGAAAATCTATAATGTAATTCATGTTCGACATAAGCACAGTCAATGCGATTAACATAATGTAACGTGGTATCAGGAAAGGGTTTGTAAACTGCCTCCAACTTTTCTTTTGGATTACTGTATATCTTTGAAAACTGGACCATTCTCTCCACTGGGGTCGAGAAGGAGGGGAAATTGTAAGGTACTGTACTGGACTCACTTAACCTTAATGTACTGTACCTGTATATAGCAAGTTAATATTTTTTTGAGTACATTTATATCAAACAAAAATATTATTCTACGTACTGTAATACTGTACATTAATATTTCTTTCAACGCAAGCCTTCAACAAAATAGAACCACATTGACCATAATTAAATCTGCTAATATCGCCGACATTCTTATACCTGTATTAAAAAAACATTAAGATAGATAGTGTATAAATTTATATCTTTGTTCAATACCATCTAACAAGAAATGGAATCAAAATATTAAAATACAGGTATAAATCTATATAATATTTAGTAACCCGACTGTATTCATCACACTACAGTATACGTGTAGGTAGTCTCATCACTGTGTATGGTAATGTCTGCTCGCTATCATCTCTTCCTATATGTTTATACAGTATTAGAAAAATTATCAGTACGTATATTATATAAATTATTTTTATTAAATGTAACCCCCACCAGATACTAAAAATATAAATTTATACACAGTTTGATAAAGCGAGTGTTTTGTCCGTCCAATAGAGGTAGTGTTCAGCTGTACCTGAGCACTTTTTTTATTAAGAGACTCCTTGTATATTGTTTATGTAGTATTACTATTATCAAAACAAATCCTTCAGATGTAAAAAAAGAAAAATGCAGTACTGTACGTATAAATGAAATTACAAGATGAAAAATAACCACAACATGGCATATATATATAGCTCACAGGTTTGGAACGGTCAAAAATTTCTGTGATGTGAACAGATGCAAATGAAAAGACATCTGTAAATCTTCATTTGTGTCAGGTATTTGTAAATTTAAAGTGAATGAGATTCTTCTCTTCAAGTGTAAGTTTTTAATTATTCAGAGTGATTATTCTTTATACTTCCTGTTTCTATAACTTTTCTTTTACGAATTATGCTTCTCATATGTTGGCACCGTTTTAGTACCACTACTAATGCCAATAACAACCATTTCCAAAATGCCTCTGATGAGCTCATTATTTAAATCTTGTTATCCCCAAATATTCTGATGTGCAATTAATTAATTTTGTAAATCTTATGCGAGTGATATAATTTTTTTTACTGTGCCTTTGTTGACTTACTATGTAGGTAAGATGTGAACCATGAAGTGTGTCATGAGTGGATGTTGTGTATCTTTTCTTTGTTCCAATTTATAATTGGTCATCAAGTACTCAATACTAAAACACTGTAAATAGAAAAAAATTAGTAAAATTTTTTAATAAATGGAAATTATGTTATTGTTGTTTCCCTTTACCTCACTAAATATATGATGTTGATGAAGAAGTTTTCGGTAATGAACTTACTTTGAAATTTTAAAGATCAGATACTTATTTAATCCCTAGGTACTGGGCTACTGTAGGCTTGCAATTGTGAGAGAAAAAGATGAATGCCTGCTTGGTGATTCAAACCACTGAAATAATAATGTCATGTGATGGGAACCGAAGCCCTGTAAGCACCGTCATGTGCTGTATCTAACAGGTAGTCATTCCTATGGGACCCACTGTCACTATGTAGGGGTGTAGGAAAGGGGTCTGGCTTGCATTTTTATGCTCACAAGACAGATGTTTCAACCCACATATACTTTTCGAACTGGCAAATGAGTGTGTGTGTGTGTGATGCTTTAGATTATGGTCAATTTCCATCAGAAAGCCAGATAGCTTGTAATAGTGGGAAATAAAAAGATGGTAAAAGTAATACTGTAAAGAGAACTAATAGTACTTGTCAATTTTATTCTAACGTCAAAGCTCGTACATAACAGAGTTTTACCTGAGGTTTCATTTGAATATGGATGATTTATAATATTTAAGCTCTTCAATACTTTCTTTGATATCATCCAAAGCTCTATGAGACACTTTCTTGCTGGGGGCAGCAGTAAAATCCTCCGGGTACCAACGTCTGTGGATGGAAACATGAAATTATTTTTTTAACCACTTATGTAGAAGGTCCCCGGTAGTGAAGGGGGTTAATATTATAAGCCTTTCTTGTTTCAATGCAGGTTGGCTGAAATAAGGAGCAACACAGACTGTTTCATTTAATAATTTATTCTACCTTCTACAATATGAGGTCAGTTTGAAAAGTTGAAGTCAATACCTTAAAACTGAGTTGTAGATAATGTTCAGCCTAGAAATGACTCACCTGCACAGCTCTTTGACGGTGGAAACATCAACAATGCGATAATGGAGATGCTTCATCAACTTAGGCATGTATTTATCCAAGAACTTCTTGTCTGCATGCACTGAGTTACCAGCTAATGGGGCCTTACCTGTTGAAACATCATAAGAAATTAGAAAAATATATACCTGTATAAAATAATAAAATTAAGCTCTGTTAATTTAAAAAGTCCATCTCAAACTATAAAAGTAGAATCACCAGTGACCTTCATCAGTAAGTGGGTCACCATGTCTCCGTTACTGTTTGCACCTATAGCTCTAAACCTCCATTGAACTTTACACGAGTTTGTTTGTCAGTCTTACTCCCTTAGATCCAAGGGGTGAACAAGTTATTGAAGCTACAAACAATTTCTTATCCATTTTGAGAGGAGGGGGGGAAGAATGGGAGAAAAAAAAAAGAATTGTTTGGTGCTTCTGAAAAACATCCTTACTTGCTACATCTTCCTTCACAAATATTTTACTGTAAGGATAATACAGTTTAACTGATGCCACAACTGTGAGCAGATAAAACACTCGCTGGATTCAAGGAAAACTTTATGTAATCACTCACCCTTCTCGGTGTGCTGAGTAACAAACTGGAGCAGCTGGTCCTCTGCTGCTGAAAGGGAGATGATGCTCTTACGACAGCCCTCTGTCAGCCCAGACTGTTAAAAAATTTCTGACAATATAAAGAACTGCTTCTGGCCTGTTACGATCTAGAACACTTAAATTATTCATAAACAAATTATTAAATAAGAATTCACAGTACTATACAGTACAGTACCTTGCCATGGTGCTGCCTACACCAGTCATTCATGTTGTCCAGCACTTTGTCCTCCACCTTCAAGATGATGTTAGGGCCCTCTGACACAACATTTAGTTCACTGTCTGTAATAATAACTGCTGCCTCCATAATTTCCTCTTTCTCCACATCCAATCCTGTCATCTGTAAACCAAAGAAAAAAAATTGAGTTATATACAATTACAGTCAATTAATAGTAATGCTCAGGTTTACTTCTGCCATTTTAGATCTGATATTTTGATTAGGATTTTTACTGTTATTTCTATTAAAGCATAAAAAGTAAATCTAGTGGTGAAGAAGGGGGAAATAGTGTGAATAACTTACAACTCTAAGAAACCAAAAAATTAAACCAAGACCACTAAACTAGATTCATTTGCACTCTTATACATTATTTTCACCCATTTCTTTCCTGTTCTCTCAAGGAATCTTCTTTAAAACAAAGATATAAGTCAGGCAGCAGGGATCAGTAGGGTGAGTGGCTGAGACCCTGAGAGTAGTCAGCCCCCCCCACCCCACAAAGTTAAAAATATGGTTATTTATGAGTAAACTGCTACCACCAGTTGTTCGATTTCGTCCATTTTTGCCACATACATTCTTATCATTATACTAAATATGAGGCTAAAATGATGTCTTTATGTGCTTTATAAGTAAATACACTTAAAAAAAATCTGCCACTGTCGGCGCGTGTTGTCTGCTCCGGTCCGACTAATTACCCAAATGAAGCCGCAATGAAATCAAATAATGGTCCTACATGAATAAATCAGACTGCCAATCACTTCTCAACTAGTATTTGGTGTCACGAAGTCACAAAAAATTGGTAAACGTAATTTAATCCGAGTTAATAGATTGCGTGCTTGTACCGAGGGAGCGAGTAATTACCCAAATGTAGTCGCAATGAAGTCAAATAATGGTCCTACATGAATAAATCGGACTGCCAATCACTTCTCTATTATTATTTGGTGTCAAAGTCACAAAAAATTGGTAAACTTAATTTAATCTGAGTTGTGTTAGGTTAGGTTAGGTACATGTACTCGATCTATTAACTCAGATTAAATTAAGTTTACCAATTTTTTGTGACTTTGACACCAAATAATAATAGAGAAGTGATTGGCAGTCCGATTTATTTATGTAGGACCATTATTTGACTTCATTGCGGCTACATTTCGGTACATTTGGTTAATTAGCCAGACCCGTCTGCTCTGATTGCTTACAGCCGACCCGTTTGGTCCGAGTGTATTCTCATGTTCACCAAAAATATAAAATTACACCGTGATACTTCAACAAACTTGCTTTCATTGGTACTGGACACCTTAGTAAGTACTTTTTGTTTAATATAGCGAGGGGTCTGGGGTGGTGGAGCCCCCAGCTAGTAAGTTAGGTTAGTTTAGGTTAAGTAGATTTCTTTGATTAGTTCAGGCTCTTAAAATACATAACTATGACAAAAACATGTGGGAAAAATGAATGAAATCAAACAATTCCTTCTGGTGGTAGCGGTTTCCTCTTATATTCCCATTTATTTACTATGAACTGCCACAGTTTTTAAGACGAGAGCTGAAATTTGGTGTGTACACAACTCCCCACTGGGTCAGTTACAGTACTCAGATGTTTTAATGCAATGCCCTAACACTACACTAAAAAATTCGTTTTTCCGTATTGACGTAAATTGTGTACCTAACATAACTCCTCTCCCTACATCACCTCACTTAAGATGTAATGAATACCTCAAGATCCACCCACACTAATCTTTCACTCAGTCTCGGTATTTTGGTGGGAATATCAGTGTGGGAGGACATGGTGCGGGGAAGGAGCTTCACGTGTGGCCTCAACAGTGACCTCCAACACCCCGCCACCATGACTGCTCCTTCACCATCACCGTGACTAAAACATTACTCCCGCTCACTGATTAATTAATTATCCTTGTATAGTTTATAATTTCACAGCTTATTATTCGTTCTGGAGGTTATTCTCTTCTTTATTACTTTATTGTGAAGTGTATTTACCGAGGAATGGAAACCGGTAGTGTCTCCTATCTGACATGTCATTTGGAAGATATGCATTATAACGCTATACTGTACTACCATCACTCCCTTAAGTAAGATACACTGACACACTGAAACAAGAGACATTTCAAGAAGAGACTCAGTCATTACGATAAACTTGTAAAATAAATAAAATAATAGTTTCAGTTCCATATGACTTGAGTGAAATATATCAGATGGATGACGGACATAGATATCTTAAGCTATTCTGCTATATTTATATCTAAGAAATTATAAATGCTTATTATAAAATATATTTATTAATGTAGAGAAAAGTTTATAATTTTCTAAAGATGTTACGGTACTCAAGGCCCGGTGTCAACAACCCTTGCTGGATGACTGTGACCGTCTCAGTTAATTATGGCTATAACTTTATAACTACAAGGTATGTAAAGATTAAGGCTGATATATTCTTGTTTTTACTGTGGCTGTGATGTAATAAAGTAGAGTAAGAGAGAGTTTATAGTCTCTTTGATGTATATTAATCTTAGCCAAAATGTGAGTTGTTCCGGCCAAGGAAAATGATTATTCATTATATCATTATTTATAATATATTTCACACATAAACTTGGTTAAATAAAATAATTCTAGAGATGTTATACACGTTTTAATTAGTACTGTATGAGAACACTGCTACCACCAGAAGGAATTTGATTTTGTTAATTTTTTCCACATATGTTCTTATCATTATAGTAAGTATTTTAAAAGAGGCGACATTTACGACAACTTAATAGCTCTGGTTTATGGTTCTTTTAATCTGACTGGTAATTGTTCCCTAAAGCTGATGAAATTGTCGGTATTATTTTAGTTTCGGTCATCTGGGGAATCTCTAGGGGGGGGGGTGTCTGGAGGGGAAGCCATCTGGTTAGGTTAGGTATATAGTTCCTGGGTTCTGTGGCTAGGTTGGGTTGGTTAGGTTAGGATAGGTTGGGTTGGTTAGGTTACATTAGGTTAGATCTAAATATAGATATGACAGAAACTAAAAATTTTATTGTCTGGTGTTAGCTGGAGTAAAATCTTAAGGGTGAAAAATATTAAAAATAATGCTGCTCTAAAAACAGAAATGCTGAAGAACACCGCTTCAAGTTAACCCCTTGTGTACAGTGTTGCTTCTGAACTGAATAAAATCATCTAGCGTTAGCCAAATTAAATATTAAAAGTTTTGTCCACCATAGTGAAGTAGTTTTCAGGACTGAGTGAGTTAAAACATTATCTTCATGTTTACTTTTTTTATATTTAGCCCCTCAGCCTCCCCGCGGTCATCATGGCGCCGGGGATAACATCAATAGATCCCAGTTCTCTCAAAGGACTGCTGGCAGAACATCAAGACATATGCACCTTAGAGTTAACAGCTGTCACAGGACTAGAAGAGGTATTTTACTTTATTATCATACATAAATAACTTGTATTAATAAAGATAAGGGAGGAGTTTTACTAACACACAAGAGCCATCTGTTGAAGGTTCACAGGTAATCTTGTATATGATGGATGTAAAATCACGGGATCCTTTGTTTACCGGTGGCCAGTCTAAGAACTTCTCGGAGCACCAGACACTGCTACACTATGTCTATCTTTCATAAAATGAACCAAAGTAACTTATGTAACCTAACCTACTTTAGACTTGATTTGTGCATAATTTACCTCCTGACTATATGAAGATCATATGCAACTGCTGTTCTGCAGTGATCCAACCAATATTCTGCCAACACTACAAACAGCAGGACAGTATTTGACACTTTGGGAAATTCCTGGATTCACCGCACTTGTAAGGAAGAGTGCCCGTAAATTTACTCCACTAAATTCAAGATTACTTAAATCCGTGGTAATACCTTCTGGTCCCAGATTTTTCAGTTGACAGACACTTTACTTTACTGTACCAACAAATGCAATAGTCTAACATTAATAATTAGTGAGCACTGTACAGTATGGTCCCTTACAAAATGTACACTGGATGAGTCTCATAAGGGAATTTTTGATACTATCATTTCAGGAACATCATTTACTGTCAAGGTCACAAACACACTTCCAAGTGTGTTACTGTTTCTGCCCCCATATGTTTTACTGATGTAATAAAGAACATTTCTAAAGTTTTCCTTTACTCAAGATGATAATCTTCAAATTTAATTTGTAGTTTGTACAGTATTCTAAATTGTTTCTCATCTGTAATGGTGAAATTTTCTTTTATTCATTACTTTTGTCTTGTTTTCTCATGCAACAGGTTGCAGCAGAGGAGTGTCAGGAGAAGCTGGGCGTTAACTGTGTTATAGCCAGAGGCAGAGTGTTTATTGACATACATGTTCAGCAAGTTCCAGAGGTAAGTAAAGCAACTTGGCCACTGTTTTAAATATGGTGATTTGCCTTTATAGTACAGTACAGTAATTACTCAAAATTTTAAATTATGAACCCAGATCCTTCATCAGCAAGTAAAAGAGTGCATTTGTATGAAATTTCAGCTAAATTCAGTGGTGTACCCAGAAATTTTCTGCAGGGGGACTTTGAACCAAACATACCAAGTCATTGTTGATATACGAGATAATTAATGTTTTTCTGTACGTTGATGATGAATTTACCTTTCATTAAGTGATGTAGTGTTCTGTACAGTATCTTAATTATATCTGGCACTTACATTATCATGGAATGAATACAGTACAGTAAATACAATTGTACATTATGTTCAACAGGGTGTTATCTAGAGACCTGCTGACCAATCTTTTCAACAGGTAAATCTGAGGAGCACCAGTTAAAGTTTGCGTAATGAGGTAAAAATTTTCTTAATAAACAAATGGTGACATGGATCTATTCACTAAAATACTAGAGAATAATTAGTGCTCTCTCCAGCACAGAAAGCCACCGATCCTTCTGCCTGTCTGCCTGTGTGGGAGGCTCCAGGAGGAGGGACACCTCCTCTTGTACCACCTCCAGCCCACGCTTCATGTATCCTGGTTGACGCCAGTGACAGGTTACTTTTCAGCCCTAGATAACATCCTGCTTCTCTCTATTAATGATAACAACATCTTGATTATCTTTTCATGCGCTTTTATTTTTTGATATAAATAAGTGTTGACTTACAGAATTATTTTTTCTTTCTTTTGTAAAATCGTGGATCAATTATGGATGAACATATAGAGAGCTGTTTTGATTTCAGGTCTTTAAGCTTCGATCCATTGACAATGTCAATGTTATACTACAGATGGTCACTAACTTCTCCTTCCCAGATAACAGGGTAAGTGAATCAGAGCATTTGTTTTTATCTGTGTGTGTACATGTGCATGTCCCGTATAAATACAGGACCCAGAGGAGGTCGGGAGATGGATAAGGTGTCACAACATCGTGTCCTCCTTTAAACCATGGTATAATTTTTTTCCCTCCAATTATCCACTTTATTTTTTATCTCTCATTCTTGCACTACTGGAATAATCATTTCATTTAATGGTCTGAAGTGGCAGAAATTCAAGTACTGTACTAGTACAATATAATAAAACTTTTGCCTCTGCCTCCACTTACAAATAGAATAAAGGCTTATATGATTGGGTTATCCTTGGTTGAATCAACTTAATGTTTGCCATAGTTTATTGTATATACAGCACAGCACATTTGTTGTTTCTGTACAAAATGAACCAGTATGAACTTATGTGACAAAAAATATAAAGTGAACAAGTATTGGGTTCATGATGGGTCGGTCTTGAGTCCCCTCCTGTTTATCATGGTGCTTGAGGCAATATAGTTTAAAGTTTCTGTAGCAGGTAGTTTCTTACCAGAATGAGCTGGTACCACATATTTACTGGTTCTTTTGTTTCTTATCTTTATTATCATTGACACATACTGTACTCTTGTACTGAAATTGAACAATGTTATTTGAAACTTTCAATTTCCCAAAACAAACCATGAGTCTTCATTAAATATCTTGCTGTCATTCTCTTTGATTTTGACCAAAAACTTTCTCTGAATATTTCAGGAGCAATGCTTTCAGCAGCTGTACAAATTTGCAGAAAAACCTGACTGGAGGAAGGGTATGAGTGTGTGGAAAAATGTCTTCAGTTTTCCTGAGGAACCCATTCAAGAGGTCAAGGCCCTGAATAATGATTATTGTAAACCTCGTCCTGATATTGATCTTAAGAGGATGAAATTGACATCACAAATAATTGACAATATCCCTGAAGGAATATTGCCACAACATCTGAAGAAGAAACGGCAGCCTGAAGAAGAACAAACAAATGCTGAGATTAATTCTGCGGTTACAGGTAAATTCTCTACCAGAGCATCTTAGAAAAAATTGTAGTTTGTGTAGTTATAGTACTGTAGGGAACATGTAGTATACTGTTGTTGTAGTCAATATTAGGTGTTCAGTGTACCACCAATGAACTCACATGTCCCCCCAAATCTATTTTTCTATAATACAGTGTAGAAAAATTTTCTTTCCTTCACCAATTGAATGATATTACTGTACACTTAGTTGGGTAGTTCATTAGTCATAGCCTGAGGCATATGACTGTCAATCCTGAGCTGTGGCTTCTTTCACACCCACATAAAAGAGTAGGAACACAACTTCATACAGACTTCTCACACATCCTACACTAAGTCTCTCCTCATTAATTCATACAATACTTTCAGGGCCCCATATTCTTCCTTACACTCCTCTATTGGCAAGTTCATCTCTTCTATTTAACAGATTTTTTATATAAATTTTCAAAGCTTCTCATCTTGAAGAGTTCAACAGATGTCAAATGATATGTTCAGAATCCATTTATCACAAACCCTGTGTCAGTGTGATATATAATAAAAATTTGTTTTACCTTCCTACCAACCCTAATTTGTGTAGGTAATGTAAAGAACCTCGGGTATATTTTATTTTGACCCGATTACTGTTATGGGTGTCAGACCAAGGGCTTTATTATTATCAATAGGCTCTTGTCCACTACCATACCACTTCAACACATCCAGTTTTATTTGAAGACTTAGTAGTTTTTCATGTTACTGTAACAACTGCTAAATGCTGGGCACTTCCTACATACCGGTACTGTACTATGGTGTATATGTTTCATGAGGGTTGTGATAAAGTTTTTAAAGTATATAACCTTGTTACTTAATAATCATAACAGTAGGTGGAAGGTCTTGGTGTGTAGCTTTATATTTTGGCTGATTTTGTATCATTTGGCTACATAACATATGGGATCCCAACAGCCTCAGTGATTGAGGGACGGGTTTTTCGACGTCCAATGCAGAAATATTTCGGCTTTTAATTTTAGTAATGCAATATTAAAGAACTTCTTTACTTGAACCCAATACAGTCCCCCATCATCCAATGCCACAAAGATGTTTTACTGTTAACATTATATACAATAAATTATAAAGTAAGCTAAGTGATTAAATAATAATTGTTGTAAGAGCTTATTTATTGATCTTGAAAGAAATTTAATAATGTTTTGAACTGTAGACACGACCGTGGAGAGTGAAGAAGATTCCTCAGAGAAGCAAAGGGTTCAAGCGTCAGGCCCCAAGTTTAGAATATCCTGTAACAGGTAACTCCATCTTGATATTGTTCTTACTTTAGCAGGGAACAGTTTGCAGGTATACGAGGAGGGGATGATTAGGAAGGTTGGGGTAATTGTAGCTTATTCTTGATTTTACTAATAAATTTTGTGTAATTATTCAAGTATCAATTAATAACTGCCAAAAGTTGCCTTGAAGTAGCAAGATGATAAAATTTGGAGAAGATTTAGTAAACCCAGTACAGTATATAATAATGGAGAAGAGAGGATTAGGACTAATAATATGAGTTGATAAACACTATGGGAAGCGTGGTTGTAGCAAGTGGGAGAAATGATTGAGCAAAAGGATAGATTAAGGCAGCTTGCTTTCAGAAGTAATATGAGTCTAAAAGAATGCAGTGTGTACCTATAGTGTGGTGAATAAGAGCTTCTACTTCTTCCACTGTTATTTCATTATCATCATCAATGTTTGACGGCCATTTTCCACATTAGCGCTGGTTAGCTGTAGATACCTGGTGACAGCTTCTCATGATGCACGGTCTCTTATCACATCAGGTTCCTAACTCTAGTGTCATTTCTTACAGCCTCCCCCCCCCCCATGTCATTCTTGGCTCACCCCTGGCTCTCTTTCCATCTCTATTTAGTCTTGTGGAGCTCTTGTTCCTAATTGATCTTCTCCATTCTCTCCATCTTAGCCTACCTTTGCATAAAAATTCACCAAGAGTCTCAATACACAGCCACTCATAGCTTTGAATAGGGTTTCCCATATTTCATTGCTGCATTACACATCCACCTCACCAATCTCATTTCATCTCACTCAAAATGTCTTGTGAAATGAGGCAGATGTTAGTTGATAAATACAGCATGTATTTATCACACAGATACAAGAGATGCTTACTGAGCAGAGAGGAAGAGTCAACAAGTATGCAGGGTTGTGTGAAGTATTTTATTAGCTGTACTTCCTGGCATGAGAAGAAAATTTACGAAGTCGTTGTCAATTATTGATTAAAGATTACAGTACCTGGAACTTTGAGAATGTGGACATCAATGGTTTACTGTATAGGGGTCCCTGGGTTACAAACAGGGTCCGTTCCTGAGGATGTTCTTAAGTCGGAACACATGCTATGTTTATATCGTACTTACAGAACAATGCTTAAAATCCCACTATACCATAGCCTAAGTCCTTATATACATTTAAAATTACTTATACCCCTGTAGTAATTTAAGACAAAAGAAGAAATAGGATGACAAAATCGAGTAAATGAAAGTAAAAATAAGTTATCTGGTAAATAAAATACTGTAAATTTCAAGTTTAACCCCATTTGTATTGGTGCACGTTCATGAAAATTAGTTGTTGGTAATCATGATGCTGTACCAGTACTGTATTATTTTTATATAAACTATGGCTGAATACTTTTGTCCATGTTTCCAGTGATGCCATTTATCAGTGTCAACTTGTACTTATAGTAATGCTTTTTAGTAAAATCATAATAGTTTTTTTTTACAAACTCCTCCATTTAAGGTCTTCTACACAGGATGGTAGTTTTTAATGATAACTGAAAGACTAAATAAAATTTGTTGTGGACATTTACATCTTGAAAATATTATTAGATAGATACTATCACCTCTAGGACTGGGACCAATCACAATTTTGGGAGCTCAGAAGCTGCTCGGCAGTTTGGTGGTGCTGTAAATGAGATGTTTGGTTGGCCTGTAGACCTCTCCTGTTTCGAGCTAGAGATTCTGCTCTATATTGACACAGGTAAGATGACACAAGTGTTTTATGTTGATACATCTGCTTAAACGTCAGTACACTAGCAGGCATCACCACACATTTTTACCTAAATCATATCAATAACACAAACACCCAAATATTCAAAATACAGTACATACCTACACACTGTACATAACACAAGTGTTAATTATGGACCACAACCCCATACAGACATCCATGTCACACACCCATATATACAAACACACTCAACACAGCTATACTGTTTGCATTTGTTCTCAGTTGTAGGAAATATCAGAGTCAAGAGGAGGATCTATCATCATATGAATGGAACTCTTACCCTCAGTAGTGCCTTCAAAGAGGATGAAAAGCCAATTGATAGTAGAGTTATACTGAATTGAAAATCACACCTTAATTATATATTTTTTTCTTGTATAGAGTTTTGCTTCTGATTTCCATAGTGGTCTTGGCCTTCCAGATTCAGATAGATATGGTAACACATTATCTGTCAACACTAACTTCATTTACATTCATCAACCATGTGAAGGCTTTTACCTTTCCCCAGAATTTGTGTATGTTGGAGTGTGCCTTACCAGAGAGCCACTGTTTAAACGCAACCTCACCAATTTTGGGCGTACAAACTTGCGCTCAACCATCTGTTACAACATGGTTCGCTTGGCAGCACCACAGCCCGGGGAGGTGATAGTAGACCCGCTGTGTGGTGGAGCAACTATACCCATGGAGGTAAGCAAATACCTGTATATCAGATATACTTAGAAATTAACAAAAATGACCAAGTGAAGATACTGATGAACAAACTTAGCCCAAACAGCTCTAGATACCTGTATAAGGTTCCATACAGGAGTACCAAATTTTATATCAATCAGTAAGGGCTCTTTAAATTACTTGGTAGACACAAAATACCATACGGATGAAATTAATATAATTAACCGCCTTGTATGCCCTCAAATTTTATGGTGGGAACATATCAGACAATTTCTTTATTTGTTTTTATGGTACTGTACTGTACTAGCTTTTACAGTTGCAGGGTATTAAACATATTTTTCTGTCATTAATTTAGAACTGCCCATTACTGAGAAATTAAATTTTCTTTGTTATTTAGTGAGAACGCTCTTGGGAACTTTGTGTTTCCTATGTGGTTATCAGCATATACATGGATCACGTGCACCTACAGTGATTTATTTGCTTAGTGAGAATCTTCATCAACTCGAGCAGCTGGGACAGCTTAGTTTAGTTACTTTTAGTTTCAATGAGTTCACTTTAGTCTTAAGAAGGTCATAGTAAGTGGATTTGGTAGATCATAGGAGTTTATCAGTAAAAAAAATCCGTTTGCCTCCATCAGTGAGCAAATGGCACACAGATGCTGATGCCGGTAAAAATATGCAAATGATAATAATAAATATGTCCTATTTCAAGATACACGTAATACCAATATTTGTTTCTCAACAGGGTAGTCTCACGTACTCTAAAGTGTTACACCTTGGTGGAGACAACTTCGGACAAGCCGTGAAACGCAGCCGAGATAATATTGATTATCTAGTGAAGAAAGGGAAATCTATGCCCATTGATGTTGCACAGTGGGATGCAGCCAGACTGCCTCTCAGGAACCAGTGTGTTGATATCATCGTGTCAGATTTACCTTTTGGAAAACGCATCGGTAGCAAAGGAGATAATCGTGTCCTTTATTACAATTCACTTCTGGAGATGGCAAGGATAACCAGAACAGGAACTGGTCGGGCAGTACTGCTCACACATGACCGCAACAGCATGATGAGGGTAAGTTACAGTCTTACTCAGTTTTAGGAACCAGTTGTTGCCCCCTGAATGGGAAATGTTCATTATATGTACAACTTCCAAGGAAATGTTACATTAATATATACTACAGCCATTAGGCTCAAGATGCTTTAGGTCAAGGCTTTTCTATGTTCCTCAATCATTATGGTGTCGTAGAATAATTTTAGACGTAAAGTGCCTAAACATGAGGACCCAATACTGGTCACCCTTGTTTATGCTGAGCTAAGATTCACATACAGTACCCTATGTATGGACATCTTACCTGTGTGTAATATTTCAAGGGAAATGTCTCTTGCACCTGGAGCAGACCCAGACTTCCTCTTTGTACAGTACTGTTTCGTTTGGCATCTTCACAAAACTCAGTGTTGTTAATAGTAAACAAATACTTCTCTTTCTCCTGTTATTTGTCTATTTATATTTTATTTAAAAAAAAGGCTCCTTATATTATATTTCACTTGAGATACTCTACTACTTAAAATTTATATTGTACACAAATGTGCAGGTACAGTAAACAGAATTACAGTACAGTACAAGGTGCAGCTCATGTTCGAACATTCTCTATGAAAAATTTTTGCATCTTTATTAAAAAAATTTAGTTCCTTGTTTTTGTAAATAAATCTACTCTTTTTTACCTTTCTTACTTAATTTCTATATATTTAGTTTTGTCGAACTGTGTTTTTAATTCTGAATTTTATGTATTTTCTTCCAGAATATTAAGAGAGTTCATACCCTCTGGAAAAGTGCTACTTCACGGACCATTAATATTGGCGGACTTTCTGCTGTAATTTATATATTACATCGAACCGCTTTACTTTTTGACCCAAACTTGAAAATTGCATCAAAGACTCATAAGAAACCCTCTGAGCCAGGTGAGTTTTGATGTGTAATGAAACATTTTATCTTTACCAATGTAATAGAAAGCAATTTTTAATAAATATAGTTATGCAGTACTGTGTGCTTTGATTATTCTTCTTGTGGACATTTATTATAACATGACAATGGTAATATTTATTAATATTCTGCATTATTAAAAAAATTGTGAGGGAGGGATGATTTAAGCTCAAGAATAGAGCTTCTTTGTTCAATATATATTTTACTTTATAGACAAATGAAAAGGGCTAGAGAGGGGTCAAGGCCACTATATTATCCCAACTTAACAAATATATAACCAACTTGACTAAAGGTACTGAAAACCTTATATCTAGACACTCAGGCAGTCCCTGTACAAGTGTTTACAAAGTATGGAATGAGTTTTTTAATCCTGAGCCAGATCTTATTATCTGGACTTTCCATTAAATGTTTGCGTGACATCTGGACTGTGTAGTTTTCTGGCTGAGATTTACATTTCAAATAACTGCAGGTGTAGTATTTCAATATTTGGCCGTGATCACAAACTTAACCCTTTGAGGACGAGAGGTTTAAATCATCATCTTTAAAAGGGTAAAACATTGACCTAAAATTTCTAAAACTAAATACAGTACTTGTGAAACAATATAAAAATCTGGTCAAGTTCCAGTACAGCCTGCCCTCGGTTCATAACATGTAAATGGAGATTTAAAAGAAAATACTAAGGGCCTATGGGAGTGTCCTGAAGATGTTTTGCACGAGTGGGCCACAATAAAGTGTTTAGTGTTGTTGTTATTGCTGCACTTCAACAACTAAGGTCTCTAAGTACATTACGAGGACAGTTATTAGATTTTACATCAACAAATAAAATTTTTGAAAGATAAAACTGGTCAAGTGTGTGAGGGGGGAATAAACATAACAAATAAATAAAATAATACATAGGACTGCAAATCAGTACAGTAGACCTCTTATGAAACCACTAATTTTACAATAAAACATACATAAATGAGGTTTAAAATTAAAAAAAAATAATACCAGCTGATGAAAATAGAGGCATAACACCACTACTTTTTCACTTACATTCTACGAGGATGGAAATAATAAGGGTTACTATTATAAAAGAATATACGATCACTTGAATATATCCAAATAATCAACATTAACATAACACACTTCAAATTAAAAAAAAAAAAAAATCTTTACACGAAGTTACTGGATGTGCTATTATAGAAATCATATATAAAACAATTATTAATACAGTACTGTGTTTGTTGACACTGAAAACAAATATATGATCACATGTGAAAATACTAATACAGTGACCCCTCCGTTAACGAACTCAATCCGTTCCAGAAGGTCGTTCGTTAACCGAAAAGTTCATTAACCGAAACCATTGTTTCAATGGGTTTTTGGGTAATTGGTTCCAGCTCACCGAAAATTTCCTAAATTCAACAAAAATGGTAGAAAAGTTCACTTACTTTGAGGTGTGTATGTAGAAGGCTCCTGGATGATGATGATGATGATGGGATTTAGAATGGGGGTTAGGGTGACAATAGTGCATAGGGGTGAATTTCTAAAATTGATTAAATGGAATGGCCATTGGTCCAATACTGCGTACCCATGAAAAAAGAACACAGGCGAAATCCTGGGTCATTTGGACAATATTTAGAGGTAGCTCAAGTCAATTGAAGTTTTATCCTTTTGGCAAAAAATACGAATATTCATAATATGCCGGTTTATTTTAAAATTTACATATTGAGCAAGTTTATGTGTACACTGTACATATAAATGATTAATTCCTTTTTAAAATGAAACTGCAGTGAACACGCTTACATCAATGGGTGGGAGAGGTGTGGACAACCCATTCATTGTTTTCGCTTTTTGCTTGTAAGGTCCTGTTTTGATGTCCCTGGTTGTGACCGCCTCTGCTCTTCAACAACCTGCAGCAGATGTTGACGCTGGTCTTCACTCTTCGTGATCTTGCTGTTGAATGCCTGTATCAAGGCAATCCCTCTCTCTGCAGTGTCGTTGATGACTCTGAGACCACCCACAACTGCGACGCCAGTTTTGAAGTCTTCATCATCAGACCATGTGTCAGGTTCCTTGGACAAAAAAGAAGTCTTCATTTTGAGACTTTCAAATAGAAAGTTTGATCCTCTAGAAGCAAAGTCTGAGAGCTGCTTTGTGGGAAGGGAAGATGTGGCAGGAAGAGCAGCACGTTTTGGTGAATCCTCGGTCGCCTTCCTCTCAACGATTGCCCGAACTATGTTTGTCTTCATTGTTGCATTAACTTGTGGATCGAAGAGTGCAAGACCCACCAAGCCTTCACTGAGGTACCACAGGTGACGACCGAAGACTGTGAGACATGTTCTTGATATTTTGACGTCGTGGTACTCTGACAGGTCTTGGAGGAGCCGCAAATCATTAGCAGGAGCGGAGGATGGAACGGAGGCCGTGAACCATGCACTGACATACACCTCTAGCACAAAGAATGTGAATCGTTTCAAGCCTAATGTCTCACGAGCAGTTAGTTTAAACTGATTAGCAAAAATCAGGATCTTCATGACATAAATGAGCTTAGCCATCCACCGTGCTCGGTGAAGTGCTCCGGGCCGTCGGAGATTAAACTTGGGTAGAGCTCCATCGAGACACCTGATTGCTAGCTCCAGTACCTCACGGTAATCATCACGTGGCTGCTGCTTCTTGCCCAGATGATGTTTCCAGCAACAGATGAGGTCATCTCGTTTCTCGTACAAACTTGGAGGGAGGTCTGAGAGAGGGCTGTAGTCATCTTGACTGATGTCCTTCCACTTATGCTTGAAGCGAGAGAAGAGAGTATTATCTGGTCCAGAGGAAGGCCCCATGCATTCCACATATGCTTTCTCGGCAACAAGCTCAAGGATGTGGTGACGACACGCGAGATGCAGAAGACGGCGGCCGAGTTTCTGCTCCAGAATGACACATGCCCCCGACAAGTGCCCAGTGTTTGAAGCTGTTGTGTCAAAACTGAGTGCTGAAACATTCTCTGATATTTTCCACTCTTCCAGCGCTGCACTGACTGCTGTAGCAATGGCCTGTCCAGTCCCTGACAATAGTTTCGGGACACCAAGCAGCTTTTCAGTATTGATTCCGGAGACAAGAATGGCGATTCGGTCAACACTCGCTCCTTGTTCATCAGGAATAATTTTTCCATCCCAGTGCACAGTGAGCACTTCACTAGGTTGAAATTTTTCTTTAATTTCGTTGGCAATCCCAGAACGGTGGGTCGCTCGCGAAGTACGCACTGTCTCATAGTTTAAAACTAGTTCCATTGGGTCATGACCTAGACTAGCAGCCGTGGCACTGACGATCCGGAGAGCAGAGCGGTGACTGATCCCAGTGCGGTCCAATGTACTTGACAATTCAGGGGTGATAACTTTGAGAGTAGCACGTTTACGATTGGAAGAAGATACCACTGGTGATATCGCTAGGGAACTTGTAGATGATGACGAGCTTGATTGTGATTCTGTTTCAGACGAAGAACCCAACTCATCATATTCAAGAGCAGAACTGGCTTGATTCTGTTGTAGAGATTGCTTACTCTTGCTTTCTTCCCGACGCTTGATGGAACAAGCAATCTTTTTGTCTACTCCTGCCATTACACCTCTTCTCCCTTTTTCTCGTTGCGCTGCCAGGAATGCTCGGTCTTCTTTGATGGTCAAGAGCTGCATTGCCTTGGGGTGGGCAACATCGAAGAGGTCCTCTAACTCATCACAAAAAGTTTCCTCTTTCTTACGTTGTGTGTCTGTAGTGCGAGTGCAGTTTTTCTTAAGTCCCTTCCACATTAAAAAAAGATCCACTACCTTTCGTCCAATACTCTTCTCAGTTATGGTAGGAATCCGTGCTTTATTCCAGAAACTAATAACCGATGCTGCAACTTCACTCGCAGAATCATTCACTGTTTTCTTATGTTCATTGTGACCGTGGAAAAACAGACGTAGAACATCTCCTCTTGAAGGAAGTTGTGCACCCGTGATTTCGGTTATGTGTTGACCAATGAGCCAAACTTCAGTTTTTGAACGTGTACTCTCCATTGAACCTGAAACAAACAAAAACATTTATGTAACTTATGTTGTTACTGTTATGCAAACAACAGCACCCATAAAGCATACGGCATGCAAGATCACTTGTATAAAGTTTTTAAAGTGTTATATACCTAAATTGATGCATTGATTTTAGACAAAGACAATGGTACTAACCGTAATACTGCAACAAGAGCGACGCACACACACCCACCGTCACGTCTCACACACAACTGTTGCTACTGTACCAGTCAGACACTGGCACACAACCTCTTCCCCCTACCCCGACTGACACCCGCCTCTCCCTCCCCTCTGCATTGCCAATAGCTGCACCAGCCAAAATACTCATTACTCATTTTTAGAAAAAATGTTAGGAACAACTTTAGTTTGAATTTGCATTCTACATATACCTGCAAAGTTTCATAGTAATCAGTTCATAAATAAAGAAATTAGAAAAAATCAATAATAATTTCAGTAGTGTTAACTTCAAATGGCTTGAGCCACCTCTAAATATTGTCCAAATGACCCAGGATTTCGCCTGTGTTCTTTTTTCATGGGTATGCAGTATTGGACAAATGGCCATCTAAAAATAAAAACTTTCACTTTTTATTGTCACCCTACTACCCCCTTTAGTGAATATGTAATGTTTGCTGATGATATTACTCAAATAGTATCATACCCAGGAAAATCAACTCAATTTATGGCACTCTACACGGTAAGAGCGATAAAAAACATAAATGATTTTGAGAAAAAATGGAAAATCAGGACAAATAAGAACAAATTCAAGATAATACCAATAGCCAAGATTAAAACAAGTCCAGTAATAGTCGACCAGGAACTATACCCATACGACACTGAAGGCAGGATGCTTGGATTAAAACTAACAAAAAGAGGATATATAACATACTTAAAAGATAAAGAACGACAGGCATGAATAAGATTATCAAAAATAAAACGCTTTAAGAACCTTAGCATTAATAACAAAAGAAACATTTATATTGCCCTTGTCAAATCAATTATGGACTACCCACCCATCCCATTGAACACCCTTAGTAAATCGTGCTTTAAAAGGTTACAAACAGTACAAAATATAGCCCTCAGATTTATATATAATATAAAATATACAGACCACATCAATAATGAACAGCTACACAAGAGAGCAAACCTCTTAGCAATCAATGTAAATATACACAACAAAGCTGTAAATATTTGGAAAAAAGTGACTGAACTTAACACAGAAACATATCAAAACTGGATAAATAATATAGACAACGAAGAATTCCAAGAACACATTTGGTTTAAATCAGCCAGGAAGAAAGTAATTGAACCATCTCCTGCCCCAATATACATATAAAACATTAATAGAGAGAATAAAAGATGAGAGTGACCTACCAGCTCCACAAGAACCTGGCAGGCCTCTCCATACAGTGTACCTTTAGACTAACATAACTAATATTTAACATTTAACATTGAACTAACATCTTAGAAAAAAATGTGACTACCCTCCCAGCTACACAAGGACCTGGGCGGGCTCACTAAAAAAAAAAAAAAAAATATATATATATATATATATATATATATATATATATATATATATATATATATATATATATATATATATATATATATATATATTAATAATACTAATAATAATAATGTGATTACCCTCCCAGTTATATCAGCCAGGAAGAAGTAATTGAACCACCTCCTGCCTCAATATACACATTTCTACATAAAACATTACTAGAGGAATAAAGATGAGAGTGACCAACCAGCTCCACTAAGAACCTGGCAGGCCTCTCCATACAGTGTACCTTTAGACTAACACAACTAACACTTAACTAACACCAAAAAAAAATGTGACTACCCTCCCAGTTACACAAGGACCTGGGCGGGCTCACTAACTCCAACAATAACAAAAATAATAATAATAAGCAGCATTATATAAATAAACCAATATTAATACAAAGGTCTGACGACCCAAGGGAGCAGAACAAAGACAAAACACCAATAAGAAAGATGAAGCGATCTGGTTGAGCCCAGATTCTTTCTACTCCTACTGTATTTCAGTTTCACCACTTTTTCTTCAATTCCTAATAATCTTCTTTCACCTCTTAACTAATGACTTCGTATCGTATCGATCTCTCTTTCTACCTACAGCCGCAGCCAGCAACACCTCCTCCTCCGCCGCTGCCTGGCGGCCTTCGCTCATCCTCCGCCTGCCTGGCGGTCCTCTCTTCTGCTGGCGAGCATGGCGACCCACAAGCTGTCCTTCTCTGAGCGTCCTCACCAACCAGCTCTCTCTACATCACGCTTGTAACCATGCTGCCTTCCCAGCACCAAGCTGCATTGTACATCCAATACAACATGTATATAGAGAGCACATTGTGAGTTTCCTTTCTCCAACCCATCCTGAGTGTGAACCAAATATCCTGAACCCCACAGTAGCGTCACACTAGCGCCCTTTTCGTAATTTTCTTGCAAAAATTTTCATGAGTACTGTCAACTGTAACCCCAGCCAGACAATCATATGTAAACAAACATTATGAGATGTATTTATACCAATAAAGAAAATGCACACGAAAATTTTATTAGAAATCTGATATTACAAACTCTTAAAATTGAATTTAGTTATTTTACGTGGCTCGATATATTATTTTTTATATCTATCCTCATTATCAAGTGTGGATCTTCATTTGTGCACGAAAATTGGAGCAAGCCAGTCAAGCTAGGTAGTCGGTAGCAAGGTAGGTATCTACCTACCTTGGGTATACTGTACAAGTGTACATGCTACTGGAACGGGAAACTCCACGCTCGTAAAGTCATTTCATTGTAAAATAAACTAAGGTTATGTAAACTAAAAGTAAAGTAAACCACAGTAAACTTAAGAAATCCAAAGCAAAGTAAAATAAAGTAACGTACCTTATTTAAACATTTATATTTGTCCTGGTCAAAATAACTAAAGAACTGTTTGATGTCCTGAAGAGATTCAATGCGACAAGACTGAATGGCCGCCCTCGCCTCACCCGCCCTGTCTGTGGTGAACATCAACAGTACAGTATAGTATAGTGTTTAGCCTAGTAGTCCTGACCTATCCACCAATCTATCAAGAGTGGCTTTGTATACGTACTTCTCTATAATATTTTTATTCTATTTGAGTTTCAATTTCATCAATACACATTGTACACATTATTCGACCGTAAGCTCGTCTAATTATTGGTGGTTGGTACGAAAGCAAAAACCGCCAACACTAATACGGTCTCGCTTACCGTTGCTGCTGGTGGTGACGACGTTAGGAGTGTTGGAGTTGGAGGAGAGGTATGATCTTACCCGACCATACTGATGTTCCAACACCATTCTGTCAAAAGTAATTAATGTAGTTCATTTGTCCACCTGTCTGTTGCGGAAATACTTAGCAAAATAGGATCATCTGAAGAATCTCCACCCCAGCTTATTTCACCTGAAGTGTTAGGGTGGTTTATCTTCAAGTGAAATAAGCTGGGGTGGTGGTAATTCTTCAGTTGATTCTCAAAATAAATTCAAAGAACGTGGTCCGCTATATAACATTTTAAGGATTACGTGATCTTGTTTAACATTTTAGGGATTATGTTGGTCCTATTTAACATTTTAGGGAGACGTATGTTAATTGCCATTTCCTTTTTGCTCACATTAAAAATATATAGATATATATATAGGCTATAAGACCCAAGGGAGGATATGGTCCAACACCCAGGGCCGTTACTCTATCAATGACACAGCAGGTTGAGCGTGGCGTGGCGTGATGTACAGTTAGTTTACCGTATACTCACATGCCTAGGATGACTAGGAGGAACACGGCGATGGATCCTTCCTTCAGTAACACTCGAGCAGCTATCTCTCTCCCTCCCACTTCCTCAATCCTTCTCGCTCCCACTCCTTCCTTTCTCGTTCCCACTCCCTCACTCTCTCGCTTACACTCACTCTTTCCCACTTCACTTAATTAAACCTGAAATAAAAGGAAAATTTATATCATTACTATTACTACAAACCGCAAAAAAAGGTACATATTCTTTTGGTAAATATTTTGAATGTGATTTTATTCTTGTTTACTGTTGGTGTTAGTTTGTGTTATTATTGTGTTTTAATGTAAATATACCAATAAAATGTATTTGTACAAGTTATGGAATTTGTTCAGCATCTGGTTTAAATGTATATAATTATAAAACTTCATATTTCCTACACACAGGTATTTAAGTAACTTCACACAGTTATATAAGTAACACAGGTATATAAGTAACAACACAGTGTGATAACGCTCATAGGAGAGTTATTGGTTTGTTGCTGGAGAAATAAACCCTCAACGCTGACGCGTACCATATAATTCGGTCAAAACCTGTCAATGAACAATTCACAAATAACAAATGCTGTTATCTCAGGACACGTGGTGTGAATAGTACAATCAAATTACAGAACATAAATATAATTATTAAAGTTATTTAGAGTTTCTTATAAGATCCTAATACTTCACGATCACTCCGTTTTTTGGGTCTAGTGGTCTGAACCAAAGTGTTGTCTGTCCTGTAGAAATCGGTATACTGCCGTCGGGGGCAATCCCAGCCTGGAGGCGAGGGCCATATGTTTTGTATTGAAACACGTCAACAACACATAACACGTCAGCACTCTCTCTCTCTCTCTCTCTCTCTCTCTCTCTCTCAGTTTATCTTACTGTGGTGGTAACACAGAGGTATACATAAGTAACAAACCTTAATATAGTGAAATAACACACCAGCCAAGGCACCACGTTCCGTAGTATTAATACCATGTAAACTTATGCAAAATCACAACACATGAAAAATAAACACTTCACATTATTTAGACTCTATCTTATGCGTTTTGTTCGTTGACGTATATAGTATCGTAGGCCTGCACTTCGGCACCTCAGCTACCCTGAGAGATTGGAGCGCCTGAACTTGCCTAGCTTATACTACAGACGGGAAAGGGGGGACCTAGTTGAGGTGTATAAGCATCTCAGGGGGCACTACTCAGTTGAGTGTCCTTACTTGGAGCTGGCGGACGCTCGCCCCACAAGGGGTCACAGCTCAAGATTGAAGAAGCCGCAAGCCCAGAAAACCGTGAGGGCAAACTTTTTCGGAGTGAGGGTTGTAAACTCTTGGAACAATCTACCAGAGAGTGTTGTGACGGCACCGAGTGTGAGCTCTTTCAAGAGAAGACTTGACCAACACTGGAGCGGGTTCAGGTACATTCAGGAGCCGGTGCATGCCCAGTATTTGCCAACAGTGCGTGACAGAGACGTGACCGATCGCCCGGGCGGCTAGCGAGCCGATCTTTTGGTGAAGAATATAAATGAAAAGAGACGTGACCGATCGCCCAAGCGGCTAACAAGCCGATCAGTGGCGAAGAGGATAAAAGTAAAAAGTAACTCGCTCAAATTCCTCCCACCTCCAAGATAATCGATAACCAGCTCGTACTGACTGACTCATGACCACGGAATCCGCACGACGCGTGCTGTTACTTTAATTTAGTGTTCCAATAATCAGACGACGGTGCTTGACTGCTAGCAACACACACTGGTACAGTATTACTAACAACACACACTGGTACATTATTATATGTAACACTGGCACATTATTACATGTAACACTGGTAAATTACTACTCGCAACACATTCTGGTACATTATTATTAGCAACACCCTGATACATTGCTACTGGCAACACGGGTAAATTATTACCTGCAACATCCTGGTACATTATTACTAGCAACACACAGCTACATTAATAATAATAATGGTTGCCCCTCGTGCAACGAAGATGGCCGGCCCAAGGGGAACCTAGGCGTGAATTTGTTTAAGGTGTAGAGGATTATAGATTATGGATAACCCCCGAGGGGGCTAGTTTATTGGGCACCCCCTTACACCCAGTGCAAGGTGAAACGCAGAAGCGTTTACAGCGCCCATCTGGGAAACAAGCGTAGTTCATGCTTGCCTGTCGCCAATACAGCAACCACACCCCGAGTTAACGAGTTGCATAACCCAGTGTCAAAGGTCAAGGAATAGTCCGAGAAGACCGGACAACTCGCCAACTGCACTGGCCAACCAATACCCTGGAACGCGGTCCGCAAATCGATTAACATCCAGGTTCCCAATTACTGCTGGGAAGACAAGGGCAAATGACACAAAGAAACTTACCCATAGGTACATTACTACTATCAACACACTAGCACATTATTATTAGCAACTCACTCTGGTACATTACTAATTTACTACTAGAAGTCCTCCCTCCCTCCCACACCCAGTATACTGCCAAAAGTCTTCATATTGCGCTACAAATTTGCATTTTTTTCGAAATACCATATGTTATGCTAAATAACTGGAAATCCCCCCAAATAGTGCTAAATTTGGCATGATATTATCTGATACAATCTGCCAGGGTGTTGTGATGGCACCGAGTGTGAGCTCTTTCATGGCCAGACTTGACCAACACTGGAGCAGGTTCCAATATCATCAGGAGCCAGTTCACGTGATCGACCGCCCAAGGAGCCGATCAGAAGTGAAGAGGATAAAAGTAAAAACGGTAACACTTATCTGTGCAGGAGCTTCGTTAGAGATGTTGCGTGTTGCTGTCCACCAGGTTGAATGAGAGCGGGACAGCGAGGAGCTTGCCTGGAGGAGGTGTTGTGTGCTCAGGAATGTAGGGGAGAATGAATCTCAATGGAGAGACTGCGAGCTTATATACACAGCAGCCGAAAGTAAGCCCGTGGGAACTCACCGGTTTCTTGACTCCGTTGTTAGGGTAGACGTAGCAGCTGGTGACCCCCTGTGAGCAGCTGGCTGGTTGCTAGGATACTGTTGCATTGGAATTCCGATACGCAGTTGTAGGGAGAGATCCACTACAACCCCACCCCGCATATCTGCACCCTCCCAATTCCTGCCCTCCGGGCCTCACCTCGCCTCACCTCAGTGATCTCACCTCACCTCACCCATGCCTGCATCTGGCGTGCGGCGCGCCCATTGCCTGAGTCACTTGACTCACTTCCTGGTTTTGGGAATGTTTTTGGAATTACAATTTTGAGAATAAAAAGTGGGGGGGGCGGAGCCCAAAATCTGGGGGGGGCCATGGCCCCCCCGTAGGGGCGAATGTAAGGGGGTGCCCAATAAACTAGCCCCCTCGTGGGCAATCTGTAAAAAAAATCTGTAACCATCACCCGTGTGCCGTATCACACGTATAAGAAACGGGTCACCCTGAGCTTGCGTGTAACATTTTCACGTTGCCATATATAATTGATCATTTAGAATTTACTGTATGATATTGTATGCGTATGTGTGTGTCCATGTGTACACATTAAGAACGTCAAGGCAAAGACGTCAAGGTAATAATATTACCTTGACGTCTTTGCATTGACGTTCTTAGTGTGTACACACACACACACACACATACTGACACACACACATACAATAGCACACAGTAAATTCTATATGATCAATGTCTCGGGAGGGGGTGGCAACCCTGGCTCGGTCTCTAGAGGGGGCAGTTCAAAAGATATCGAAGTCTTTAAACTGCTAGGGGAGCATAAGAGCACGGGGGTGAAGGAGACTGCAGTGGTAGCGGGTAAACCAAGTGAAAGATTACAGGGAAATAGTGTTAGGAATGATGACAAAACTAAATTAGACAGGGAATTTAAACCTAAAATAAATAAATATTGAATTGATAACCGTGGTAACATTATGAGATGTTCTTATTACTACCATGCTATTGTACTATTCCAGATGGTACTAAATGTTACATAATACTTCCTTGAGATAAATGTACAGTATATATCAGGTGCCTCAAAGAGAGCTCAGGTTCTCAACTGGCTCAGCAGTGTTAATATAGTTATTATTATCCACTCTGTATCTGTATTTTTTGGCTAAATAAACTGTTACAATTCAATATTCTCCCTGATGCTGGACCTACACCCAACCTCTTCCGTCTATTGCTTACCATTGTTTATATATGTAGGATTGCCATTTAATTAATTAATTAATTGTCGAATTATGTCTAATTTATCTTTAATATCTCTTAATGTAGACAAATTTACTCATTCGACATGCGCACCGTGAAACGTCAACAAAGGCTGTGAGTGAGCTTGTGGGGTATGGGATGTTTGGTTCACACTCAGGATGGAACGGAGAAAGGACACTCACAATGTGCTCTCTGTATACATGTTGTATTGGATGTACAATGCAGCTTGGTGCTGGGAAGGCAGCATGGTTACAAGCGTGATGTAGACAGAGCTGGTTGGTGAGGGTGCTCAGAGGAGGACAGCTTGTGGGTCGACATGCTCGCCGGCGGGAGCGAGGACCGCCAGGCAGGCGGAGGAGGAGGAGGTGTTGCTGGCTGGTTGGTGTAGGTAGAAAGAGAGCGATCACCACAAGGTCAGGTCTTAAATAGCGGGGGTTGGCGTGGCTTAGTAGTTGACCCTCGCTCCGTGGGTGGCGCTGGTTGACCTAGACCACCAGGCATACACTGGGGAATTCGTGGGGTCGGCTACGCAGCGACAAACAGCGTTTGTAGGGGAGAAATCCACTACAATACTCCCTCCTTCC
>NW_024737068.1:759234-801734 GCF_018991925.1 Homarus americanus
TTCTTTGAGTGACATTCTCAAAAAATTCATTAAAAATGTGTAAAGGAAAAGTTCACTTACCAAATAAAAATCAAAGGATATTTCCATGTCATAATACTACAGTGCCACATTTGCTGGCATATAAAAAATAATGTTTTGATATCCTATGTTAAATTAAATCTTGGTATTTTGATTTAAGGCACTGAATACAATTGTCCACTGTAATACCATATACAGTATTCAATTCTCACAAACTTAATCCTGTTCATTCATCTGTGTTCCTCTCATACAAGACTTGGCTTTATCTACAATATAGTGTGTGAACTCATGGCTAACACAGTTACTCTCTACCATGTTACAATCTACTACTGTAATGTCAAATTTGAACTCGTATACAGTACTTAGGAGGGCAAGAAATATGAAGAAGTTTGAGGTAGGGTTGAAAATGATATTTGCCAGTAATTTTTCATATACAGTATTGTACTGTACTGAAGTTTCAAAAAGAAATATTCACCTGTTAACCTCAGTTATATCATCCCCGACCTTCACTCGTAATGACACAGACCTACTATTAGGTTTCTTCCCTGCAAATCAAGTTCAAGCTCACCAATTTTTCTTCTGTAGACTTCATGTTCAGTACATCTGACAACTTAACCTGGGACCCCAAAAAGACTTCATCCCACACCATAACCGATGAGCAGTGACTCATGATATCAAGGCTGCTGCCATCTTTCTGACCAGGAAGTCCATGTGATCCTGCCAGTAATGACCAATATATGTGATACTACTTTATATAATACGTATATCTCATAGTCTTGAACTTTATGAAGATAACATATCAGACAGTGGAGGATATCCTTTCAGAGATATATTGAGTGAAAGTAGCGAAGATAAACAGGAGGCAACAAGTTGCCACAAGCTGTAGTATAGGCAGGTGTGAGAGAAGCAGGAGGAATATCTCATGCTGGCCTTCACCTGGATAGCGTGAAGAGTGCTGAAGCAAACTCAGTTGCAAGAGTCATTAGTGACTGAAAGAAATTGAGGGAGTTCTTGCCTTTATTGACAACATGACCTTCTCTTCGCTTGAAAGGAAAGTTGTATGTAGACGGCATAAGAACTATGTAGAAAAGAGTAGGGTAAGATGGATATGGAATGTGACCTTTAGAGATTGGAAACCCTGTTCAGAACTAAGAAGGCAGCTGGATATTGAGAATATTAGCAAGGTTTAGCATATAGGCAGGCTGAGATGGTTCAGACATGTGGGGAGCATGGAAGAGACCAACTGGATCAAGAGATGAAGGAGTTTGAATGTGGAGGGAAGGAGAGCCAGAGGTAGTCCAAGAATAACATGGGGAGAAGGTGTGAGAAATTATCTTAGAAATTAGCACTTGATGAAGGAGGCTGCAAGATACCATGCACCTTGAAGAGCTGCCCTCAGGTAATCTCAGGTTACCCAAGCAAATGTGGAAAATGGCCATAAAATGATGCTCATGATGTGTGGCTGGAGTGATGCAGCAATATTGTATGAAATGACAAATATAAACCACATGAACATCTCGGGGAACACCACTGTAGGAACTAAGTAGCAAGGAAATAAACAATTGTGAAATGAAGAAGTCTGTTACTTTTGATTTCAGCCATCCTGAGCCAAAGTGGGAGAAGATCTTCACAAGTGAAATAATAAAACATTACAATACCTAAAATCATAAAGAGAAATGTTACCAACCTTGGTTTGGAGACTAATGCATTATTTAAAAAATAAATATTTCACACAAAAAATGGCTCGGCTGTTTCTCAAACTTGGTGTTCATCAATGGTGGATATTTAGATACTGTACTGTACTATACAGGTACATAAAATCAATCACTGTTTTAGATGAATCATCCAAGGTGCATCACAGCATTTTTATACAAAGCCAAAGCATGATGAATGCTGTGATGAATGTTGTAATGAAACACAGCCTGATGATGCTCACAATGTAAGAGACTTTGTAAAGTAACAATTTGTAAGAAACCCTGTGCTCCACCTGTCCCCCCATCTGGGCTCCAGCCAGCACGGTGAAGTGCACGAACAACAGCCTCCCCAAGACCAACTGATCTTAAGCAGTCTAGCACAAGTATTGGCAAACTTTTCCCAACTTCCTTATCTGTATAAATGTGAACTTTTTTGAAGGCAGACCCTAGAACCAGAAACAAACCAAACTGAAGACGAGAGAGAAGTGGCGCACCCAACAGCACTACAGAACCACCAGTACAAACGCCTCCCTCCTCCAACAGCACTAAAACTTGCTCCAGCACCCAACATCCTGAGTGTGGACCAGGTGTTGTCTCACCCCTTAATACCTGTGATCCTGGGTGCTGCTGGAGTACTGGGGACACGAGGTGTTCATCAAAAGTGATCGTGTTGCTGCCATTCACTTTCACCCACACACGATGCAATTCACTGTATATCCTCATTACTTTCTCTGAACAAAATTTTGAAGATTCAGTATAATGAAATGGTTTCCCCTTACTTACTTCAAACTCAATTATCTCCAACTGTGGTGATGCAAAAGTTGCTGATGGTTTAACTCCTGTATTCCCATCCACAACATTATTCTGCCTGACAAATGAATCATCTTGTATACAACTTCTGAGTAACTGATTGAGAACTTCTAGCTTAGTTCGAACACAGTTAGTTCTCATAAGCATTGCACTTGCAGTTTTGTTCCAGTCACTATCTAAGAGATACCGGGATTTATTGACATTACAATCTGTAAGAGTTTTACACTTTGGTATTGAAACACAATAGTTACGATCAAAGAATAAGGTAGTTGCTCTGGTTTTGAGTAATTCATTATATTGTTTCTCCCTTTCTGGCATACTCTGATATAAGGCTAAGTTTCGAGTGATTGTACTGACCTGATACTGCATAAATTTGGTAGCACAGTTTCTAATTTGTTCTATGAAGGCTTTAGGCAAATCCTCAAGTGCAAACATTGAATTTGGGTGAGGGTTTTGGCCATATATTTCAGACATTTTTTTTAAATGTTCACTACATTTGTCCTTACCACAATAATTTAAACCAATGGCATACACTTCAGAGTTGCCCTGTTTACTAGTGCCTGGCTTGTACATATGAACATGTTCAAAAACACAACATAACAGATAAATAAGGTTCAGTGTTTCACTTTCAAATAATGTAAACTTTTTAATAACCAAGGAGCCTCCAGGAGTTAACACAGACATAGCCGCTACGACCTCACACAGGTGTAAGGAATGGGTCATCTTCTCTTGCTCGGCAGGATTAGCTTGGCAATCAAAACTCCCATCGGCTGTTACCAGGTGAATGGGCCCGAGGCACTGAGCACGCTGTACAATATCACATAGGTTGTTCCGTACCATAAGGTCTCCGGTGTTGTCTTTGCCAAATGACCAGTTCTTGAGGGTGAGATAGATGAAGCGGTCCTCAGCGATGCACTGGTCGAGTGGTGTACCTTCGTAGTAAGGGTTCAGTGTGTTACCCAACCATTGCCACTGAAAGTTAATGATATAAGCACTGTACTGTCAAATTTACAAAAGTAAATACAGGTGTCAAGTTTTTATTGACTAAAATCCTTTCTACTGTCAGTGCTGTAGTTCTTATAAGGAAAGCATTCAGTGAAATAAACATAAGAGCATATATATGACAGTTCAAATTAGGCATACATACTGACTGTGACACACCTGCTATGTCCAGTCACAATGTTTAAGTCAGGACACAATGTACAATTAACACTCACATTCAGTGATGATCTGTTAAGTGCCAGATAGTGATTGAGTGCCAGAATAAATGCCCCGGGTGCCTCACACAGGTGGACAGAGTTGAAGTTTGTACTGCCTCCCTCCTCATGGCTAGGTTCATCCTGATCTTCAGCATCAGAGGTGACCAGTTCCATTTCAGTCTTTACATCCGGCGGGACAATGGGATAGGCATTGACTATTTCATAAAACTTCAACCATGCCTGAAGATGTTGGAACACTTCAAGATAAAATTTATAGTTTCATAAAAGGATTATTTTATTATTTTTCAAGATTCTTTAATAGATACTTTTTTTTCATAATGTCTGCCTCTACCTAAGGTGAAAAGACATAAGTAGTGTGAACAATAATTTACTAAACAAGACATGATCAGTATACAGTACAGTACCTGTGTCACCATCTCTGGCTGAGCATTTCGTTTTACACTGTAGGAGATCTTCTGGGTGGGGTTAGTGTTGTTAGTGTGGGAGTGCCACAGTTCTATGTCCTTGTCACCCAGCTGTTGTTTGGTCTTGTTCAATGATACCTTCATGGCCTGTAAGTCTTCCATCTGAAAGGATATACAGTGAACCCTCACTTTAAGCGGTCAATTGAACCCACGGAGGCCCGCGTAAAGTGAGAAACACGTAAAGTGAACAACATAACATATGGGATTAATTGAAATAGAGACCGGGCCGACCCCCAAACTCCACTTTTTCAGACACAATACCTACGTTGTTGTAAAAATAACTTCTAAATTTTGTGATGGTATGCACACACAATTAATAATTAAGAGAAATATCAATAATATTAGGTTTTTTGACACTTACATTAGTAGAAAAGATGGCTGGGCACACGGGGAAGGGGGGTTGGTTCCGAGGCAGAGGGCAGATTATTGGCCCTCACCTGTATCACTTGTATCAATTGTATCACTATCCACCACAGAGGCTTGCAGGGCCTCTTTGTCAAACCCCTCAAAGTCCATATAAGTCCATATCCTCACTATCTTTATCACTATCACTGACTTGGGCCGGCTGTGGTGGGTGAAGAACTCGGTAATGTTTTGATGACTGGGCGACCTTGTGCGCACCCTGCTCGCGCCGCTCTCCGCGTAAAAGGGTACACACACCGCAGAAAGTGAGCATTCCGTGTTCGGCAGGGTACCGCGTAAACATGGAAACGCGTAAAGTGGGACCGCGTAAAGCGAGGGTTGACTGTATAAATGCAGCTAATGGCTCTGTACTTGTCTCAGATCACCGCCATATACTGTAGCTGAAGATCCATTAATTATTTTTCAGAAATATAAAAACTTGAGTCATTTATCTTTTAATATATATATATATATATATATATATATATATATATATATATATATATATATATATATATATATATATATATATATATATATATATATATATATATATATATATATATATATATATATATATATATGTAACCGGTCGGAATTTACTGGACTTTAATTTCTCACTTGACTTGGGGTTTATTAAAGATTATAAGATGGTAATGGCAGTGGAAGCGCCCCTTTGAGAAAAATCCCGAACCAGCACAAGAACACTTAAATCTACTAAACAAAATGAATTGTCCGTGACCCGTGGAAGGATAGCGTCTGTGACTGGGATGAATGAGACACACTGTAAAATTTAGACACTTATATTCCCTCCAACACTACAAACACAATCAAATAATGGTACGCCAATATGCGCACCTCTTAACCTGAACTTAAAACACTACTCTGGGGAATAAAAGTTATACATGATATAGAAATTATTAGAAACTCAGGCAACAATAAATTTGAAGTATTAAGAAATGTTGCTTGCACACATGAAACAGGCCTTAAGGGCTTTCACAAACTAATATCAGTCACTTAGGAAATGGTATTAAAAAATAAGAAGTTAAATACTCTACAATGGATAGGCCTTAAGGGCTTTCAACAAAATAATATCAGTCACTGAGGAAATGGTAATAAAAACTAAGAAATTAAATACTCTACAATGAATAGGCCTTAAGGGCTTTCAACAAAATTATATCACCCCAACAGATGCACACTTCCTAACCTAACTTAACCACTACTCTGGGGAACAAAGGTTATACCTGAGATCAGAATTATGAAGAAAATTTAGATGCATTAAAAGAATCAAATCACAGTATCACTCTGGTTCCACTTAATGACACAAACATTCAAAAACAATACTATCAAAATTATTTAGGAACTATTAAACTACACACGTCAAGATAATATCAGTCTGAGAAATGGTATTAACTACACCCGTAATAAGGGAGATAAAATGTTCCTCTAGGTATCTCCTAAAGACCTAGACTCACGGTCTCAGTGTGTGACCATTAGTTTACTCAGATAGCCTCAGTGTACTCCCAGTGCGTCCATAAAGACGGAAGGGAGTGAGCCAATCAGACCTTGTACAGTTGAGAGAAGCTTTAGCTTCCCGTTAGCAAGAGGGTTTCACTAAGCGGCTCGGGACATGTGGTGTTGTGAGCCGAGGGAGAGGAGGGCTGCTGACCCACGATCGTCCCGACGTCAGCTGGGCACCCAGACGGCTAGATTCCCTCAAGAGATCCTTTGGTACCCCGCTAAACAGTGACAGGCCTACTCTGATCGGTCCAATGGCGACAATCGCCACCCTCAATCATCAACGGCAGTCTCAAACGGCAGTCAATCTCTCGCAGTCAAACTCCGGTCAACTCCGGTCAAGTGGGTTCTGACGGAAACCCTGAAATGAACTCACTGTTAGCTCTAGTTTACTTTACCACTGCCCTATCTAACCCTGTCTGAGATCGAATGAGACTTACTTGTTATACTGCAATAGCGCAGCACAGGTGACTAGGCCACGTGACTATTTCTGTGACGGACGCGCAGGGACGTCTTGTATGTCTGACTGCTCCCCGTGACTGAGGACTAGCCAGCGTCGCGTCTCCTCTCAAGGCGTTAGCTTAGGCCTACGTGACATATTTTCCGCCTAACTAATAACTCCTTGGGACACCCGTAACATTATTCAGACTGATAAACGATCTATAATAATTTCAAATTCAATAATAGTCCCTTACTTCATGAATCGCATCATTATTAATTCGGTAAATTACATTTAATATCATATAGGCCTAGTTCCACCATCTCTCGCTATGAGCAGGAAGCGCTCTCTTCCCTCCCACGACCTTGAACGCTCAGTGTTGCCAATGGCGGGGCATTCGAAATTACTCTGAAATTTCTGAATATTACATATATATATATATATATATATATATATATATATATATATATATATATATATATATATATATATATATATATATATACAGTACTCCCTCTTTATCGACGGGGGTTACGTTCTGTAAACGGCCGTCGATAAAGAAACCGTCGATACCGTGATGGTTACGTAATTTTTCTAACTATTATTAGCATATGTTGAATAAATGTACCTTTAAGCATTAATGCGTTTCCTTTACACATAACCTTAAATAATAGTGTATAAATAATAATATAATAAGTGGACAAAAATACTAGCAAACTTACGATTTCATTTATTGAAGTGAACATCGGTCCTTACAGTAAACAATACAGTGTACAGTATATACAAGTGTGATGATTGAGGCTTATTAAAAGCCTGACCAGTCAGATGAGTATGATGAGTCAAGGTCTGCATCTTCTTGAGGGGTGTGGGCAGGTACTGCGTCTTGTTGTTGTGAGGTGCCGGCAGCTTCTACGTCTTGTTGTTGTGAGGTGTCGGCAGCTTCTGCCTCCTGTTGCAGGATGCCGGCAGGTTCGGCGATGGCAGGCACTCGGCGACTGAAGAAGTTGGTGATGGTGGTCTGTGCTTTCTTGCTTCTCATTTCCCTCTGCAGTTCTATATATAGCAACATAACATTTTCAATAGCTCTCTTTGCTTTAAGGGACCTATCAAGGGAGGGATCAATGTCATAGAGACGAGCAGAGAGGGCCTTACTCATTCTTATTACTTCACCAAGATTATCTAAAGTTAAGTTCTTATTTTCATCATCACTCACTTCATCTTCTGTTTCATCCTGCAGCTCCACTAATTGTTCTAGTTCATCACTTGTAAATGGATCCCCAACATTTCCCAATAACTCTTCTTGCACCTCTGCCGCTGTTAAGTCAGAGAACCCTTCACCTCCAACTTCATTTGCCATAGTTATTATGTTGCGTAACTGAGGCCCACGCGGCTTGGCTGATGTCTGTGTTCAGGGAAGGCGGGCCGCGGGTAGACGCTAGTCACGCCACTAGTGCCGCCTAGCGGCGAAAGTACAAACAAGGCCCGCAGAGTTCAAATAAAGCCAAAATAAAAATCCGTCTAAATAATCCGTCGATAAAAAATCCGTCGATAAAGAGGGAGTACTGTGTGAAATATAACAAAGTCTAGGACTGCTTTTAGTATCCTGGTGGTCCAGCGGTTAGCGTTCCCCGGTCACAGTCATAGGCTTGTGTGCCGTGGGTTCGAATCCTGGCGGGTTGAGGTGTTGATTGTATGTAGAAGTCCGCGTGCTTTATTGGGCTAATGAAATATATATGGATCCTCGTGTTTCGAAGCCGGATTTGGTAAAACGTTACTCTGACCACCTAAGTGATACGGGTGGTCCCCATTAGAGGTTCACGGCGCCATAAGCTCGTTGAACAGGCTTTGTGTGAAATATAACAAAGTCTAGGACTGCTTTTAGTATCCTGGTGGTCCAGCGGTTAGCGTTCCCCGGTCACAGTCATAGGCTTGTGTGCCGTGGGTTCGAATCCTGGGGGTTGGAGGTTGATTGTGTATGTATATATATATATATATATATATATATATATATATATATATATATATATATATATATATATATATATATATATATATATATATATATATATATATATATATATATATATATATATATATATATATATATATATATATATATATATATATATATATATATACAGTGACCCCTCGTTTAACGAACACCTCGGTTAACGTAATTTCGATTAACGAACTGCCTTCCATAAGGATCTTCAATTCGGTTAACGAAAAAAAATTCGGTTAACGAAGTTCTTACGAACCGACCTCAACATGTTTTCGCTTGCACTGACCGGGCAACCAGCTTTAGTATCAGTCCGCCAATACATTAATCGGTTCTAGGGCTTAAATTCCTTACTATTTTAGTAAATATCAAGAAGTTTATACTATTCAATAATTTTAAAAGTTTAATATTCAATTTTTTAGTCATTTTAACAATTATTGAACATAATTGAAGGTAAAGTGACTAGTTTAATGCGCGGCATCCAGCCTCTTAACACAGCAAACAGGAGTTAGTCTCTCTCTGTTTTCACTGGAGGTAACATCTTGCTTGAGACTCTCTTCAACTAAACGCTTTTTTTCTGTGTTTCCAAGCAAATTATTGGTCATTTTGAAATATATTTTACATATTGACAATATATAATGCAGTGCAGTGTTGATTTAAAGAAAATAATCTTGAAATACACCAAGAGAACTAAAATTTTATGGGTGAAATGGTGCCATGGGGTGACTTCTCTTCCACCCCAATGCCTTCTCTTCTTCCTTCTCCTCCACCCCCATTCTAATTCCCATCATCATCATCATCATCCAGGAGCCTTCTACATACACACCTCAAAGTAAGTGAACTTTTCTACCAATTTTGTTGAATTTAGGAAATTTTCGGTGAGCTGAAACCAATTACCCAAAAACCCATTGAAACAATGGTTTCGGTTAACGAACTTTTCGGTTAACGAACGACCTTCTGGAACGGATTGAGTTCGTTAACCGAGGGGTCACTGTACTACGTGCAATATTAAAACTCACGAGAAGACGAGAAGGCTGCCGGCATTGTTTTCCTTAATGCTTACAAAACCAGTGACTGATATAAAACTGAAGAAAATAAGACCCTGATTGTAGCTGTAGTAAAATTCATGTAAAAAAATTAATATGGTTGTTTGAAGTAATGTTATTTAATGTTAATAAATGGAACAATATAAGTAGCTAACCATTAATGGTAAAGAAAAAAAGTGAGTGCGCGTATGTAAGTGCGCACATGTGAAAACATATCGTCATTACTCTACATAAGAATATGAAGGCAACGCTTATTTACTGCTCATATATATTGAAGGGTTAAATGTTGTACTCTGTATAGACAAGCAGAAAGAGAGAGAAAGAGAGAGCAGCCGAACTGCCAGATGTAAACAAACCTTAATTTCCCGCGGTTTTGTTGTTGTTTTTTTACGGGGATTAATCCACCCGGGCATAGGTAACTGACCCACATTGGGGCCTGAGGGGCGAAAATTTAATACTCCTGTAATAATAATAATAATAATTCAGATTAGTTATAAAAAAAAAGAAAAAAAAAAGCTGCCTATCTACGGTACCTATTGGACAAACTAAAATCGTTCTGGACCACAGAATACCGGACTAGAGAGGTACAACCTGTATATATATATAGTCCCTGACTTACGACTGACTCAACTTACGTCAATCCGCACTTACGACCTGCTCTAACCGTACGACTGTCCGCAAAGTCGTAACCAAAATTTTTTCAAATGACATGCGCATTTTCTATACCGAAACGTTTCCGTCCCGGGTGAGAGCGTAGCTTGGGTCACCGCGTGGTTACATTCAGTATAGCGCTTAGTTGGTGTTTGGCTATCGTATCCTATACTGATCGCGCTGTGTACAGTCGACCCTCGTTAAAACGGACTAATAGGGGGGGAAGGGTGTCCGTTTTAGCCGATTGTCCGAATTAACCAATTTAGGGGTTAATATTGCATTATACAGCTATGTGTATGTTTATTTGAGTGCCCCGTCATAGGAGTCCGTTTTCTCTCACTTCAGGACGCTTGAGTCGTCCGTTTTCTCTTAATCTTAGAGTGCACCAGGGACTTTGTTATTTCTTAGTAGTGACACAGAATTTGAAATTGCAACCCCAATTGCAACTGGGACAATCCCAGAACCAGAAATTTGATATGGACAGTTCAGATTTTGTCCGATTTATCCGAAATCCGGATTAAAGGGGTCCGAATTAACGAGGGTCGACTGTACTTACGTTATTATTGTATTTAATTGACTTTATAATGACTGGAAAGCGTACAAGTGAGAGTGTTGGTGGTGCTCAGAAGAAAAGGAGACAGGCAATTACTTTTGAGATGAAAATGAAGATAATAATGCAATATGAGAATGGAAAAACTGCAGCAACAATCTCACGCGACCTAGGTTTCTCGCACTCGACCATATCCACTATTCGGAAGGGCAAGGAACGTATTCGTGATGTAGTGAAAGGAACAACACCTATAAAGGGAACTATAATTTCAAAGAGAAGACAAGGTCCTATTCACGATATGGAAAAATTATTGGTGATATGGATAGAAGACCAAATACAGAAGTGTGTACCCTTAAGCCTTCTAACCTTACAGGCTAAAGCAAGAAGCCTGTTCCAAAGCCTGAAGAAGCAGGCAGGAGATGAATGTGAGCAAACCTTTACAGCAAGTCATGGGTGGTTTAACAGATTTAAAAAAATGCTACAGTTTACATAATGTTAAGGTGAGTGGAGAGGCAGCTAGTGCTGATGTTGATGCTGCCAAAGCTTTTAAGGAGGAGTTAGATGATGTGGTTGTGGAAGGAAATTATTTGCCTGAGCAAATATTCAATGTGGATGAGACTGGATTATTGTGGAAGCGCATGCCTGAGCGGACATACATCCACAAAGAGGCGAAAACAATGCCAGGATTCAAGGCATTCAAGGACAGAATTACACTTCTGTTGGGGGGGAATGTTGCTGGTTTCAAGCTAAAGCCCTTCATGATCTATCATTCAGAGAACCCCAGGGCTTTTAAACATGTCAGCAAGCACACACTGCCAGTGTTTTATCGCAGTAATAAGAAAGCCTGGATGACCATTGTACTGTTTGAGGATTGTTTCATTCCTCGAGTCAAGGAGTATTGTCTGCAACAACGGATTCCATTCAAGATTTTGCTGATTTTGGATAATGCTCCGGGACACCCACCACACCTGGATGACATACACCCTGATGTTAAGGTAGTCTACATTCCACCTAACACTACCTCTGTCATCCAGCCCATAGATCAAGGTGCTATTGCTGCCTTTAAAGCGTATTATTTACGCACGACCTTCGCTCAGGCTGTTGCTGCTACTGAAGGTGAGAAAATGCTCAGAGAGTTTTGGAAGGAGTACAACGTTTTGACATGTATAAAGAACATTAGGGCAGCATGGGATCAGGTTACAAAACATTGCATGAATGGAATATGGAAGAAAGTCCTGAAAAGATATGTGAACAGTTTTAGAGGATTTAATGAAAATGAAGTTATTTCGGATATTAGTAACAAGATAGTGGAGTTAGGTAAACAGCTTCGGTTAGAAATTAATAATGAAGATGTTGAACAGTTGGTTGAAAGTGTAGCAGAAGAGCTCAGTAACGAAGATCTCATCGAACTGGAAGCACACAAAGATGCAGAGGAAGGAGCCAGTCTAAATGTAGAAGAAGGACTTGCACCCCCCAAAAAGTTTTCAGTGAAGCAAATGGCAGAGGCATTTGCTACAATTAATAAAGGAATGCAAATGTTTGATGGCATGGATCAAAATTATGAGCATTTTGCCAAAGTTGACAGAATGATCCAAGATGCACTTGCTTGCTACAGAGAAATTTATAATGAAAAGAAAAGGCAAACTGTGCAGTCTAAATTGGACATCTATTTTAAGAAGTCCCCCAGTGCTGTCTCCTCACGCCCCACCAGTGCTGCCTCTTCACTCCCTCAAGATGATCCAATACCTTCAACCAGCAAGTTTCCACAGTACATAAACCTGTCTGAAGAAAGCGACATTGATGACCCACCCAGCCCTGTCTCCTCCTCTGCTTCATCCAATTAATATAGTCTCCATGTATCCTGTAAATAGAAAATTATGGGGGCCCTGTGTGCATTCAGCTGACTACATTAAAGGTAAGTGCTCAGTCACACTGTATCCATTCCTCATTATTTATTACTTTTACTGTACTGTATTTCATTGTAGATTTTTTATTAATTTTTTTTTATCTATGTCGGACTTACGACCTGGATTTGGGTCCCTAACCCCGTCGTAAGTCGGGTATATATATATATATATATATATATATATATATATATATATATATATATATATATATATATATATATATATATATATATATATATATATATATATATATACGTATATATATACAGTGGGGTATGCTATAACAAACGCGGATGAATACGGGACTACTTCGCCTGGCGCATGAATATTGTTGTACCGCGACCCACAACAAGAGCGTCAGGCGCCATCTTTGTCTCATTGTGTAGCCAGTGCACCACTGTTATTGTTGAAATTTCGTCTTTTGATGTGGAAATTCGCGTTATTTGTATAACTATTTTGTTATACAAGTATACAATTGTAACAATGAGTCGTCCAAAGCGAGTGAGAAAGCTAATAACCCTTGAAACTAAGAAAGAAATTATAAAGAAACGTGAGAATGGAAGAAGCATTGCGAAACTTAGTGATGAGTATGGGATGGCTAAATCGACTATATGTACGATTTTAAAGAATAAAGAGGAGTTGAAAACAGTGCAAGTGGCTAAGGGAATCTCTAGACTTAGCAAAGCAAGGTGTAATGTGATTGAGGAGATGGAAAATTTACTCTTAGTGTGGATAAAGGAGAAAGAAATGGCAGGTGATAGCATTAGTGAAGCTATAATTTGTGAGAAGGCCAGACAATTGTTTGAGGACCTTAAAGCCCAGTGCAAGTGATAGTGATGTGCCAGTGTTTATGGGTACCAAGGGGTGGTTTACTGGTTTCAGAAGGAGAAATAAAATACATAGTGTTGTGAGACATGGTGATGCTGCTAGTGCCGATAAGGAAGCAGCTAAGGAACACCATGACATTTTTTTGAATATTATTAAAGAGGGAGGCTTTGTTTCTCAGCAGGTATTCAACTGTGATGAAACTGGACTATTTTGGAAAAAAATGCCTCGCCGTACATACATTACCAAGGAGGAAACTTCTGTCCCTGGCCATAAGCCAATGAAAGACAGGCTTACCCTCCTTCTTTGTGCTAATGCTTCTGGTGACTGCAAAATAAAGCCACTCCTTGTGTACCATGCAGAAAACCCCAGAGCTTTAAAAAACACTAGGAAGACCCGCCTTGGTGTTATGTGGCGGTCAAACCCAAAGGCTTGGGTGACCAGGAATTTATTCTCTGAGTGGGTGATTGAGGTGTTTGGACCCAGTGTTCGGGAATACCTCAGGGAGAATAATCTTCCACTAAAAGCTTTGTTGGTGATGGACAATGCACCAGCCCACCCTCCTAATTTGATGGTTGAATTGCCAGAGGAGTTGAACTTCATCACTGTGCACTTCTTGCCACCCAACACAACACCTCTCATCCAGCCCATGGATCAACAGGTAATTTCTAACTTTAAGAAGCTGTACACAAAGGCACTGTTTAGAAAATGTTTTGCGTCCACTTCTTCCAGTGATGTTAGCTTGAAGGAATTTTGGAAGAGTCACTTCAATATAGCAGATGCTGTATTTTTAATTACTTCAGCCTGGAAAGAGGTTACTGTGAGGTGTCTTTGTGCTGCTTGGAGGCCATTGTGGCCTGAATGTGTCCTTCAAAGAGACTTTGAAGGCTTCGAAGAGTTAGAAGAAGAGGCTGTTGTTCATGAAATTGTGGCTCTGGGCAATTCCATGGGCCTGGAAGTGGATGATGATGATGTTGAGGAGTTGGTGGAAGAGCACAGTAAGGAATTGTCCACTGAGGAGCTGCTTGAGCTTCACAAAGAGGAAAACGAGACACTGAAGCGGAGCTTAACTTCTGAGGAGTCAGGGGAGGAGGAGGACAAGGAGGAAAGCCGCATCATTCCAGCCAAAGATCTCAAGGATGCGTTCTTTTGCTGGAGCAAACTGTCCAAGCTTGCTGAGGATTATCATCCTGATGTTGGTTCTGTGCAAAAGGCCATCAGTGTGTTCAATGACAATGTTATGAACTACTTTTGGAAGGTCCAGAAATCAAGGTTGAAGCAGCCAACCCTGGATACCTTCTTTACAAAGATAACAAAAGAACATACAGACAAAGTGCCTGTGAGACAGTCACCAAAGAGGGCTAGGAAGGATGACTCCTCTCCTTCCACCTCTTCTCAATAATTCTCTCCTCCCCCCTCCTCCCCCCTCCCCCTCTGCCTCCTGTCCTGCATGCTGAACAACACTAAGGTAAGATAAAGTACCGTATTTTTTACATTTTCCACAGAATTTTTTCAGTGTTAAGTGGTTGTATTTGGGGGCCTGGAACGGATTAATCCTATAACGAACGAATGCTATAACGAACGAGGTTCTGGAACCAATTACGTTCGTTATAGCATACCCCACTGTACTGTACTGTATAATTTTGTTAATGTTGCATATCATATAGTAATGCTTATATTATTGCACATAAGCAGCAAAATGATACCGGTGATGCAACAATCTATGTACGGTATACAGTACTATTGATAAGTTTAAAATATGGACGAGCAATATTGTATTTTTGTTTCAACTAAACGGCGTTCATATTTAAGATAGTCCTTACCAATAGAGGATATATATACAGTATATAATTATCATACCATACACAATATACAGTATTTGTTTATGTAATTCCTACTTAATTCATTCATATAAACTGGATGTATTAAGTTCATTCTGCAGTATAGCTCTAACCTTTAAACACACCACTAAAATATTAAGCCTGACAAATCTGACTGTGGGACCTTGGCTCCTCCCAGGAAAAGTTCCAGCAGACACCCATATTTCTTCCACAATTTTCACTGATCCATTAATCAAAGTCACAGATCTGATGGTTATTCAGGTGCAGTCTTATGACTTCTCAAGAATTTGTACTAATATACAGTATAAAACACCCCCATGTCTGACGGCCTTCATAACCATCACTGACTGAGGCCATGTTCATTTGGTAAGATTGGTGCTTCTGATTGTGTGATGCATTGTGTAACCCATACCATGTATTCTGTATACTATTACATATAGTTAATACCGAGAAATTAACAGTGCTACCAACATACACCTAACTCATGAGTGTTGTTCAGTATTCGTGGTCTGGTGTGTCATATTGTATAACATTAAAGGTCCAGAAATTTTTTTTGTTGACTGTTCATGATATACCAAACTGATCAACTGAGAACATCCAGTACAGTACCTGCCATACTGGTTGTGTGTACATTGTTTCTGCTGCAGGAAGTTTCCAAGCTTCATCTCCTCTCTCTGATGACTGTGTGAAAGTGAAATGCTTGTTGAAGTGCTCTTCCACTTCCATCTGGGCTTGGATGTGGTCTGTGTACTCGAGCAGCGGAAAGTTGTTCCCCGCCTTCCCTAAAAGACCTCGACTAAAACACAAAGAATACATTCTATAAGTGTTCAACAATTAGTAAATATCATATAAGAATTTAAACATTGTTATATACAAAAAACAATGAGAAAATAATATATACAAACTATAAAGAGCCATATACATCCTATCAGTTGACATACATTCATTCACCCCTTCAGTACAGCTTCTAATACAAACTATAAAGAGCCATATACATCCTATCAGTTGACATACATTCATTCACCCCTTCAGTACAGCTTCTAATACAAACTATAAAGAGCCATATACATCCTATCAGTTGACATACATTCATTCACCCCTTCAATACAGCTTCTAACAGTCTGAATACCATGTGGAACTGCTTGAATATTATTTTACAACCGTTTCAAACCTTAAGCTAATTTCACCACAACCTATTTACGACCTAATACACACATAGACCTGAAGCTAGAGTAGTAAGATAAAGAGAAGAGTGGCATTATATAGGCTCCAAATGCTAAAGTGACAAGGATCTCACATGGAGAGTTCACCAAGCTACAAAATAGAGAGCACAAGAAAACATCATAAAACCTGTCCAAATTTGTACAGCTCTACAAAACTGTAGTACTGGTTAGGTTAGCATTAGGGTGATTAATCTTCAAGTGAAATAAGCTGGGGTGGAGATTCTTCAGGGGATGTCTCATCATCTAATTTATAGACCTTTATAAAAAAAACTCACCTCCTCTGGTTTTTGTGATGGTGTCTTCTTGGTTGTTGTCGGAGGAATTTGGGAGGTGAGAGATGTTGTGGCATCATCTCTCTCTTCTCTCGCTGGGGTCTGAAAGAAAACCCATCCTTCCCTTCCACTACTTCATGTGACATATTTCCTTCAGTGTCCATCATTAGAGGATACTGTTGTTCACTGGATGAATTGTGTTATACAAGTCCCAGTCATTAATATACTTTGCTGTTTTGCTGTCAGTATTAATTCTTCAAAAAAATGATTTCTTCGTTTTTCATAATATATTTAGGCTTTATATTATTGTATCAAGTTATTAGCTTTTTTACAATAGCAATTAATAATCACTATGCTATCTACACTAGCTATGAGTTATAAGTAAATACTGTAATGTCAATATAAATCAGGTCTTTTTTATTGAACAGTATTTAATTATCTGAGGTACACGTTATGCTTTTGTCTTTTTAGCAATAGAGTCCAACTGGGCGCGTACTTTAACCAGAGAATCAATGGCAGCAGTGAGAGTTTCTGGGCTAAGTTCTAGGCTTATGTTCTCTAACTTGTTAACTTTGGGATCTTTCTGAGTCTGAAATACAAAAAATAAAAATAAAAATAAATAAAATTAATACAAAATAGCTGAAACAAAGATAACTAGAAGCAATATATTTATTTTTGGGCAGAAAAAGATAATCACAGGATTATTCATTAAACAAAAAACATATAGGACTGAGCTTGTGAATCTCATTTTATGGCAGAGATGAAGTGTGAAGGAATGTGTTAGACCCCCTCCCAGACACCCGGTAGACCAGGGGGTTGTCAGCACACTGAGGTGGGGGGGGGGGGACATTGCCCTACATATATCAACGAAAACATGTGTAAGCAGCCACCCACCATGATCCAGCACCTCATTCTTGATGGTCATTCAGATATTTAGATAGTCCATCCATCATAACGATCTGGAGTACTGTCACCCTGTCTGGTCCCCGAGTTACAAACAGCTGAACTTACCAACATCATTCGATTTTGTATATTATTTAAAATAACTGCCAAGTAATTCCTGGGCTGAACGGGGAAACTTCCAACCATTCCCCACCTGTGAGCTATCTTATCTTATGGTTATTTTTCAACTTTTAATTTTGGGTGAAAGTGAAAGTGGATCCCACAGGCATGACTGCCCATGAGGGAAAGTGTGAATACAGCACACTGTATACTAAGCCTTTGGTACACAAGGAGGCAGCATGGCCAGTAACTAATGATTAATTTGGCTGTTGGAGTAACCTTCCACTGATCCCAGTTGGAGTGTCCCTCCCTAATAAGACAAGATAAGATAGTCCCTATCAAAGACTGTCAGATAGGGAGCTTCAGAAGTTATTTGATAAATATCTCATTTGCCATAAAAACAAACAAATGGGACACCAAACATACATACTGGTATTTAAAAACTACTCACAGTCAGGTCCAGCAAGCAGCGAGGTTTACTGTTTCCCTCTGTTTCCACCTTGACAGTGAGGTCACACAGTTGTGGAGGAACTGCCATGCTCCATGTGTTGTCCACTAACTCAGGTGAAGGCCTGGAAAATTAGAAGAAATCCGGGGTAAATTCAAGTTATAAAACAAAGTTTTTATTAAATTCTTTTACAATGCTCAGTGTGAAGAAATGGAGGACTGTTCCTGAAATTCCATTTATGACTGACTCTGGAGGTACATGTATTGACTTGTCTAATATGTTCACTAAACTCTGTGTTTAAAACCCCCAAAACTCTCAAGATTAGTAGTTGGAACTAATTTATTAAATAGTTTATGCCTTCCTGCCATAACCAAATCCCTGAAAAAGGATATTTGGAGACAATAGAACACAGGTCATAACACTACATCAACATTTGCACACACCACCCCAAACTACCATTACTCATTTGGTTCCAGCCAACTTCATTACCACCCACTGGGGAGAGGGAGGGTAGATGACTCAACTGGCCTCTTAGGATCAAACCTACATTTGTGACCTAATGTCTTGATCCTGACAATTTATGTATCTGAGATCAGCTAGATACTGCACAGGGAGGATGCAGCACTAAATATACACTGAACAGTTAAAATAATATGCAGTCCATTGAGGGAGTTAACCCAGTTGCTTTACTGGGGTGACCTAGGCCTAAACAATGACCTAGAACCTCTTGAAGCTAGAAGTAGCAAGTCCCTTAATGATGTGCCAGTGCTGTTCAAAGATTCACAACTGTAATGGATCACTAGACCTAAATGATAAAAAAAAAAACCTTCACTGCATTTTTATCACATTCCACTTTCACAGTTTACAAGATACACAGCATTACTATAACCATACATTATACATTACAAACGATTCACTTCACTTTATTTCCAGCTTTATTTTTTAACCCTCTCACACACGCAATAATTTATAAGTTTCTGTGACCACGAGAAAGGTCATATGGGACAACTCACGTGCACCCAATTTATCCCACTAGAAATTTTTATTTTGCTTGATTTATACATCACTAGGTTTGTTATTGTTTTGTTTTCAACATAAGCAGAAAAAAAATATATATGAGAATACAGTATAACTATTTTTTACTCCAATTAAAGAAGGAAAAATCACTTGTGTTCCCAGCATCACATCTTGGATATTTTCTCACAAACCTACCAAGTGATACAGTATATAGTTATAGGAGCGGAATTTTATGAGCCTTCCAACGGTGGTTTTGGAATTCTGATACGACTAATTGTGGGGAGGATGAGAGAGTAGATAAAGGGACAAACGCGACCTACCAGCATGACTGATGGGTGGAGACTGATGTACAGCGGAACGCCACTCATAGTATTTTAAAAGAACCGACAAGATGAGGGAAATTGTGGGGTAAAACACAGTGAAAGATATCATATGACACTAAAATGATGTCTCTTCGTGCTTTGTATGTGAAGAAATTATTTATTTACTGTAAATACTCCTCCAAAAAATATGACGAGTCATGGCGTTACGTCTGTTCACAAGCGACACACTCGATCTAAGTGTATTCTCATGTCCACAAAAAAAAAAGCATAAAATTACACCATGATGCTTTCATTGGTACAGTACAGTATGGCAGAGGGTATGCCCCCCAGGAAGTTATATAAGTTTAGGTAGGTTTCTTTGGTTGGTTAGGTCAGGTTTTAGTAAATGTTGCATCATTTAAAATACTTACTATAATGATAAGAACATGTGGAAAAATGAACGAAATCGAACAACTCCTTCTGGTGGTAGCAGTGTTCTCATACATTATTGTTATTAATTCCATTACACATGTCATCAAAAAGTCTTGTTGTGGGTGACTTTCAGTTTCATTAAGGGAGAGTGTCAAGTAACCAGAATTCTCCCTTAACTACAGTAGTTCTTAACTACAGTAGTTTGGATGCTCACCACTCAAATGTGGTTATGAGTGGCTTTACTAACCTATAAACTGGGACTGAGGACATATTCAAAATAGTGGAGCATGATTCCAGGAAGCCCAAATACCTAAACAGATACTGGTATTAATATCGTTTCCGTCATGCAGTGATTTTAGGTTAGGTTGAAATTATGTTTTTTCGATGGTTTTTGATGTGTTTTGAACCATTCTGGCCATCGGAAAATAGGTGCATGACCGTAACGATAATTTTACCCAGATACTATAGTGCACAGTACAGCAGAACCACACAAACACCAGAGTGCCCTGACTTTCACTTGGTTTAGCCATGTTAATATTGTCATTGATCACTTTGTATTAACCTCTTCTGGAATTTTACCAAAGATGTTACTTCAGAAAAAAAAAAACGCTTAAAATCTACCGGAATGAACAAGTCACTGCTCACATTGTAGTGTATAAAACAGTTCAAATAAACACGCTTAAATTCGCCCACAGCAGCCCACTAATCAGTTAATGAATAATAGAATGTGAGAATCAAGTTGTTCATATAACATTAACCACAAACCTATCAGCTTTTGTTAATCAGGTGGGAGGACACAGATAAAAGATAACAAGTGAGGAAGGTGAACCACACGGCGGCCACTGACGTGTTTGTTTACGTCTGTTCACCATTCTCTTTAACACTCCTGGCATGACTGTGAGAAATATACGTTGACATTATTTATTTATCATATCACCACTTACCAGCCGTTCGGGCAGTTAATCTGTTATTTGTTACTTTGAAATAAACTTTAATTGTCCAGTATTAGAACAAGAGGGAGCCGAAATACCTGGAGGAAGCTTGTGTGTGATGTTTGATAGCGATGGTCACACTCACACTGCATAGATAACACCTTTCATGTGTGTGAAGGCCAAGCGGGACTCGAACCATGACAAATAATGAGAGATACGCGCGTTCCTGCTAACAACCAAAGATTTCTATGGAACTTGCAATAACTAAAGCCCAGTACTGTTTGTGATTCCACAGGTTAGGCTGGTAGACCCTGCCACCGGTAAATACTAATACCAAGGATAATAAAACACGTTCGGAGGAACAGAGGATTCTAATTCGTTTTAACACCAAGCCATACAGCACTGTTTCATGACTCACAGATACACAGTTGAAAGCTAAACTTTCTATGGAGTACAGTACAAGAGAACTAAACCCTCGGGATCATCATTATGTTCCAGTACCAGTCAAACCTGATGACATTCTTAGACCAAACATCAATGTCTTTACCACGGAAACGTGCATTCGAAAACACTTACAAATACAATGCAACAGCAAAACCTTTATATTAGACAGAATATAGACAGATAAATAAAATTCAATGAAATCTGGACAATTTTATTGGAATGACGTTGATCGGTAATAACAATTATGTTAGCAACGAGTCAGTCGAAGTTCAACCACGGAACTTTACCAGAAATACCTGTATATGTTTTTCTCTAATTCCCATGTTAAAACAGGAATTCTGCTTATGTCTCTTTGTACACTCTTCGTCGATGGTGAGAATTAAAATTAGGTTTGGGGAATGGGGGAGTGGAGCAGCCAGTGAGGAATCGCGTACATCAACCAGTGATGAGGCGAGTGTGCGTAGAGGCGGCCTCACTGGACAGTTCTCTCACCTCACTGCTTCTCGGTTTCCACCTGTTGAAAAGATACACTATAAATAAAAACAAAATAGAGAACATATGTTTTACTCTACCATACTTTTTGACCGTTTATATTCCGATTCGTTTTACTGTTATTTAGGTTATAATGTACATACTTAGCCTGCTGGTGAGCCTAGCCCAACACACGGCACGGTTGACTATAATCAGGTACAGAATCTTCCTCTTAGTTGTGATGTAGTAAGTTAAATATGTAAATAGGGATGTTTGTCCTTGTTTTGTGTGTGTGGAGGTAAGGTGCTGGCTGGGATGGACTAAGGTTCACACTAACTATAAAGTCTGGGAATGGCGCGAGGGTAATAGTCTTATTGGGGGTAAGTGTACCTTTTGTTGAGGTGTGGAGGTGAGGTGCTGGCGGGGCTGGGTGTGAGGGGTGGACCTCTTCCTTCGGTACACTGGGTGGTTCTCCATACGGGACGCATAGCTGCGCATCATCTCCATCTAAGAGTACCGTAAAAAAATATATATAACATAACCGTTCTCGTGGGACCATAATCTCGGCTAGAAAATATCAACACGGTTTGAATCCTCTGAGGAAATCAACGCTAAATATGTGAAAATTAAGTTATAAGTTTGCATCTGGCTAAAAAAATAAAACGATATCTTGAAGCGTCACTATAGAGAGAGACTCGCCTTGCTCTGGAGTTGCTCCCACAGTTTGGCTTCGGCCAGGACGTGTTTGGCCAGGGCGTCGAGCTCAGAGCTGGAGGCCAAGCCTTCCATGCTGGGGTCTGACCTCTTCTTGCCACAACCTGGAGGTCACATGAGAGGTCATACATGGGTCACAAGGTCACACAGGAGTTACGTCCCTCAACTGACTCATATATGCAGATACTTCATATATATATATATATATATATATATATATATATATATATATAAACCATAAAAGTTATACATCTATCCACTAGCCCCCAGACAGGCTAGGCGGTCCAATAGCCCCCACAAGTGATCCACTAACCTAAGAAGGATCCACTGGTGAACACTTTACCATTACTCATCATACATCAACATATTTGAGCGCCGGCAATGTTGTAAGTGAGATTAGTGACACACACAGACCACGCGGCCCAGCCTCTTCCGAGTGTTTACAACGTTGATGCTCTAAACAGTGATTGAAGGTGTGGGAACGCTCATTAGTCGGTTTTGAAGGTGTGGGAACAGTTATTGGTCGGTTTTGAAGATAGTATTTTCTATGACTTTACGTTGGATAAAACACTGAAATATCTCAGGGATTCTTCTTATTATCATTTGAAATAATGTAACTTGGGGGCAGCGTCGACTCTTGTAAGAAATATTGAAATCTGTTAATATTATGTTATCAAGAGTATTGAAATAATACATTGAAATAATACTTATATGAATATCATGCATATATATTTATATATATATATATATATATATATATATATATATATATATATATATATATATATATATATATATATATATATATATATATATATATATATATATATATATATATATATATATATACTGTATATCACAAATACTCTTAATTTTCTGACATGTTTTAGCGTTATTAGTACATGTAATGTTAAGTTGCGGGAAGGGTGACGCGCGCCTGACTCATCTCTCTGTCGGGTGAATCATGAAGTTTCAGTGGAAAGTGAGTCAGTTTGTTTAGACTGAACCATCGCGTACGAGAAACCACGGAAGATTGATTTATTGAGTAGTTTTTTTTATCTTCTGATTATTTTACCGAGTCATAATCGTTATAAGGATCGATTTAAGCACAGGATATTTTTTTACTTACTTAACTGCACATATACCTTCCGGCGGACTAATACCTCTTATACTATACTCGTTAGAATCATATTAATTCTCCTTCTATAGACCATTACTTAATAGATAAACCAAAGTGTCAGCAATGTCAGTCATTTCGGCTCGAGGATATATTGTTTATTCACTGATGGATGTTGACTACAGTGGTGACCATACTGGCCCAACTGGGCCACGTAGTGGTGAATAAGCGGAAGAAGTGTTAAGTAGTTCCCGGACTTTTATGATTTGCGTGAGCCGTTGACACTCACGCCCTCCGCCCCCCCCCCCCTCTCATGTCATTTACTATCTCCTTTCCTTCCTCCTTTCCACCTTCCTCACACTAATCTTACCCTTTTCCCTCCCTCTCATCTACCTATCTACCCTCCTTCCCTCACCTCGCATTTACCCACCCGCCTCTCTGTAGATTACCTCCTTCCCCTATCTTACCTGTGAAGGCGTTACAGAAGGGCCGCTTGTCTTTACCCTCCAGCAAGTCACCGATATCCTGCAATAACAATAACAACAATAATAGCAACAATATTTACAACCGGTTATTTTTCCTTTTCCGTTACGCTAATAATATTAAGATTTAAAGAAATATTAACATGGAAGAAAATATAGAACAATTACGAAAAATAGACGAGAGAAGAGAGGAGAGGAGGACCAGGCTGCTCACACTCATTGCAAACTGCTGTATCAGACAAAACTCCGACATCCCTTTTACCCGCCTTGACACTCTTGCAAGATTTATCAGCATTAATTACTCAAAGGAGGGAAGACTAAAGCACTATTTTATTCCACATTCTGGTAATATATAACAGAAGGTGAAGATTATTACTTAGAGGCGAGGAATTCAAACTCCACAGAAAGTAGATTAATGGTAGGTTAAGTAATGTTAGATTAAGTTAAATTAAGTTAAGTAATGTTATATTAAGATGCGGTAAATATAACTAAATTTAAGGATAAGTTAAGTTAAGTAGGTGGGATATCCGGTAGAAGGCGCTGAAGGTGTAGAGGCTGGAGGAGGAACTTACCCTTTTAGCGACAGGACCAGCTTGGGCGTGGGCTGCCAGCAGTACCAACAGTAGGACAGTTGTCACGCCCAGAATCCCAACACGTCCGCACCAGCTCATGTTAGTCATTGTGGATCTGTGGGTGGGTGGAAGAGGTGGGTGAGTTAGTTGATGCAATAGCTCTCGGTCGACGCTGAGTGAGAGAGAGAGAGAGAGAGAGAGAGAGAGAGAGAGTGTGTGTGTACTGTATATGTGGTACTTTTGCGGCCGTGAGGAAAGATCACACACACACATACAACCATTCAGTACACACACGCACACAACCATTCAGTACACACACGCACACATCATCCCTTCCAGTATACACAAACACATACACGCCCTCATGCATCCAACCTTTCCAACACACACACAAACACACACACACACACCAGAACTAATACGTATAGTGAAAATTCGTGTATAATTTTACCGTTTTTCTCACATTCCATCTTGAACTGAACACAAGAGGTGAACCTGATCAACCACCAGCACCGCCTCCTGCAGTAGTATCTCTCCCTCACAAGCATAAGGTTCCCAGTCACCATCCATCACCCACCGCGTCAGAGGAGCTCGCACTACCTTCCTCCACACTGATGAAGATGGTGAGGTAGAGATTCATGACCCACTGATGATGATGCGCCCCCCGCCCCCCCTCTCTGTTTACTGATCAAGAATTCGAATCACCCGATGATCATAGTTCCTCTTACTCCCCCACCTTCCTCCCGGCCACATTATTTCATTTGATTAGACACACGCTGCTTGAGGGGGTAAGGTTTAGTTAGCGCTAGGCAGTGTGGGGTCAGTTGTCAGAGGAAGTTGGGGAAAAATATTTGCAACAGTATTCTCACTGTCGAAGAATATTTTCTTGTGATTTAACGAATAATTTCAGTTCGATTCACTGTCTGTGCGTCTGTGCTGTTAGCGTGTGTATGAGTGTGTGTAAATGTGCGTGTACGTTGTGTATGTGTGCATGTACGTGCACGTGTGTGCGTGAACCCTTGTACATCTATGAATAAATAAAAGCTCCATATCCGTGTATGTGTGTGGCTGTGTGTGTGTGTGTGTGTACCTCACTGGCCAACAGTCGTGCCGTAACAAAAGGATATGTACAGTAACTCATGAGCCAGAGCCACACAGGTAAACAAACGTCCTGGAGCGTAGTGTTGTCTCCCCGTGTCTTACTTAATTAGGGATGAGTTCAGTAACAACAGAGAAGGTAAACAACCCAGAGTCTTAATGATTTATATCTTATTGTCCTCCTACGACTGGGTGTGGGGGCACGAGGGATCACCTGAAGATTAGTGCACCTTACCCCGCCCAAGCTTATTTCACCTGATGATTAAACACCCTAATGTTACCTGAGGTGGTTGGGTTAGCGTTGGGTTGAGTTAGATATGGTTAGGTTAGCGTTGGGTTAGATTAGGTAAGGTTAGGTTAGCGTTGGGTTAGATTAGGTAAGGTTAGGTTAGCGTTGGGTTAGATTAGGTAAGGTTAGGTTAGCGTTGGGTTAGATTAGGTAAGGTTAGCGTTGGGTTACGTTAGATTTTGTTTAGCTTAGGCTAGGTTACATGAGGTTAAGTTAGGTTAGCGGTTGGGTGGTTAATCTTAAAGTGAAATAAGTTGGGGAGCTAATCTTCAGGCTGGTCCAAACGCTGGTACTGTCTCTCGCTCTTAACTTCAGGACATTCTGAGTTGTGTGTTTATACTCCAGTAGACACACACGTTTTATTTTTGTTTTTGCAATACAGTCTAAGAGAAAAAAAATAACTTAAGGGCTTTTGAGAATGAGAAGTTTATATTTGTACTAAAACAGGGGGAGAGTGAGAGGGCAGGTGGGGGTAGCTAATGATGATGATGATAATAATAATAATAATAATAATAATTTCAAGAACACCTTTTAATTTCCTTAGTTATTATATACATATATATATATATATATATATATATATATATATATATATATATATATATATATATATATATATATATATATATATATTCTTTTTTTAGGAGACTTTTCTCGCCGGATCACGTAAAAAAGGACAAGTTAATTTACTCTTCCCTTCGTCAACATAAGCAATGGCGTTCACAACTTCACAAAAGACAAAATAAATATAAACATAAGACTCATACATAGTTTCCGAGACTCAGGTTATAAAAAATAATAATAATAAGTTACTCAAAAATTCTTCTGCAATAAAACCTGACAATTAATTGGAAATACACGAGGCGTGAAATTGCAGGGAAATCGAAGTGCAATCTTGCAACCCCTCCCATCAGTGTTGCCACAACTCGCTTACTTGGCTGAGTCTGTCGGGTAAAGAGACGTAGGTGAGTTATGTGTGATTACGGTGATGTGGCATAGCGGGAACGAAGGTGTAACTGGTGAGAGAGAGAGAGAGAGAGAGAGAGAGAGAGAGAGAGAGAGAGAGAGAGAGAGAGAAGGGGGAAAACGGAGAAAGATGACAAATATAGCTTAGAATATTAAATAAATGATAATTCTCCATCTACCAAACACAAGACACACGTAATATTCTACCATCTTCCTTTATTTCATCCATCCATTCTCATCTTTATCCTTCCATCATTCCGATTATCTTTCCTTTCCTTACGTCAGTCTTTTTCTTCATTCATCTTTCCTTCTTTCGGTATTGCTCGTCCTCCTTCTTTCCCTCCGTCCGTCCAGCTTCCATCAATTCAATTTCAATTGTTTATACCTTGATAGAGGAAGCGGGATCCTAGTGCTGTCACTAGGTACCCCTGTACAATGACACCAGAAGCATCTGGCAAGTGTGACAAGTATATACAGTATAAATATTATAAAGGGGCTTACTAAAGCCTAAGGAAGGACGGATATTCCTTTAACACATAATCAATGTTATTTACATAATATCTGGCCAGTAGGAGGATCATCGTGTCTCCGTCAGGGGGTCGTGGAGTGGTGGTCCAGCAGGCGTCACGGAAGCGTTGTGTGTGGGGACATCTTAGGAGGTAGTGGATAAGGGTGCGGCTGTCGGGTCTTCTGCATAATGCCCAAGAGCGTTGCTCAGGGCAGCTTCCATCTTCTGTGTTTATCTGCGTGCGTCTCTCCTTAGCTACTCAAATATCTATATCTCTCAATATCTGTATCACTCACTATCTATATCTACAAATATCTATATCTATCTATATCAATCTGTTTGTGTATCTATCAATCTCTATTCAACTATCTGTCAATTTTGTTTCAATTTCCCTCCTGTAAATTCTAAAAATATCATAATGTTTTGGTCACCATCAGTGTAGGATCTCCCAAGGATGTGAAGGACTCGTTTTGTCAAAGGATAAACCTAATATTGTCTCCAGTAAAGATATAACTCACTCGAAAGGCGACAAAAACGAGGCAGGCGAAACGACGTCCAATTTAACCCAAGACATTGCTGTAACTAGATCTCTTATGCAAAGTGTGTGAACCTTGAAAGAATCCGTACAGCAGCCTCCTCTTCCTCTAAAACTCGTAAGGTAAAATTGTTTAGAAACGTATTTTAAAGTTATGGTATTTTTTCATGTCATTTCGGCGCGTAAGTTAAATTTAAAGACGTTAAATGTTATGTTAGTCTTGGTAGTATTTTCACTTCATTTCGTGTCTCAATTGGATCAGATCACAAGATACGGGAGGAATTTATCGTAGGAATTTTGAAGAATCGTAACCCATGCCAGTAGTCTTTCGCCGAGCTGTCAGTATCAAGGTAGAACGTCACAATTTTTAGCCCGGCGCCATCTTGCTATAACCAGGTATGTTAATTTTTTTTTCCTCTGAAAATGTGAAACTCAAATATTCCTTAGCGAGAGGAAAATACTTACAGATGAACCATAAACGGGTGAATTATATTTTTACAGTGTGAATTTATGTGAAACTACACCTTTTTTCAATTGCAATTGAACAATGTTACTTTTGGTTTCAACATCTTCGAATGGAATCAACATTCTTACACTTGATTAATAACAATCTTTACTTTCCGTTCAACAATCATCCAAAACTTTTCAACAGTCGTTCAACACGTGACAATGTTTACTTGCTTTCAACAATCGTCTCATTCTTCATTGACAATTCACTAATACTTTCAAAATTTTGCAAAACTAAGTAACAATCTTTAAAACATCATAACTATGCAAAAAGTTTATGTTTTGGTGTTTTTCGTAGATCGAAAGACTAGTTGATCTAATTCGAACTTTTGAAGCAAGTAACGAATCACCGAGTCGAGATGGTGTGCTACACACTCAGTATTTTCATTACGAGTGTGCAGCTTCTCCCGTATACAGTTCGTCGCCGAGCCCCTCCAGCATGCCACGGAGGCACCGAATAACAAGTGCTACAGATCGCGAGCGCATTATCGAGGCCTACAGAGCCGAACAAGATTTCCTCGTAGTTGCAGCAGCCCTTGGAGTTCAGCGCACCACGGCATACTCCATTGTGCGAGTATACCAACGCGAAAACAGGGTTGAAGCGGCTCACGCAGGAGGCAGACACAAGATCATCGACAATGAAACTCTGGATCTAATAGTGATGCTGCTTGAAGCAAACCCTATGATGACCTTGAGAGAGATAAAGGAGGAGGTCATGGATATATTTCCTACAAAACCACATTTCAGTGAGGTAACGCTTTCGCGTTATTTGGAGGGGGAGCTGATATCACTGAAAATGTCCCGTGACTCCCCAGCAGAAAGAAATTCTCCCGCAGTAAAGGAGGCGAGACACGCGTACGCTACGTGGATGCTGGCGACGGGTCTACAGCAGCAACTAGTATACATTGATGAGACAGGTATGTAATTATGTAACCACTTATCAACTATCTGTGGTATGTACTACATAATTACTTAAGTAAACTGTATGTAACTAGTGAGTACTTAATATTGATCTCAGTTTGATGCATCGTACAACTTTCCTTGTGTTAATGTTTAATTACATTACAGTATGACTACATACACTGATGTTTCATTTCCAGGGTTCAATCTGTGGACCAAGAGGACGTACGGCAGGGCAAGACGCGGGGAGCGTGTGCATCGCGCCGTTGGTGGACAGCGTGGCAGAAACACGACAGTGATTGCTGCAATAGCTGAACACTGTGGAATACTCTATCACGAAATTCACTATGGTTCAGTGACGAAGGAAGTATTCAGTGATTTCATCGCATCACTTGCAGCAATAATCGGAGACGCAAGATCCATATTTGTTCTAGACAACGCTCCAATTCACAAAGGTATCGCAGCAGTCTATCCCGAGCTGAATTTTAAATTTCTCCCTCCATACTCTCCTTGCTTGAACCCCATAGAAAACTGTTTCTCTGTGTTTAAATCATACCTGAAGCAGTACCTCCACCGTGAAGCTCCACGGTGCAACGCGGCCCACGCCAGGCAAGAAGGAGTGACTCTCAATGCACTGAGGGAGAACATTTTGCAAGTTGGCATGGAATTTGCACTGCCTAGTGTCACGGAACATGTTGTGTCGCAGAACTATAACCATGTCAACACCTACTTGGTTCAATGTATTGAGCGCCGAGACATCTTCAATTGATATACAGTAGGTCTACAGTAATAGAGTATAACCTACTGCCTTACCGTTTGTTCCACTTGAAACAATTCACAAAAACCTTCTATACACTCATGGGTTCTTTTTTACCTGACAGGTTACTATTCGTGAGGCAGAGGAGGAAGGCAAGTCAACGGGATGCTGATATGACACTCCTCTCCCCAATCCCACTACCCCTCCCACCCTCACCTACCTCCATCCCTACCTTACAGCCAGGCAGAAACAACCCACCAAGGTGTACGAGGCCTTTACTGTGAATTGCTTCGTGGGAGTATCATGACACCAATGTATTTAGCTATTAGTATAAGGCCCTTTTTTCTTTGTTTCTTTTTAAGCAATCGTATGTTTTATGTAGCTACTACATACTAAAGACTAAAGATAATTACATATGTTTATACCAGAATTCATTGTGTTGTTGATGTTTGTGTAAGTATACTCAAAAATTAAATATTCATGGCTGTTACTGATTTTAAAGATTGTTGAATAAATTCTTTTCAATGATGATTGTTTCAGTCGCATTGTTGAAAAGTTTGGTTGACTGTTGAAAGCAATCGGAGATATGTGGCTGTTGAAAGGTTTTGTAAATTGTCAAATCAAAATAACTGATTGTTGAATGGTTTCGGAAAATAGTTGAAAGCAAATAGAAATTTGTCATTCCAAAATCTTGATTGTTAAAGGCAAGTGGTCAATTGTTCAATTGAAAATGAAAGAAGGTGTAATACATTAATCTCACTTGAGAATGTCCTAGCGCTCAGAGGATTTTAAAACGTATGTAATGTAACTGCCTGACGCCCATGAACTCAGCACCTCTTCTTCCTCTTCCAGTAGTCGTATTCAGAGGCCTTGGCTGTGATGTACAGTAGTTGTCAACTCTGATTCTAACTTTCTAACTAACCATTTATCGTAGTGGTTGCTGTTGCTGTGACTTTCCGTGTGTGTGGAATCATTTGCTTTAAAACCCAAACTTCAGGAGGTTGTATCGGGTGAGGACGCTCTTGGCCGCCGCCCTGCATTTGTTTCCGTATTGACATCATTCTAGTCCATTTCATCATCTCAGCTAAAATTTGTTTGTCTCTTTTAATGTAAATTTATCTTTTAAAATCACATGATATTTTGATAGAAATTAACCTAAGCATAATGTTAATTATTATGTAATATTTTAAATGTCTGAATCTCCGACCCCAAATCAGGGAGTTTGAACCGGTGACAATTGCTCCTAAACCACGTGCTGTAGTAACAACCCTGTGCATTTCTAAAGACTTTCACCACGCCGAGAAATGTCACCAATGCGCAACGAGGTAAGCAATCACTGAAAAGCAAAGTCTAAATATATATCGGAAAGCAGTTTTGAACGCGTCCAGTGATGGAATACGGTGGCAGCCTCGTTCACGTGGACACTTTCCTATTTTTTGTAACCAAACCCTCATGTTTTGGATATTAAGTTCTCCTAATACTAAACAAAATAATTAATCTTAGATGCGTTGAAGTCACTTTAGTACTAATTTAAAGTTACTTAGGTGCGATCTTAAATAACTAAATCATATAGAATAAAATATTAATAATAGTGTACACAAACATCAACAAACCCGGGTGGTGGTGTGTGGTGAGTGTGGGCGCGCCTCCCAAACACCACTTCAAAGTTTATAGGAAAACTTTTCGAGGAGTTTTTAAATTAGCAAGTGATTCACCTTTACTGAACAAGATTTTTATAACATCCACCAAGATGATTTTCGTGTTTTTTGTTTTCAGAATTATTATACAGTATATATACAAATAACAGAGAATATATTTATCGCAGTGAAATAAACAGTGGAGGCGAGAGGTGCGTAAAGCAGCCGGTGATCAGAATAATGGCGCCTCTGTTATCCAGCCCAAATTTGGCCAATATTGGTGAAATAATTCCCGAGAGAAGGAGGTACAATTTTACTGAGAAATATTTCCTTGCTTCTTACTGCGTCATAACTGCACTTTTATCTCTCATTCATATTTCTTTACACATACTATAAAAATATACAACATAAGCTGTATATATCACCGGGTAAAGAGATGGCGGCGTCATACACGTGAGAATTACCATCCTTAGACAATCGGTTTTTTTCAAGTGGACTGGGAACCCACACGTATACTTACACCAGCCTCTAGACCTACTTACACTGGCATCTAAACCGATTCAAACCTACCCAACAAGGCTACTTAGTACTCCTTCAGACGTAAGACAACACCACAAGTACTTACACAACCCCTCAATCGTATCTGCCTTTGTTTACGTCTGTTAATGTAGAGGATTCAAACCTATTTAGAGTATAAGGTTGGGGAGTTTTCAAACCTTTATTAAAGAGAATTTAAGCCTATTTAGACCTACTTGGATTAAATAAAGGGTCTTTAGAGAGACAGAGAGACAATTATCCCATTAAATATTTAAGATACACCTTATGAGATATTTACCTTCCTTCCTACTTGATTTAATGAGGTACAGGTGTAAGTGTAGGGAGTTAATTAGGTACAGGTGTGTGTGTGTGTGTGTGTAGGGATAACCTTAATATGGTGTTCATTAGCGAGATAGATGGACAGATAGATAGATAGAACGAGAGACAGGGATAGTTCGATAGATATAGAGATTAAGAGATAAATAGATAGAAAAATAGAAAGAAATAGTGAGACAGACACATAGATAAAGATAGAGAGATAAAGAGAAAAACACTTACATCTTAAAACCCCCTCATCTTCTACACACACACACACACACACACACACACACACACACACACACACACCTTCCTCTCAAATAGCGGGATACTTGTGACTGAAGGAGATATATAACTATATATTATCTTCCATGACACGCTGGGACATATATGGGACACTTTGGGACAAGTTGAGATGTTGTAATATATGTTGGGATGTGTTTGGGATGTTGTAGTATATCTTAGGGATGTGTTGAGGTGTGTAATACATGTTGTTGGGATGTGCTGGTGGGAACGAGGGATCATCAGCCCTAATGTGTCAGCTGATCGATTTAGGTATTTTTGTTATTATTCCATTTAACCTCCCCTTCTTCCTCTCTCCTCCCTCTCCCTTCTCCTTCCTCCCCCTCTCTCTCCTCTCCTCCGCCTCTTCCCTCCCTTCACTTGTCCACACCCACCATATTATCAACTTAGTAGTGGGTTAATGTGGTGTGGGCAAGCGTGGGCAGGTGTAGGCAAGCGTGGGTAGTTGTGGACAGGTGGTTGAAGTCACTCATAGGTTAATAATGTAGTATGGGTAAGTGTGGGCAGGTGTGGGCAAACGTGGGTAGGTGTTTGAAGTCACTCATGGATTATTAATGTAGTGTGGGCAGGTGGTTGGAGACACTCATGGGTTAATAATGTTATGTGGGTAAGTGTGGGCAGGTGGTTGAAGACTCTTTAATTGTCCACCTCGCGTAGTCACCTTGCTGCCTCAATCTCCTTAAGGCTTTAAGAAAAAAATTGCTGTCAGGGCTATTTTACGGACTTAAGAACCTCACGATAAAACTCAATGTAGTGTTACCTTGCGGGGAGAGAGAGAGAGAGAGAGAGAGAGAGAGAGAGAGAGAGAGAGAGAGAGAGAGACGAACAGAGAGAGACTGACTTACCACGGACCTATTCTTAGTAGTTATATGTAATTATTGTCTCTACTGAAAACGTAAACGCAACATCTAAAAAAAATCAATTCAGTTAACACATAAATATGGTAATCAAGATGGCGTCGGATTATCACTGACTCGAAGGTGGAATTAATGTGAGGTAGTTTTATAATAATGGTTCAATTGTTTCACCTGTGTTTATGAGTGAGTGAGTGAGCTAATGAGTGTAGGAGTGAGTGAGTGAGTGAGCTAATGAGTGTAGGAGTGAGTGAGTGAGTGAGCTAATGAGTGTAGGAATGAGTGAGTGAGAATGAATCAGTGGTGTTCATAAGTAGAAGAGTAAGCGCTGAATCAACCCCTCATGAAACACCATCGTAAAATAGGTCGAAGCTTCGAACCCCAAGCATAAGTACCTGACTCAATATCGGAGTTCGGGTTCACTTAAAGTTCGAATCATCAATACACCTCCTAACACATATTAAAAGAACGAAACTAACTTGTGGAATTAGCCTAAAGCAGGTGTTTGGTGTGTTTGTATACAGGTGTTGAGTGTAATTAACCTGTGGGCCGCAGGTAACACAGACACAACAGCCACGAGTCCACAAAAGCCCGGGAAAGCCTCCTTTTGGGGATACGATTTATACACATGTTATATTCCAAATCGGGCAACACTTCACCCAGATAAGAAAAAAAAATGGCAATACTTGGCCCAACTTAGGATATAAAAATGGTAATTTCTCACCCTAACTTGATTTAACTTATCGGAAGCCCGTCGCGACCTGTTCATGTGTGCGTGTAAACATTGTCTGCCTGTTTATGTCTCTCTCTCTCTCTGTCTCCCTTTATTATAACAATCAGTATCGTTTTTTGTTTATTTCTCTCTCTCTTCCATTCCATTGTTGTCAGTTTCTTACTCCGGGTTATTTAATTTTCTTTAGACCGTTGTCTCTTTCTATTCCTCTCTCTCTCTCTCTGTTATCATGACACACACACAAGAAATACACCACAATACAACATATACATACATCACAATACAGAACACACACACACACACACACCATCACCTCACACTCACCAATAAACAAACGTACACACAGCCGGATCTCTCTCTAAAACACCCCATTGATAACTAAATCCTGATTATAAAAATCACTGTAATACCAACTTATTGTGTATTGTCTTATTACACTGATATAACGGCTGAGTATAACGAAGCCTAGAGCGCGCATCCTTCCCCACACTCACCCGCTCTCGTAAGCTACCGCAGCGGCGTCCTTGGCAAACCTATACTATATCAAACAATGTACTAGAGTTACGGTTCGACATTGTAATTACATTTACATACGTTTGTTTAGCTTTTTGCTTATTAGTGTTGTGTATACCGTACGCTGTGTATGAAACAAAAACATCTTTCTAGTGAACGCATCATTATAACGTCTATCTGTCTGTCTTTCTTTCTCATTTGGTCCAGTAGAGCTGCCCCCTGTAAAAATATATGTATACAAGCATTTAATTCTGATATACGTACATACAATGCTTTAATAATGAAAAATATAAGTATATATATATATATATATATATATATATATATATATATATATATATATATATATATATATATAAATATATAAATTAATTAAAATAATATCTCGCTTAGGGTGTTTATCATTAAAAAAAATACTTTACAGGCTAAAAAAATGTGAAATAGATTGAGATAAAATCAGAAAAACGCTTAAATAATATATAGATAAATAATGACGATAAAAAATACTTACAATTAATTTATAAGAAATGACAGACGAAAGAAACACACAAAGAAATATACAGTAATATTATTTGGAGAGCGAACGGAAGCGACAGGCACCATCAGAAACTCCACGGTGAATACAACCCACATTTCACTAACTTTGTATATTCCCAAGACATATAATTTCCTTCTCTTAACTTACGACATAAAGATGGATTCCTAAACATTTATACATATATTTATTCCATCACTGTAGCTAAATTAGAGTTTTAATATAATTTGTACGTATCCCATCAATAGCTAAGGTTGAGTATCAGTAAAATTTTGGCGCCATTATTCCTGCAGTTTTTCTGTATGTAAGATGAAATATTTATAAGTATTTTTAATCTATATTAGTTTTGGGTATAAATACAATATACAAATCTATGAGGAATTATCTTTGTGTTTTAATTTAATGTAGCCATACAAATACAGGCTTCAGAAAACAATGACAATAGAGAACGTAAATATTCGTTGACTAAAGGAAAGGAAAAAAAATACATATTAAGCAGTACTTTATCACTAACTAGGCAAATAGAATACAATAATAATGGTTATAGTGATATTAGTATATTAGTATAGGAGCTCATTTGACCAGCTTATAGGGAGGAATCACGAAAGGTGCATTGTAAATTATTTTTCGTATCTACACAAAAGAACCATATATACTGTATTTATTCCTACCCATATCATTACTTAAATTATAATTAACGAAAAAAAATTGAGAATTTATCATTGCATTATAACTTAAGTGAAAGAGTTAGATGCCTTCAATTCAATGATATAGGAGAAATATTTACCTTAAGGCCCTTTGAGACCCCATCTGTACGCCGCGGCCTAATCGAAAGTTACATACATCCCTCAAAAGAACTTCCCCCACCGCTTGCTCAAGACTCCTGCCTCTAGTTGACTTCCTTCAAGGACTCTTTTGCCTCCTTCTCTCACTTTCCTTCACCTCCTCCTCGCATCCTTCACACCTCCTCAAATTCAAGGGAAGTGATTGTAGACCTCAGTAACACACTTGGTCACCGCGACGCTATTTGCCTGCCTGTGTGAACGTGAGATTGATCGACTCCACTGACTGAGCCAAGACGCGGTGTGTGTGTGTGTGTAAGGACTAGAGACAGAAAAAGAAAGAGAGAACTAGAGAGAGAGAGAGAGAGAGAGAGATTTGAGCCAGTTAAGAGGGAGGGGGAGAGCTACTGAAGAAGGGGAAACATATAAGGAGTGAGAAAGTCAGTGAGGTAAAAAAAAAGAAAGTGAGAAAAGAAAGAGATAAACAGGAAAAGGAAGACACAGAGAGAGAGAGAGAGAGAGAGAGAGAGAGAGAGAGATGAAGTTACACACACACACACACACACAAACCTTCATACGACCCTTCAATATTGTTAGGTTTCCCAGTGTCCAGGAGACATTTCCCTCGATCTCCAAGTATCATCTGTCTCCCCAGTCTCCAAGGCCCCATCCTCTCCCTCTATATTCATCATTTTCTTGATCGTCCATCCTTCTCCTCTTAATGGTCCTCGGTCTCCCACTACTGATCTCCTAGGTCTGTCTTTTTCTCCTCGGTTTCTAAGAACATCCAGGTCCTCCACACGGTCTCCTAACGCCACACCCTCCGTCTCCTCGGTCTCACAGGGCCAGGAGAGCCGAGCCTCGGGGTGTTTGGCAGGGATTCCTGGTCAACAAGGTCTGTGTGTGTGTGTGTGTGTATGTGTGTGTGTGTGTGTGTGTGGCTCAGCTCGTGGGCCACACCTGGGTTATTTTTTTACCGTCGTCGTCAGTAATTAGCTCAGTATTTATCTGTGGCCCTGTGGACACACACACACACACACACACACACACACACACACACACACACACACACCAGGGAGGGAGAAACATCTGAGCTCACTGCTGAAATACAAAAACAAGTAAACATTTTCTTGGGTTCCAATACTAACATGAAAGAAGGAAAGGTGAGAAAAATGTTCTAAAAAGGATTCATGAATATTTTAGTGAGTAATATACAATAGGTAAATGATAAAGAGATAAAAAAATAATATGATACTTAGCTTTATTTAACATAGGACTTCTAGATATGGGTGCAAACAAATTCCGTAATACTCGGACTGGAAAATTGTTTTAGGCAGGTAGTACTGTCATCCTTAGAAACACAACTATACACCGTTCTTTATAAAGGTGTTGGACGTAAAAATGGTGGTGATGAGGTAGTGAAGATGATACGACAGCGGATTTACTATCTACAAAGCGGAGAGGTTAATAGATAGGCAGAGTTGTCCGTAGTTGCATGTGTGGCGGGCTACATCTTGTGCGAGAGGAGCGGCGGCGGCAGTGTCTTTCCGGTTGGCGTTTGTCTACCTTCCAAGCTTTTTACAGTCTCGTGCAATCATTCAAAACCATACACTCATACAGAGATACATACACAAACATACATACTAATACACACTTGGTCTCTAATTTATCTATCTACTTCCCCCCATTCTATTCTTTCTCCCTTTCTCTTTTATTTTCTCTATGGTTCTTCCTCCTCCACTCCCCTATCACCCTCACCCCTGTATAAAGTACCTCACATCTCACCACAAATAGCCTAAATAACTCTTACATCGACGGGGAGAAATGTTAGTAAGTTTCCGCTAGATTTAAGCCTTTACTCGCTCGATTTCGCCAGTTAGGCTATAATTTGTCAACAGACGCCTAGTACGAAGGCTCTGGGCGGGCTATTATTTTTTACCTCAATATCGAACCCTATCAATGAGCTATTTAGAACTATTTACATATACGCAAATGAAATATCTCCTCTGTTCAGTAACTTGGCAAAGACGTTGAGGAATGGAGATGAATTTAAGCGAAAATCAAGACAGTTGCTTAATTAGTGTTTCCCAGCTAGAGTTATGACCGCTGGTCCACCCAAGAGCTTTGGCGGGAATATACAAGGACTTGAAGAATGGTCACCCTAGTTTATTTGGGGATTGAATAGGTTAGGTTAGGGTGGTTAATCTTCAGGTGAAATAAACTAGGGTGGTGATTCTTCAGGTGATTCCAGTAATGTGGTTTACTATAGATAGATCATTATATACCCAGGAGAACTGTGGTGTGCATGTTACCTCAGTGCGGTACACAATATTCCAGCGGTAAAAAGTGTTCAAATCTCGACGAGAGAAAACGTGACGGCAACATTATTAAGGGTAAACTAAATTATTTCTTATTAGTGGGTGGCGGCGTTCTCACTAGCGGGCAATTGTTCCATTAGACTTATAAATATAATAGTGTAAGATTAATCTATGTTTGTTTAGATAAATATTGTAGCGCCCGATATTATTTTTTTTTTAATATAATATAGTAGTGTTAGGTTTGGTTTCTCTAGTGGAATAGTGATATAAGGAGATATTTTGTCATGAGTGAATGTTCAGTAACACCTAACATACGGTATAACTTTTCTTACTTTACACAACGGAAGCAAATTGACCCAAAATACACCTACAATAATTCCAACAGATTATTTCACCCAAGACGAAATTCTACCACTCAGTATTACTTCTTGATAGTGATATAGATATGAATCGCGTTCGTTATCGATGGAAAAAATAAATATAGCCTTGTCTATTCATTTTAGATCACGGGTGATGAAAAAAATACAAAAATAATTTAGGTCCGTATTGTCTATATGGGCATGGTGCGGTTAATCTAAAGAATGAGATAATGATTTTATGTGGTTTTAAATATACGATTGTCCTTTACCGCCACTATTACTGTCAAACTATTACTACTACTGATCACCACCACCACTACTACGACTAGTATGACTACCACTACTACTAACACACTTTACTACTACTGTGAATGGCACCTCACTTTACAGATGGTTATAGTAATGCAGTCATGCACAGTGCCCGGCCACGCTGCCTCCTTGTGTATCGTGAGGTTACAGTTTGCTATATCCACACTGCCCCGAACTGGCTGTCGTGTCTACGGTAACTTAACCTAACATAACCTAACATAGACATAACTTATCTTAACCTAGCCATTTTTTATTTTATTTTTTTACGGTAACTTTTTTTCCAGTCACTGTCAATTTCCAAACGAACACATAACGACAATCACTCAATCGGCCATAAATTTTACCCAAATACTTAACGATAAAGCTTACGATCCGATTCTTTTACCTTATTATAGGGACGATTCTAACTTGTTAACTTTAGCTATTACAAATATACTAACATCAGAACAGCGAGATCACCGTAACTAATTTAACTTAGTCTAATACACGGGAATAACGTTTGAAAATGACACAAGGAATGACTTAAGACATAAAACACCGGTTATTAATATCGTCTAACATAAAATACCCACACGGTAACCTTACGTAGTTATAGACGAATGTGAAGTAAAGTTAAGAAACATACTGTGTGGTCGGTGGAGACGCCTGGCTGGACCCGCGACCTACCTGCGTTGACTGGTCGACGGCACTGATGCAACTGACGAAAGTTAGCTCACTTCCTGTAGTGTAACCCCGCACCTTCACCCACCCCTCTTTATATCACAAACCCGCCCCGTGACGTCACTCCTACCTCGACCTCCCATTGGCTATCCTGTACAACCGCCCACACGTGTATTGGCCATCATAATCATGACGTCACTGACTCTAAGGTTCTGCAGCACGATTGGTGAGCCGAAAGAACACACCATGCCTAAATTGTTAATGGTAAAATAGCACCTGATGAAGCCAACTGGTATAGCTTCAACATAGACCAGATGAAGCTTGTTATTTTTAATGTAGAGATTGAGATTTATTATGGTTTCTCATAATATAAAGATCATTTTAAGAGATTTTAGGTTCACATGCAGATAACTATGAGGATAATGGAATAACACCGCGCTACCCACACTCCCGCCAACCCTGATTCCCGCCCTTTATCCTCTTGACCAACACAAGATACATATCAATATTTTTTCTTCTAATCTTCCTTCAATATTTATCTCATTACCATATACATACTGTATAAAAGTAAAAGCCACATTTATTTACTGATACAAGTATACATATCTTTAATTATCTATGAATACTTGTTTATGTATATTTCTTTACCGTTGTCTTTGTGTATTTGTATAGTAATATTTATTGAAAAGTGTTGGTGATGTGAGAACTGTGTCAACCATCAACCTCATGTCACGTCACAGTTGATTAGCTGACGAGGGAACATTGCCATCACCTATAAATATTAAGACTTCATTTATGTTTTATTTATTTTTTTATTTTTTTATTTTTTTATTTATTCATTTATTTATTTATTCATTTCTGTGTTTATTTTTTTATTAATCACGTACATAGTTTAGTTAGCGTGTAGGTGTTGCCTGGGTGTGGGTGGAGTGGGTTGGTGGGATGGGTTGAGTGGAGTGGGTTGGGTGGAGTGTAGGTGTGGAGTGGGATGGTGGGGTGTGGATGTGGGTGGGGTGGGTACTGAAGCAGCATCACTGCCGTACATACATCACAGACTTAACCTCTATGTCGGAATTAATTCACCCAGACAGCTGCACACTGCCATCACATATACATGTAAATTTTGTGCCCCTTCCTCTGTCAGTTGGTCTCACTTCTCTCCTCAGACAAAGGTGGTACTGAATGGATACAAAACCTAACCTAACCAAACCTAACCTAACCAAACCTAACCTAACCAAACCTAACCTAACCTAACCAAACCTAACCTAACCCAAATCCTGTCTAGGTACAGAATAGGTAGGAATAATTTCTCGTATATCCGGACATGTTCCTCCTGAAGGGTGTGTCCTAGGCAGCTGTATCACTCCTGCTGGGTGTTGGTTAGCGGGTTTTATCCTGTAGGTGGTGAGGTGTTCCTGTAGTTACCTGAGGCATACATCTCTCTCTCTCTCTCTCTCTCTCTCTCTCTCTCTCTCTCTCTCTCTCGCACTCCAATATAAGTCAGTGTCTTTAACTTTACCTCGTGAGAAACTTTATTGTCATGTGTTTACTTAACCTAACCTAACCTAACCTTAACCTAACCTAACCTAACACAACACTAACCATCGCTAACCAAACCAAACGCTAACCTTAACCTAACCTAACCTATCACAACACAACCCATCGCTAACCAAACCAAACCAAACGCTAACCTTAACCTAACCTAACCTAACACAACACTAACCCATCGCTAACCAAACCAAACGCTAACCTTAACCTAACCTAACCTAACACAACACTAACCCATCGCTAACCAAACCAAACGCTAACCTTAACCTAACCTAACCTAACACAACACTAACCCATCGCTAACCAAACCAAACGCTAACCTTAACCTAACCTAACCTATCACAACTCTAACCCATCGCTAACCAAACCAAACCAAACGCTAACCTTAACCTAACCTAACCTAACCTATCACAACACTAACCCATCGCTAACCAAACCAAACGCTAACCTTAACCTAACCTAACCTAACACAACACTAACCCATCGCTAACCAAACCAAACGCTAACCTTAACCTAACTTAACTCACCATTACATTAAAACACCATCAATTTACATTATTTTTCACACTTGTAAATATTGTGTTTGTGTAAGACCTTCCCACACCAGCATCTGTTCCACTATTCACCTCACACCCTCGCCCTAAAGCTATTAAAATTAAACTCAATAAATGTTTCAATTAATTTATTCAGATTTCATTGATGTGTGATGAATGTGATTGATG
>NW_024737068.1:804234-839234 GCF_018991925.1 Homarus americanus
CGTTACAGTACATAAAGGGACAGGTGTAGGTGGGTGGGTGGGTGATTAATATACACAGGTAAATGTGAGGCTCAGGTGAGGGTGGGGGAGAGATAGATGGATGAGGTACAATACTGTACAAATGTGTGACAGATACAGGCTATGAGGTTAGGTTAGGTCAGGTTAGGTTAGGTCAGGTTAGGTTAGGTCAGGTCAGATTAGGTCAGATCAGGTCAGATTAGGTTACGTCAGGTTAACATAAGAACATAAGAATGGAGGAAACTGCAGCGGACCATACTGGGCAGTCCCATTTACACCCAACCCCTATTGCTCTTACATCCATCCAACTTATGTTTGAAGCTATTCAGCGTATTCGAGTTAATGATGATATTTGGTAACTTGTTCCATTCATCCACTACTCTGTTTCCAAACCAGTGTTTACCTATCTCGCGCCTAAATTTGAATTTGTCTAATTTAAAACCATTGTTACGAGTTCGTTCCTGGTTGGATAGTTTGAGTACCTTTGTAATGTCCCCTTTGTTTAGCCCTGACTTCCATTTATACACCTCTATCATGTCGCCCCTCACTCTACGTCTCTCGAAGGAGTGCAGATTAAGATACTTTAACCTGTCTCTGTGCTCAGGGTTCCTAATGCCCGGGATTAGTCTTGTCATTCTCCTCTGAATTCTTTCTAGGGATTCTATATCCATTCTGTAGTACGGTGACCAAAAGTGAACTGTGTAATCCAAGTGAGGTCTCACAAACGCAAGATATAGTTTTAGGATGACCTCGCTAGTCTTGTAACTAACACTCCTTTGTGTGAACCCAAGTACTTTATTAGCCTTGTTTCGAGCAAATACACAATGTTGACTTGGTTAAAAATTCCTACTTATCATTACTCCTAACTCTTTCTCACAGTCGGATTTCTCTTAACATCGTTGTTCATCTGGTATCTGGTTTCTCTGTTTACATCTCCTATACTGAGTACTTTACATTTGTTCACATTGAATTTCATCTGCATTTTTCAGACCATTCGAAAATTTTTTGGAGATCTTCCTGTAGTTTTGCGGAGTCCTCGTACGATTTAATTATACGCTCTATTTTAGTGTCATCAGCAAATTTACTTATGTTGCTGTCTTCGCCTATATCTATGTCGTTTATGTATATAATAAATAATAGTGGTCCAAGTACTGAGCCTTGGGGTACTCCACTAGTGACGCTACTCCAATCGGATTTAGTGCTGTTAATGCTGACTCGCTGTTTCCTGTCCTATAACCACACCCAAATCCATTTTAGAATATCTCCTCCAATGCCACGAGCCTCCACTTTTCGTATTAATCTTTCGTGGGGGACTCTGTCGAAGGCTTTGCTGAAGTCGAGGTAAACCACATCATAGTCGTAAGGTAAGGTAAGGTAAGGTAAGGTAAGGTAAGGTAAGGTAAGGTAAGGTAAGGTAAGCCTATGAGTGAAGCATTATCAAGGGGAGGATGTTGACAAATGTATACACAGGAGGGGTCAGGGATTATGTGTATATTACTCAGCTTCTAAAAGTAATTAAGTCTTTCATGTGTGTTTATATACCACCTACGTACATTATACACATGGACGGACACACGCACACAGGTACAAATGCACTCAGGGCCGGATTTACCAATAGGCCAAGTAGGCCATTGACCTAGGGCCCACCGGTATCTGGGGGCCCACTGATACTAATTTGTCGCGCAGCGTGCCAGCGTATAACCTTGTTTCAAGTGTACAGTACACCGAGTATTTCATTATATAATATATTCACAACCATAAGGGCTCCTGTACAATAAGTATAGGGCCCGGAGTATGGGACCCCTGTACAATAAGTATAGGCCCGCAGTGGTCTTTAACTGGTGGGCCATGGCAAACATTTCTATAAATTTGGGGGCCCACTGATGAGTTTGGCCTGGGGCCCACAAGTAGGTAAATCCGGCCCTGAATGCACTCTTACACACACACAGGGACAAGTGCACTCTTACACACACACACACACACACACACAGGTACAAGTGCACTCTTACACAACACACACACACACACACACAGGTACAAGTGCACTCTTACACACACACAGGTACAAGTGCACTCTTGCACACACACACACAGGTACAAGTGCACTCTGCACTCACACACACACAGGTACAAGTGCACACACACTACACACACACACAGTACAAGTGCACACACTACACACTCTTACACACACACAGGCACACACACACACAGGTACAAGTGCACACACACACAGGTCTGCAGGTACAAGTGCACTCTTACACACACACAGGTACAAGTGCACTCTTACACACACACACAGGTGGCACTCACTACACACACAGGTACAAGTGCACTTACAAGTGCACACACACACACACAGGTACAAGTGCACTCTTACACACACACACACACACAGGTACAAGTGCACTCTTACACACACACACACAGGTACAAGTGCACTCTTACACACACACAGTACAAGTGCACTCTTACACACACACAGGTACAAGTGCACTCTTACACACACACAGGTACAAGTGCTCTTACACACACAGGTACAAGTGCACTTACACACACACACACACAGGTACAAGTGCACTCTTACACACACACACACACACACACAGGTACAAGTGCACTCTTACACACACACACACAGGTACAAGTGCACTCTTACACACACACACACACACACACACACACACACACACACAGGTACAAGTGCACTCTTACACACACACACACAGGTACAAGTGCACTCTTACACACCACACACACACACACACACACAGAGGTACAAGTGCACTCTTACACACACACAGGTAGATGTTGGTTGAAGTAAGGATAAAGCCATTCAGGTAACAGATGACGCTCCTCCCAACACCTTACCTACGTATACCTGGCCGGGATACCCTCACTACAGCACCGTGGTCCGCTCCAGTCTTATATCTCACTTTGTAACTGACCTCACTCTCTCACTGACTAACTCACACTGACTGACTCTTTCGCTGACTGACTCTCTCACTGACTGACTCTCGCACTGACTGACTTTCACTGGCTGACTCTCCCTGCATTGTCTATATACATGTTGAAATGTATACCTGCATTAACTATACACATATTCATATTAACCTGAGTGTATATATATATACATACATATATATATATATATATATATATATATATATATATATATATATATATATATATATATATATATATATATCGAAAAAAAATGCTAACCTCTGAATTTTTTCTTGTTAGGGTTAGGTTAGGTTAAGGACGCCACCAGATACGCTGCTGTCATCATCCACGCGCCACTATTTTAAGAGACTGTTTGAGGCGTGAGAGTGAACTGATGAGGATGAACCTTATAATCTTATACCATCATTGACATTCTTCAAAAAACAACCGCCAACAATTTAATCTTCGTCCTGATATTATAAAAAAAACTAACCTAACGCCCTGACTATCTCAAACGGTACCAAAAATATATCTGGCTTACTAAACAATACATTTAACTAACTGTATTCTCTTTTACGGGGTTATAGGGGAAGGGGCAAGATTTTAGCGTGAGAATCTATGAAAACCGTTAAGGAGGGTGAGCGAGGCGGGATGAGCTCGAGCACTCAGGCGGGAAGGGCGGGAAGGCACTAGGCTAGAGTATGGTGTGGGTCGGTACAGAGGCAGTGTGGGCTCCAGCACTCAGGCGGGGAAGGCACTAAGCTTAGAGTATGGTGAGGCTGGTACATATACAGTGCAGGTATACAAGCAATGTGTACTGTATATAGCTACAGTGCAGGTATACAACCAATGTATATAAACAGAGGAAGTATTTAAACAACATACATAGTGCAGGTATATATTTATAACCGAGAGGGGCGCCTTATAGAGCTTCCGGTGTGTTACAAAGGGCAGTCATCTGCACTCTGCATTTGAGGGATGTCTGGCGCTCTTAGTTTTGCCGTAGTTGACACCTTTTATTAAACACTCCCAAAAATTCATGTATGTTAGGGATGTATGTGTGGGCGTGTGTGTGTGTGCGTGTGTGTGGGCGTGCATGTGTGTGGGCGTGTATGTATCTATGGGCGTGTTTATGTATGAGCTGGCAATACGACATTGAATTGTAGGTCCAAATACATCTTTACACAGGATCAAAACACAGTACCTGGTAACGTGTTAACTATGATGTAATCCTTCTAGTTTTACTGTGTGTATGAGGGAGGAGGTGACGTATGGCCTGGAAGTGTTGGTTGTATGTTAGTTTATGTTGAGGGGAGGATGAGGCAGATGAGAGATAGATGGTGAGAAAGTCATAGAAACATATACAAACTGTCTGAGAGAGGAAGGGGGGCAGAGACACACGAAGGGACACGCAGACAGTCGTACATACAGACAAATATGTAGGCAGATATTGACGGAGATAACACACACGTAGACACCATAGACCTACTCCTTCCGTATCAACATCTCAAGCACTTTAATATCAGCCTTTGCTTTTCCGCCACTGTACAAGGAAGTGTTCTTCTGCCCACCCTTGGGTGCCCCGCGGGGCAGCCACACGGGGACATGACTGTGCTCTCCGGCCCCGCGGGGCTGGTGTGGGGTACTCCCCGGGGGACAGAATGACCTTACACCCACTAGACCTCCTGACCGCACACACAAACACACACACTCAAAGTAAAATTTTCGTTTCTTTGGTTATTTTTTCCAGGAAGTTCCTCAGGTCTTGGGATACAGCTATCAAATTTGTTTGTCTGTTATCTACAACGGGAGTAACTGCTCAGTTAGTGTCTGTCGTCGTCCTGTTTACGTAACAATAATATTATAATAATTGTTTACATTATAACAGTGTACAACCGCTCACTCTACAGTAGGCAGAACTGTATGATTATTTTGTATAAAACAATGAGAATAAATTATAAAGACAAACTGCAGTAGGTTCACCGTGTATGTATTGTTCATTTGTACATTTTTCACTTATGACTGTTGTATTTGTTAATAAACCGTTTATTATTATCATCATTATCCTGTAACATATACGTTATTATTAACAGGATGATGGGCCGCAGTACAAACACGTCAGGTTTGAGCTATTTATGGCGCGTGTCAGCTTGTGCAGTCTAGTAATAACAAACATTATTTTACTATGTTGTCCAAATTAACACGGCATCAGTTGTTAGATGATAAAACATACTTTATCACACAGCTGCAGTTAGACAATACCTCACCCAGTCTCGCTATACATTATTTAAAATTATCGTCGTACTTATATTCTTCCATTATTTAGTGTAAAATCATTGCTACCATAAAACATCTACGGATACAACCTAGCCGCCATAGCGTAGTATAGTGTAGAAGAACAAGTTTTACGATAACTGGTTGCCACTTCCTTCGTCTCCCATAACTGGCCAGTACTGTCATGTTACCTACTTACCCCAGTCTTCAGCAGCTGGCGTCGTTATCTTAGTTTTTCGCTTTTCTGGTCACTTATATCCACTGCCTCTCCTATAACATGATGGATACTGACTGACGTGTTCCTGTCCTAGCGAGTGTCATCCATGTTTAATTTTATTTCAACACTTTTACGGCGCTTGTGATTGGTAGGAATGAGTGAAGTGTTTTTGATTTTGGTGTTTTACTTACCGAGGTTATTAAGCACCGTTCACCAGATTTAAATTCCCCAGAAGTCAGCGTTTAGAATCCCTAAGCCAGTCAAGTCGAGAGATGGTCTGGGAAAGGTTGTAATTCGTGGAAAAAACGACATAAAATCGAAATTAAGATAGTGCTAGTGTGAAGCCGCCATGTCTTAAAGTTAATTAGTTTAAATATACTATAGTCTTTGCGTGTCCCAGTGGTCTGTGTTTACTAAAAATATGCAAGTCAGTGATGGCAATGACCTACTTCAGACAGTTTAAGTGAAATTCAATTTGTGGAACTCTTCACTTCTCGGACTACATAAACTTTATTTACGGTAAGTACAACATTCAATCTATAAGTTAATATTATAATCAATAAATAAGACAATAATCCTTCATGACTCCTTAACCTTAAAATAAACGTAATCTTATGTTAATTTACTATATTTTATGGATTACTGTACATAAACAACTAAGGATCAAGCATATAATATTTAGTCAGTTCAAACACTTATTATCCTGTCGGTTTTGTACATTTTTGTGTTTCAGTAACAAAGTTTTGTATTGTATTGCCGAACATCTGTCGCCACACTGCCAGACGATTCCGACAATGTTGTAAAATATAGTACTTTAAATTTTGCACTTAACCATCTGTTTATGACTGCTGTAGTTAAAAGAGTATACTAAAAATATATCTCCTTTACGCTAAGAACACCGCAAATAGTTTAAGGAATACCTAATTTTATCATTTGGACATTTCCGTCGATTTTACATCTCAGTGGTGTGCCGACCCAGTGTCCAACCCACGGTATTGTGCGCATGGTGCTGTTAACAAACAAACGTTTCTAGTGACTGCTGCGGTACTATGATTTGTGGGACATACGGTGAACCAACCAACGATGATATAATATAAAGTAAGGAAGGTCAGGTTAGGTTAGTAATGCTGCTATTTATTTATAGTTGGTATTATGATTATCGACAATTCTACACGATCGTCAGTACACGCCAACGACCATGTAACACACTAACTTCTACCTTGAGCCGAGGCAAGAGATGATACAGGTGTGAGGATAATGCCAATTATGAGGCACCGGGCCACTGTGGTTGTCAGGGCCAGATAATACACCGTGTATAACACTTAGCACTCAGCCTCTGCTCCATTGAACATGGCTGTCCACCTTCACTAAGGGTCCTTCCCTGCTTCACTGACTGTCCGTGTAGTAATCCATCTAACACCTCGGAGGCTGGCTGGCTCTGTACCCTCAGCTACGTACAAGTTTCCCTGGAAATTATTTCACGTGAGTATAATATTTTTGTCTTGTTTTTTTTTGGTAAGGGCGTAAAGGTTGTAGCAAAAGTTGATGAATAAAAATACTTGTTCTTTATGACTTCTTCAGGTGAGAGTCGGAAACTTATCCAGGGATAATAATGGTGATTCATATGTAATATTGTCATTCGTTTAATAAAACAAAAAGATCAGCACAAATTTAGCTCACCAAAGCATGTCATTACACAATAAATTTCTGTAAATGTTTGTGTGGGAGATTTTTCGCTAATAATTCCCACCAAAATGTCTTCCTCTTTTGTTTAGAAGGAATTATTATTATTATTTTAACTTTGTAGCTGTTGGCCTGAGTACAAATTTTTTTATAAAGCATTTTTAACGGAAAACGGTTACCAGTACCGATAAATCCCGCCCAAATTATTATTTTTTGGTGGGAAACTCGTAATAGTTATTTCCAGAGGCTTCTTTGTTTTCATCCTGTGTTGGGTAAGAACTGAGGCTACATAAGTGAAGCCTCAGTGACCTCTGTGAAGCCTCTTTGGCCCCTGTAAAACCTCCATCACCTATGAATGAGGGTAAACACGTCTTATCCACTTGGATATCACGTCTCATGTCCTCGTCTCACACCAGAGGGGATATAGACGTGTGTTGAGATCTGGTGACCACTTTTTGACACCAGGGCCTGTAAGTTCCCAGCACCCAGACCAAAACACTTCAGTTCTTTTTTCTTGTTATTATTTACAGCATCTCCATCGTTTTTGTAAGTTTGTTCATCTCATTATCATATTTCCCTCCAGTTTTACGTGTCTCACGTTTCACCCATTGAAAAATATATTTATTCACTTTTATTATCACATAAAACTCATTGGTATAAGTGTTTACATTATTTACTTAGAAGTTTGTTTACACTTCACCGTCAACAAGCACTCCTGTTAAGTGTTTTGTTTACACTTCACCGTCAACAAGCACTCCTGTTAAGTGTTTTGTTTACACTTCACCGTCAACAAGCACTCCTGTTAAGTGTTTCATTGTGTTCAGTATTTTTCTGATAAATTCTCAATAATTTTTTCATTCATTGTATACAAAATTTTTCAATGATTTCGGTAGAGTTCCATTACACCATCAGACTCTCCTGGCCAGACTAACGGAGGTATACCAGCGGGTGAAGAAGAATTTTAGACCATTATGATCCATTAGTGTCACAGCGAAGACTTTACCACTGTCTCTAACACTTCAGCCTATATACTCACGAATCTACAGCACAGTCAACAAAAACGGTACACACCTCACTTACACACCTCACTTACACACCTCACCTACACACCTCACTTACACACCTCACCTACACACCTCACCTACACACCTCACCTACACACCTCACTTACACACCTCACCTACACACCTCACTTACACACCTCACTTGCACACCTCACTTGCACACCTCACTTGCACACCTCACCTCACCTACACACCTCACTTACACACCTCACCTACACACCTCACTCACCTACACACCTCACCTACACACCTCACCTACACACCTCACCTACACCTCACCTACACACCTCACTTACACACCTCACTTACACACCTCACCTACACACCTCACTTACACACCTCACCTACACACCTCACCTACACACCTCACCTACACACCTCACTTACACACCTCACCTACACACCTCACTTACACACCTCACTTGCACACCTCACTTGCACACCTCACTTGCACACCTCACTTACACACCTCACTTACACACCTCACTTACACACCTCACCTACACACCTCACCTACACACCTCACCTACACACCTCACCTACACACCTCACCTACACACCTTGGTCCCCCGCCAGAAAGTCCTCCGGTCTCTGGTTGATCAGGTCCTGAGGATGTCTTAAGAATCCTGTAGGATATGTGGACTTTTCTCCTCCCTCTGGTGCTTGGCTTTGACTTCCTCTTCCGGGTTCCTTATGAGGATATCTCTGGGATACTGTAGGATGGGACGTCTTTTCTCCTGGTCCTACGTTCGTTGTCCCCTTCATGGGTTCCTTATGGGGATATCTTAAGGATGCTGCCGTAGGAGAGGACATCTTCTCCCCATCGGGTACTTCAGCCTCTCTTCCTTCACCTGACGCCCTGTGCTTCACGCCCTTAAGCACTGACGAGGGTGTTGGAGGTCCTACTTGAAGTGGAAGGGGTCTGTGTGTCTTGAGTATCCAGGATGGGGAAGGCAGATAAGATGTTGGTCGATCCTGGTGTGATGTTGGTCGATCCTGGTGTGATGTTGGTCGATCCTGGTGTGATGTTGGTCGATCCTGGTGTGATGACGGTCGATCCTGGTGTGATGTTGGTCGATCCTGGTGTGATGTTGGTCGATCCTGGTGTGATGTTGGTCGATCCTGGTGTGATGTTGGTCGATCCTGGTGTGATGTTGGTCGATCCTGGTGTGATGTTGGTCGATCTGGTGTGATGTTGGTCGATCCTGGTGTGATGTTGGTCGATCCTGGTGTGATGTTGGTCGATCCTGGTGTGATGTTGGTCGATCCTGGTGTGATGACGGTCGATCCTGGTGTGATGTTGGTCGATCCTGGTGTGATGTTGGTCGATCCTGGTGTGATGTTGGTCGATCCTGGTGTGATGTTGGTCGATCCTGGTGTGATGTTGGTCGATCCTGGTGTGATGTTGGTCGATCCTGGTGTGATGTTGGTCGATCCTGGTATGATGACGGTCGATCCTGGTGTAATGCTGGTCGACTCTGGTGAGGATGTCGATACGTTTGTGATTTCAGCAACTGGGCCTTCTGTTGAGGTCGAGTATAAGGTTCTTGAGGAGGACCGTCTTGTTTACGGTAGTACTTGTGGCTGTGGGAGAGAGAAGGCCTTTGCTCGCCCCTCTGCCCACCTTCCTCACCCCTCTGCCCACCTTCCTCGCCCCTCTGCCCACTTTCCTCGCCCCTCTGCCCACTTTCCTCGCCCCTCTGCCCACTTTCCTCGCCCTCACCCTTTGCCCTTTCTTGCCTCCTCTCCCCTGCCCTTTCCTCCTTCCCCTTTCCTCCCTCTGGTACTCATCCCTGTCACCGGAGGGGAAGAGGTGCAGTGTATGTCGTCTCGGGAGTGGGAGTGGAACTGAGAGTGGGAGTGGGACTGAGAGTGGGAGTGAGAGGTGTTGGAGTGTGGTGAGAATAACAGTGGCTGGTGGGTAGGTAGCACGGATGGCTTTGGTGATGTACTGCTCTTGTGTGGCCCCGGGTGACCGCATGGGAGGATAAATAATAGGTGGTAGATGCATTGTTTCACGTCTCTCTCTCTCTCTCTCTCTCTCTCTCTCTCTCTCTCTCTCTCTCTCTCTCTCTCTCTCTCTCTCTCTCTCTCCTCCCAGATGGTGTTACAGTTATATCGTGCATGTATGTGTGTGTGTGTGTGTGTGTGTGTGTGTGTGTGTGTGTGTGTGTGTGTGTGTGTGTGTGTGTGTGTGTGTGTGTGTGTGTGTGTGTGTGGTGTGTGTGTGATAGCTCACCTTCAGTATGTGTGGAGGAGGGACGGTAACAACAGACGCTTCTACCATTTGCGTTACCTGGTGTGGCCACGGGTCCTGTGAAAGTGAAGATTATAGCATTAGTTGGGTCTTATTGCTAACCTAACCTAACCTAACCTAACCCATAAAATAATACCTTTACCTTATTATTAATTTTGGTTCACACACACACACACACACACACACACACACACACACAATGGCGTCGTCGAAATAAAAGGTAAATTCTCCTCTTATTACCTGCCTGGGTCATCTTACCTTCACCTATGGGAGGTAATTAACGTACGTGTGTTTGAGGAGAATGATGACACAATTAACCTAGGTGATTAGAGAGGGAGACATTGATTGGTTCACGTTTAGCCAATCAGTTAGTCACATTTGTACGTTTCAGAATGTTTGTATTTTTTAAAGATGTCTTGTGCTGTTTTTATTTATTTATTTTATATTTTTATTTTATGTATGTATGTATGTATGTATGTATGTATGTATGTATGTATGTATGTATGTATGTATGTATGTGTGTATGTATGTGTGTATGTATGTATGTATGTATGTATGTATGTATGTATGTATGTGTGTGTGTATGTATGTGTGTATGTATGTGTGTATGTATGTATGTATGTGTATGCATGTATGTATGTCTCACCTTTCCTCTCTCTCTCTCTCTCTCTCCCATGGTCGAGGAGGAGTGTAGCACCAGTGGGTCATCTCTGGCTGGGTCATCCTTCAGATTCACGTCGCCCCCTACCATCTGTCTTGTGTGTGTGTGTGTGTGTGTGTGTGATCGATCTCGCCCTTTTCACATCAAACCCAACCCAACCCTACTCAACCCAACCCAACCTGACCCGACCTAACTCGACCTGACCCTACCTAACCCTACCCTACCCGACCTGACCTGACCTGACCTGACCCTACCTGACTCACCCTACCTGACCCGGACCCTACCCGACCTGACCTGACCTAACCTGACCCGACCTGACCTGACCTGACCTGACCCTACCCGACCTGACCCAACCCGACCTTTAGACCTTGACTGACCGTAGGAATGCAGAGGTTGTGCTGGAAGGTGATCTTGAAGCCCGGGCCATGTGCCTTGGCCATGAACTTGTGAGGGACACCGGCGTGGAACTCTACCACCACGATCCTGCTGGTGACTCTACCTGGTGAGGGAAGAGGAGAGGTTAGGTTAGGTTGTGATGATGTCTCCGTCTGTCTCTTTCTCTTTATCTCTGTCTGTGTGGGTGGAAGGGGAGAGAGAGAGAGAGGGTACAGGATAGTTTATGATGATTCTCTCTCTCTCTCCATCCTACTACTCCTACTACCATCTTCCTTCTCTTCCTTCCTTGTCTCTCTTTACCTCGTTGTTTTACCTTCCTTCCTTCCTTCCCTTATCTCCCCTCCCTCCTCTCCTCCTTTCTTCCTTCCTTCCTTCCTTCCTCTTTCCTCTCCCTCCCTCCTTCCTCACTCCCAACCCGTCCTCCCTCCTCCCTCCTTCCCTCACTCCCACCCTCCCTCCCTCCTTCCCTCCCTCCCCCCTCCTTCCCTCACTCCCTCCCTCCCCTCCCTCCACTCACAAGTCACAGGGGTGGGGACGGAGGACCCGTGGCTGGAGGCGAGGACACCACCACAGTATCGGTCATGGGAAGTTGTGTGTACACCTCCGTCAGCAGAACCTTCAGGTATCCTCAGGTAGTCCCGCACACAGTAGAGAGAGCTCATCCCTGACCTGTCGTAGGGCACCTGTGGGAAGACATGTGGTATACTAGTTAGATTCGTGGGTGTCGTGTCGTGTCGTGTCGTGTTTGTGTAAATGTGTTATTGTGTATGCACTTATATACTGTATATCTATGTATGTATGTATATATATGTAGGCATGTATGTATGTATATGTATATCCAGCTCACCTGGTCAATACTGCCGTACTTCTCAATCATAAACTCGTAGTACTGGGCGGTGAAGGTGACGCTGCAGGTGGTGGAGGAGACGGCCAAACACACGCGGTAGTGCTGGTCCACGTAGTACTGCCCGTCGTCAAAACTGAAGCTCTTCATCTGGCCTACTGGCTCTGGGAAGTACTGGAAACATCCCGACGGCGCTGGTGGTGGGGGGGGTGATTAGTGTGGGGGGTTGGTGGTGTGGAGAGTTGAGGGAAGTGGGGTGATTAGTGGTGTGGTGGGAGTGGGGAGAGGGGTGATTAGTGTGGGGTGGGTGAAGAGTGACGCAGGTGGGAGAAGGAGATGATTAGTGTCGGACAGAGGAGGTTTTGTGTGAGATGGATATAGTAACATTGGAGATTAGTTTTTCGTGTGGAAAGGAACGGTAAGATGGAGAGTAACTTGATACGGGTGATGGGGTGTAGTGTTAGTGGTTCATTACTGTAACTTAATTAACGAAGTAAGAGACGACAGTAATTGTGAAGGAGGGAAGGACCTACACACACACACACACACAAAGAAGCTTCTACACCATCCTCGACACAGGCTCCTACTATCACCTGAGATCCCTAGCCCGAGAATTGCTGTTCGACACCACAACCGCATCCAGCCCATACGTGCACGAACTGATCGCTATAAGAACAGCCCAGTCCCAACCATTGTAAAAATTATCAATAACTTGTAATAAACCAGTGTATTCACTCCCAGTAAATACTTCTTGCACTGTCACTATGTTGAAATGAACTGTAGTTTGAGATTTTCCCCATCTAGTTATTATATATCTTATTTGTATCACCTATGTTACTTGTATATTATTTGTAATTCGAAACCCATTCCCCAATTATGTAACTGTATATTTTCAGTCTTCTGGATGCCAAGCTCTTTCAATAAACCGTTAATTATTATTATTATTATTATTATCACACACATATACATACATACATACACTAACTGAAAGACAGACATCGAACATATAGCGAGAGACAGACATTCATTTGCTAAGAGGGACAGATAGACAGACAGACCTTCATTTTCTAAGAGACACAGACAGACAGAGAGAGAAACAGGCAGACAGAGAGAGAAACAGACAGACAGAGAGAGAAACAGACAGACAGAGAGAGAAACAGACAGACAGAGAGAGAAACAGACAGACAGACAGACAGAGAGAGAGAGACTTACCCTTTATAGGAGAGTGTTTGCGACAGTCTATCTGGGTGATCCACAGTCCCCACCTGTAGCTCAGACCTGCCTGGGAGGACACCGCGAACTCCACATACGGCTCCCCACCCCCTCCTCCACCTCCAAGTAGACTGTGGGCGTGGCAGACAGCAGGTATGGGCATAGATGCAGTGGTTCAGGCGTGGGCGTATGTGTAGTGGTATAGGCGTGCGTGGGCGTAGGTATAGAGATATAGGCGTGGGCGAACGTGCAGTGGTTCAGGCGTGAGCGTAGATACAGATGAAAACAAAAGAGAATCATATTCATTACTAATGCTCACTATAATGATATAATATAGCAGTTATAACAGCAGGGACTCGCATTAAAATATATGTAAAAACACTAATAATAATAATAATAATAATAATAATAATAATAAAATAACAAAATAATAATAATAATACCAGCATTATTGTCATTTCTCCTGTTCACGTAAAATTTCTCCCCCTCTCCCCTTCACCGCCTCCTACAGGTGTTTTATCAGTAGAGATGATATGTTGTTGGTACTTACAGTGTGTGTCGCTGTTGGTGCCACAGATGCGCTGCACACCGAGTCGCCACACCGTTCCCTGCACCGTCAAGTACTGTCGCACACACACGCCCTCCGTCGGCGCCGCCAGGTTAGTCTCCACTACGTCTATCCTTACCTTGTGTAGTGAAGGTAAGATGTAGTCATGATGCATTGTAGTAATTTAAGTAGGCTGATACACACACACACACACACACACACACACACACACACACACACACACACACGGTAGATGTTCACAGTTTAACAGTAAATTCTATCCATTTATTTATTTATCATTACCGGTAATTTACTGAAGTCGCAAGGAGATTACATTCTACCAACCAACCAACAAAAAAATAATGTAAATTAGCCAGCCAAAAGCTATTACGGAAATTAACCCATTAATGCTGCATTAATTAATTTGACCCAATCGCTGCATAATTTACCAGCGTCAACATTTCCTTCAGCAGAGGACGTTCGCCACCAGCTGAGGAGACAACCGTCGCTAACTCTCACCCAAACTGTGCGAGATGACGACATATTATACCATTTATTGAGTGTTTCTTCCAATATCTTCCCTCGGCGCTAGGCTACAGATATTCTTGTTTACTATAAAACAACCCATAATATATCATAATAATCCCTACTTGATTACATTATTTGTTTAAAAAAATTAATCATACTTAAAGCTGAATGTATCTGGCATTTGTCACCCACAGCTCGTATCTAGACCTGAGAGGGAGGCCCCAGACTGTTATCAGGACACAAGAACACTTAAAAGTTTCGTGTATTATTTCTAAGTAGATTTAACACGCCTCTAAATTTTCACCTGATGACGTAATTTATAACTGTTTTTTAGGTATTTCCAGGTCACTGTATCTTCATTAATTTTTCGTTGTTTGCGCCGTTTCTTTAGCCACATATCATCTTCCTAGCTGTTCGGGCGCTTCTCACGCCCGATAGAACTCGGGACACAGTCGTATAAGAGTCAGGCGTTCCAGCAGAGCTGTACCACCAAACGCTAACCCAAACATTAGTTGACATGTCCGTAGAATTTTTACGGTCGAAATTTACTAACCTACACACAGACAGACAGTGCCGGATTTAGACCTGTGGAGGCCCATGGGCAGCCTCTTTGTGGAGGCTCCCCTATTATAACTACCCAAGAGGATGGGGTGGCGAGTGAAGCGAGCCTAAATATCTGGGAGTTCCGGGGGGCGCTGTAAGCCCCCCTGGAAAATTTTGAAATTTGAACACTTCTTTGGAGAATTTTGAAGCCATGTGCAGTTATATTGAGGAAATTAGAACATTGAGAAATTTTAATTAACTGTATATTTATTGATAGTGTAGAATTTCAACACACACACACACTTTTGTGTGTCTGTGTAAGGGGAATTTGTACACATGAATTTTAAAGAATGAAAATAAAAATAATCCAAATGAATAAACAAATAAATAAAATATTGTAATATGTGGAGACCCCCAGATTGTGGAGGCCCCTGGGCAGCTGCCCACTTTGCCCACTCCTGAATCCGGCCCTGCAGACAGATACAAAATAAGTATACAATAATCTGTTCTATTTGTTCTTTAACCCAAAATGCAACGTGTCTTTATTTTACGTTGGCTAAATATTTCTTCCTCCAGTTATGACCGTGTAAGAGATGCGTTAGTGTATTGATAGAGTTTACCACATATATCTCATACTTATTGTTGGTGGATTAGTGTAAATTATTAAACTTTTTACACGCTTGGAGACCTTGGCTGTTGAAGTACAGTAATAACATCAGAGAAGGGTTTTAATTATTTGCTTACGGTAGATATACGTAATAAGATTTTATAGTTTATCAGAAAGCTTTTGTCAGTCTACAGAAAAAGTTATGACATCGTTAGTATAGTTTTCTATATACATCAGTGCACTACTTAACTATAGCGTATTACATAATTTTGTAGCCACTAAATTTGAAAAGAAAGACGAGTGTACACAAAGCGAGGTATAGCCGTCCATTAAACCGTACCTAGAGGCTAGGCTTGGTTGGGCTTCCTGAATACTGTACTGCTCGTGGATTGGCTACTCCCACCCCTCCCTCCCTCCCTAATTCCACCCCCACCCCTACACTCTTCTCAACCCTTCTCATCAGTAAAGAAAGTTCCACTCCTCATTCCCTCAACGCCCGAGACTTCAAGATGAGGGAACTCTAGCGATAATCACATCAGGCGATGCGGGATTATTGACGAGGTGTGTGTGTGTGGGATTTTCCAACGGCGCTTCTTGGTCGTAAGATAATAAAATCCCTAATCTAAGCTAACCAAACATTACGGTATTAAGGATTCATTTAAACCCCAAAATCAACCAATGGATTTTTTAGTTCACTAGAAAATATTTTAATAATGAGATTTTGTTCACTGGAGTATTTTTATATAGTCCATCTTGGTGAATAATTCGGAAAATATATCGAAAACACTGATTCCTTGACCTAACAACGAGTCCTGGTTTTTCTAGAGGTGTTTTCTTGTGCTCTGTGATTTGGTGCGTTAATTCTGAGTTTTATTTTGCGTGTTTGAGTTATGGCCCATTTCTCCTCCGTCAATATTAATATTTAATACCTCACAAAAGACAACCTATAAAAGACAATAAAGTTTTTTCTATCGTTAATATTAAAAAAAAATCAAATATATTTTTCATTAACTTACTGGTACATAATGGTACTAACTATATCCCTGTTAAGTGAAGACATTACAAAGCGCCGCGGACAAAGATTACATAAGTAACTGCGTTTAAGTCTACGCTCTGATATACCCGTTTTCTTTATTACTGAGTGGTAGAAAACGTTGTGTGGTTCTGATGTTTGAGGGGAGACTAATGTAGAGATTTGTGTTACGGTGCTCTTATGTTAGGGAATATAGTTGTCTCTCTCTCTCTCTCTCTCTCTCTCTCTCTCTCTCTCTCTCACCCCAACACAAACAAACACCCACACACACACACACACACACCTACCCCACACACCATCCCCCACCCCCCTAACACCTCCCCCACCAACACCCCCACACACCTCCCCACCAACCCCCCGCCATCCACACACCTCCGCCCACCAACACCCCTCCCCCACCCACACCTCTCCCCACCCACACACCTCTCCCACACACCCACCCACCCACACACCTCCCCACCAACACCCCCATCCACACACCTCCGCCCACCCCACTCCCCCACCCACACACCTCCCCACCCACACACCTCCCCACCAACACCCTCCCCACCCACACACCTCCCCACCAACACCCCTCACACACTCCTCCCCACCAACCCCCATCCACACACCTCCGCCCACCAACACCTCCCCCCACCCACACACCTCCCCACCCACACACCTCCCCCACACACCTCCGCCCACCAACACCCTCCCCACCCACACACACCTCCCCCACCCACACACCTCCCCCACACACCTCCTCCCCACCCACACACCTCCCCACCCACACACCTCCCCACCCACACACCCTCCCCCACACACCTCCGCCCACCAACACCCTCCCCCACCCACACACCTCCCCCACCCACACACCTCCCCCACACACCTCCTCCCACCCACACACCTCTCCCTCCCACCCAACACCTCCGCCCACCAACACCCCCACCCACACACACCTCCCCACCCACACACCTCCCCCACACACCTCCGCCCACCAACACCCTCCCCCACCCACACACTCCCCACCCCACACCTCCCCACCCACACACCTCCCCCACACACCTCCTCCCACCCACACACCTCCCCCACCCACACACCTCCCCACACACCTCCCCACCCACACACCTCCCCACACCCACACCACCTCCCCCACCCAACACCTCCCCCACACACCTCCGCCCACCAACACCCTCCCCCCACCCACACACCTCCCCCACCCACACCTCCCCACCCACACCTCCCCCACACACCTCCTCCTCCCACCCACACACCCTCCCCACCCACACACCTCCCCACACACCTCCTCCCACCCACACCTCCCACCCACACACCTCCCCACCCACACACCTCCCCCACACACCTCCTCCCACCCACACACACCTCCCCACCCACCTCCCCCACACACCTCCTCCCACACCTCCCCACCCACACACCTCCCACACACCTCCCCCACCCACACACCTCTCCCACACACTCCCCACCCACACACCTCCCCCCACCCACACCACCTCCCACACTGTAAGAAACAAATCCAAATAATAAACTCCAGTACTCCACCTACCTGACAGACTCGGGGTCGTATGTCCAGCCTAAACATACAGATGCCAGCTGTTGTGTCCCGGTAAGGGTAGGAAGGGTTCACGAAGTTGGACATCAAGCTGTTACCTCTCTCGTTACACCGGTACACTGGTGACATACATACAGACAGGGTACAGTGGCGGTTACACGGTGGTTAGTTTACAGGAGGATATAGTATGGTACAGCGGTGGTTACAGTGTGGTACGGTGGTTAGTTACAGTAGGGTGTATAGTGTGGGTACAGTGGTTATAGTGGGGTCAGTGTTTAGTTACAGTAGGATGTATAGTGTGGGTACAGTGGTTATAGTGGGGTACAGTGTTTAGTTACAGTAGGGTGTATAGTGTGGGTACAGTGGTTATAGTGGGGTACAGTTTTTAGTTACAGTAGGGTGTATAGTGTGGGTACAGTATATAGTGGGGTACAGTGGTTGGTTACAGTAAAGTGTATAGTGTGGGTGCAGTGGTTATTACAGTAGGTGTATAGTGTGGGGTACAGTGGTTATAGTGTGGTACAGTGGTTAGTTACAGTAGGGTATATAATGTGGGTACAGTGGTTATAGTGTGTGGGTACAGTGGTTAGTTACAGTAGGGTGTATAGTGTGGGTACAGTGGTTATAGTGTGGTACAGTGGTTAGTTACACGGTATAGTGTGGGTACAGTGGTTATAGTGTGAGTACAGTGGTTAGTTACAGTAGGGTGTATAGTGTGGGTACAGTGGTTATAGTGTGGTACAGTGGTTGGTTACAGTAAAGTGTATAGTGTGGGTGCAGTGGTTAGTTACAGTAGGGTGTATAGTGTGTGGGTACAGTGGTTATAGTGTGGTACAGTGTTAGTTACAGTAGGGTGTATAATGTGGGTACAGTGGTTATAGTGGCAGTGGTTAGTTACAGTAGGGTGTATAGTGTGGGTACAGTGGTTAGTTACAGTCGGCTGTATAGTGTGGGTACAGTGTTTAGTTACAGTAGGGTGTATAGTGTGGGTACAGTGGTTATAGTGTGAGTACAGTGGTTAGTTACAGTAGGGTGTATAGTGTGGGTACAGTGGTTATAGTGTGGTACAGTGGTTGGTTACAGTAAAGTGTATAGTGTGGGTGCAGTGGTTAGTTACAGTAGGGTGTATAGTGTGGGTACAGTGGTTATAGTGTGGGTACAGTGGTTAGTTACAGTAGGGTGTATAATGTGGGTACAGTGGTTATAGTGGGGTACAGTGGTTAGTTACAGTAGGGTGTATAGTGTGGGTACAGTGTTTAGTTACAGTCGGCTGTATAGTGTGGGTACAGTGGTTGGTTACAGTAGGGTGTATAGTGTGGGTACAGTGGTTATAGTGGGTACAGTGGTTAGCTACAGTAGGGTGTATAGTGTGGGTACAGTGGTTAGTTACAGTAGGGTACAGTGTGGGTACAGTGGTTATAGTGGGTACAGTGGTTAGTTACAGTAGGGCGTATAGTGTAGGTACAGTGGTTATAGTGGGTACAGTGGTTAGTTACAGTAGGGTGTATAGTGTGGGTACAGTCGTTATAGTGGGGTACAGTGTTTAGTTACAGTAGGATGTATAGTGTGGGTACAGTGGTTATAGTGGGGTACAGTGGTTAGTTACAGTAGGGTGTACAGTGGTACAGTGGTTAGTTACAGTAGGGGTGTATAGTGTGGGTACAGTGTTATAGTGGGGGTACAGTGGTTAGTTACAGTAGGGTGTATAGTGTGGGTACAGTGGTTAGTTACAGTAGGGTGTATAGTGTGGGTACAGTGGTTATAGTTGGGTACAGTGGTTAGTTACAGTAGGGTGTACAGTGTGGGTACAGTGGTTAGTTACAGTAGGGTGTATAGTGTGGGTACAGTGGTTATAGTGGGGTACAGTGTTTAGTTACAGTAGGATGTATAGTGTGGGTACAGTGGTTATAGTGGGGTACAGTGGTTAGTTACAGTAGGGTGTATAGTGTGGGTACAGTGGTTATAGTGGGTACAGTAGTTAGTTACAGTAGGGTGTATAGAGTGGGTACAGTGGTATAATGGGGTACAGTGGTTGGTTACAATAGGTGTATAGTGTGGGTACAGTGGTTATGGTGGGGTTACAGTGGTAGTTACAGTAGGGTGTATAGTGTGGGTACAGTGGTTAGTTACAGTAGGGTGTATAGTGTGGTACAGTGGTTAGTTACAGTAGGGTGTATAGTGGGGTACAGTGGTAAGAGAGAGAGAGAGAGAGAGAGAGAGAGAGAGAGAGAGAGAGAGAGAGAGAGAGAGAGAGAGAGGAGAGAGAGGAAAGTTCGTTATATCGAGGTTTCACTATAGTTAAGGGAGAGAGATAAAACAAACTCATTTCACTTAATATTGATAAACATTTCTCTCCCTCTCCCTCCTTCCTCCTCCCCCTCCTTCTCACTCCCCACCCTCAGTTCTCCCTCTCTCCCCCCCTCCTCTCCACCTCCCCCCCAGCCACTGATGGTCACCTGTATAAACCTCTCTCCTCTAGGCAGGTAAATAAGCCCACTAATAAGGTCTTCAATGGCTCCAATACCTGTGCTCCTCCTCCTCCTCCTACTCCTCCTCCTCTTCCTCCTCTTCCTCAATCTCGTACAGGTGCTTCAACTTCCTATAGTGTGGAAGGTCGTATCCTATGGCCTAAGAATAGTGTGTAAGGTCATATCCTATAGTGTGGAAGGTCGTATCCTATGGCCTAAGAGTAGTATGGAAGGTTGTATCCTATAGTGTGGAAGGTCGTATCCTATGACCTAAGATTAGTATGGAAGGTCGTATCCTATAGTGTGGAAGGTCGTATCCTATGACCTAAGATTAGTATGGAAGGTCGTATCCTATAGTGTGGAAGGTCGTATCCTATGACCTAAGATTAGTATGGAAGGTCGTATCCTATAGTGTGGAAGGTCGTATCCTTGCGGCCCAAGAGGGTGCAAGGTCGTATCTCATAGTGTTGAAAGGTCGTATCCTATGGCCTAAGAGAGGGCGGAAGGGGTCGTATCCTATGGCTCAAAAGAGTAGTGTGTAAGGTCGTATCCTATAGTGTGGAAGGTCGTATCCTATGGCCTAAGAGTAGTGTGTAAGGTCGTATCCTATAGTGTGAAGGCTGCATCCTATGGCCCAAGAGTAGTGTGTAGGTCGTATCCTATAGTGTCGAAGGTTGTATCATATATCTATGAGGTGTGTAAGGTCGTATCCATAGTGTTTGAAGGTCGTATCCCATGGCCCAAGAGTAGTGTAAGGTCGTGTCCTATAGTGTCGAAGGTCGTATCCTATGGCCTAAGAGTAGTATGGAAGGTCGTATCCCAGTGGACTAAGAGTAGTGTGTGTAAGGTCGTATCCAGTGTGTAAGGTCGTATCCTATAGTGTTGAAGGTCGTATCCTGCGGCCTCAAGAGTAGTGTGTAAGGTCGTATCCTATAGTGTTGAAGGACGTATCCTATGGCCTAAGAGTAGTATGGAAGGTCGTATCCTATAGTGTGGAAGGACGTATCCTATGGCCTAAGAGTAGTATGGAAGGTTGTATCCTATAGTGTGGAAGGTCGTATCCTATGACCTAAGATTAGTATGGAAGGTCGTATCCTATAGTGTGGAAGGTCGTATCCTATGGCCTAAGAGTAGTGTGTAAGGTCGTATCCTATAGTGTGGAAGGTCGTATCCTATGACCTAAGATTAGTATGGAAGGTCGTATCCTATAGTGTGGAAGGTCGTATCCTATTAGTGGAAGGTCGTCTCCTGCGGCCCAAGAGTAGTATGGAAGGTCGACTTATAGTGTGGAAGGTCATATCCATAGTGGAAGGTCGTTCTATGGCCTAAGAGTAGGCGGAAGGGGTCGATCCTGTAGTGTTTGAAGGTCGTATCCGCGGCTCAAGAGTAGTGCTAAGTTTGCATCCTATGGCCTAAGAGCAGTATGGAAGGTCGTATCCCCAGGACTAAGATAGTGTAAGGTTGTATCCTATAGTGGAAGGTCATATCCTATAGTGTGGGAAGGTCGTTCCTCATGGCTTCAAGAGTAGTATGGAAGGTCGTATCCTAGAAAGCCGAAGGTCGTATCCCATGGCCTAAGAGAGTAGTGCTTTAAGTTCGTATCCCATGGCCCAAGAGTAGTATGGAAGGTCATCCATGGACTAAGAGAGTAGTGTAAGGTTGTATCCCATAGTGTGGAAGGTCGTATCCTAGTGCGGAAGGTCGTTCCTTGGCGGCCGGAAGAGTAGTGTATGGAAGGTCGTATCCTATAGTGTCGAAGGTCGTATCCTAAGCGGCCTAAGAGTAGTGCTTAAGTTCGTATCCTATGGCCTAAGAGTAGTATGGAAGGTCGTATCCCATGGACTAAGAGTAGTGTAAGGTTGTATCCCATAGTGTGGAAGGTCATATCCTCATAGTGTGGAAGGTCGTCTCCTGCGGCCTAAGAGTATATGGAAGGTCATCCTATAGTGTCGAAGGTCGTATCCTATGGCTCAAGAGTAGTATGGAAGGTCGTATCCTATGGACTAAGAGTAGTGTGTAAGGTTGTATCCTATAGTGTGGAAGGTCGTATCCTATAGTGTGAAGGTCGTATCCTATGGTCTAGGTAGTGTGGTCGTCAATGCTTCTGTATAATGGCGCGACGGCTGATGATGACACACACACACACACACACACACACACACACACACACACACACACACACACACACACACCAACTCCTAACCTTGAATCTTACTGGGAATTGATTATTGAGCTTTTGGATTAGGTAAAGTTTTGATTGGATGGATTAGTAATGAGTAACCCCCCTTCCCCTCTGTCCCCCCTTCTCATCTCCCTTTCCTTCCCTGACTTTACCTCCTCCTCCTTCCCACCCCACCTCCTCTTCCCTCCCCACCCCTCTTCCTCCCCTTCCTTCCTTCTTTCCTCCCTTCTCCTCTCCTCTTCCTTCCTCCTTTCTCCCTTCTCCTCTTCCTCCCTCCTCCCTCGTCTCTCCTTCTTCCCTTCCTCCTCCCCCTTCCTTCTCCTCCTTCCTTCTTTTCCTCCCTTCCCTTCTCTCTCCTCCCCAAGGATCGAACCAATTTGACCTCAGGACTAGAGTTTGAGCGGATATGTTACACAGGAGCCAATAAATGTATAAATAAATAAATAAATACTAAATTACATCAAACCATACCTTTTTTCAGTCAAGTTTGCTTACATCTGCCAAGGAGGAACAGGGGGTGGGAGAGAACAGGGGTAGGGAGGGAACAGGGGTGGGAGGAACAGGGTGGGAGAGAACAGGGGTGGGGAGAATGGAGAGGGGAGGGAACAGGGGGTAGGGAGGGAACAGGGGGTAGGGAGGGAACAGGGGGTAGGGAGGGAACAGGGGGTAGGGAGGGAACAGGGGGTAGGGAGGGAACAGGGGGTGGGGAGAAAGGGAGAAGGTCGGTAGGGAAATATCCTGTACACATGAAGGAGTTGGTTGTATAATCTGTTGATTTTTTCCCCTACGAGAGACTGACATGTTACCCTTTAACAATCAGCGAGAGAGAGTGTGTGTGTGTGTGTGTGTGTGTGTGTGTGTGTGTGTGTGTGTGTGTGTGGTGAAGAGAGAGTGTGTTTGTGTGTGTGTGTGTGTGTGTAGAAGAGGGGAGTGGGGGGGTGTGTGTGGTGAAGAGAGAGTGTGTGGGGAAGAGAGAGAGAGAGAGGTGTGTGTGTGTGTGTGTGTGTGTGTGTGTGTGTGTGTGTGTGTGTGTGTGGGTGAAGAGAGGGAGTGAGGTGTGTGTGTGGTGAAGAGAGAGAGTGTGTGTGTGTGTGTGTGTGTGTGTGTGTGTGGTGAAGAGAGAGTGTGTGTGGTGAAGAGAGAGAGGTGTGTGTGTGTGTGTGTGTGTGTGTGTGTGTGTGTGTGTGTGTGTGTGTGTGTGTGTGTGTGTGTGTGTGTGAGTGTGTGTGTGGGGGAGAGAGAGAGTGTGTGTGTGTGTGTGTGTGTGTGTGTGAAGAGAGAGAGAGTGTGTGTGTGTGTGTGTGTGTGTGTGTGTGTGTGTGGTGAAGAGAGAGAAAAAGTAAAAGAGTGAGAGAGAGAGAGAGACAGAGATATAATATAATCCAGGGGTTCACCAGTTAGGTTAGGTTAGGTTAGGTGACGTCACTACTAACCTTCAGGATCCAGCAGGTTGTCAGAGGTCTCGTGTAGGTCATCGTCAGCGCCTTCTCCACTGCAAGGTTAGGTTAGGTTAGTTTAGATTAGGCTAAGTTAGGTTAGATTAGGTTAGGTTAGGTTACGTTAGATTAGATTAGGTTAGATTAGGTTAGGCTAGTTTAGATTAGGTTAGGTTAGATTAGATTAGGTTAGATTAGGTTAGATTAGGTTAGGTTAGGTTAGGTTAGGTTAGGTTAGGTTAGGTAACGTATGACTTGGTGTTTACATAAATCAACAGCAACACACAGCATCGTTTTATTGTTTACATTATTCACCACCCACCTGCCTGAGGAGTCGTTTTCGTCACCGCATCTGCATCCTTCAGTCGTATCTCCGTCAGTAGTATCTCCGTCAGTAGTATTTCCGTCAGTAATATCTCCGTTAGTAGTGTTTCCGTCAGTAGTATCTCCACAATTAGTATCTCCGTCAGTATTATCTCCTCCTCCAGTATTATCTCCTCCATTAGTATTTCCTTCAGTAGTATCTCCTCCTTCAGTAGTATCTCCTCCTTCAGTCGTATCTCCTTCAGTAGTATCTCCTCCTTCAGTAGTATCTCCTCCTTCAGTCGTATCTCCGTCAGTAGTATCTCCGTTAGTAGTGTCTCCGTCAGTAGTATTTCCGTCAGTAGTATTTCCGTCAGTAGTATCTCCACAATTAGTATCTCCGTCAGTATTATCTCCTCCATTAGTATTTCCTTCAGTAGTATCTCCTCCTTCAGTAGTATCTCCTTCAGTAGTATCTCCTCCATCAGTAGTATCTCCTTCTCCAGTAGTATCTCCTCCTCCAGTAGTATCTCCTCCTCCAGTAGTATCTCCTTCTCCAGTAGTATCGCCTCCATCAGTAGTATGTCCTCCTCCACTAGTATCTACCCCTTCACTAATGGATGGTTCTTCCCCTCCAACGCTGACACCGCCGCCAAGGAGCACCGTAGTGGCACCGTCAGGCACTCCTACGGTAGAGACGTTGACGGTGGTCAGGTTGGTGCCGTTGGCCAGCCTGATGACGAGGTTCTGGTGGGTGTGTACCTGTGAGGAGGGAGGGAGGGGGTAGCTGAGTCTCTCTCTCTGTCAGTGTCTTTTGCTTGTCTCTCTCTCTCTCTCTCTCTCTCTCTCTCTCTCTCTCTCTCTCTCTCTCTCTCTCTCTCTCTCTCACACAGACAGAACCACAGTTGACAGGTATACCGTATTAACGACAGACTGATTCTGCTGTTGCTGCTGTCCTTGTACACCCAGAAGGGGATACTGTAGCTCCATGTTGCTACTGCTGGGGAAGTAGTGGTTGTTGTAGTAAGGGTTGGCCACCAGTAGAGGCCTCCAGGACGTGGGGGTGGTGGTCGTAGGGGGGACGGTGACGTACAAGACGATAGGGTAGGTAGAAGTTTTGGGGGTCGTGGTGGTGGTGGTAGGAGGAGGGGTGGTAGTTGTGGTAGTGGTGGTAGTAGTAGGAGGGGTAGTAGTGGTGGTAGTAGGAGGAGGGGTAGTAGTTGTGGTAGTGGTAGTGGTGGTAGTAGGAGGAGGGGTTGTGGTAGTGGTAGTGGTGGTAGTAGGAGGAGGGGTAGTAGTTGTAGTAGTGGTGGTAGTAGGAGGAGGGGTAGTAGTAGTAGTAGTAGGAGGGGTAGTAGTAGTAGTGGTAGGGGTAGTAGTAGTGGTCGTAGTCTGAGTGTTTTTCTCGTAGTCAGGATACACCAGGTAGGCTACTTGACCCTGTAGGAGAAAGACACAACAATGGTTACTTATGAACTATACAGTACTGACCTACATGTGTGTGTATGTACAGTATGTATGTATGTATGTATGTATGTATGTATGTATGTATGTATGTGTGTGTGTGTGTGTGTGTGTATGTGTGTGTGTGCGTGTGTCAGCCACCACCAACTTCCTCGTTACTCACCCCTAAGTTGGCATAGTAGTCGATATCCTGATGGAGGGGGTCGTTGGCATCTCTGTGGGTGACGGGGACGCCCTGTCTCGTGTTGACCAGGTCCTGTCTCACTACACCACCCGGGCCTCCTGCTGTACTACCCTGGGGAGATGCCGTGAGGGGAGATTAGTTGTGGTATGGGGAGAGGAGGGAGCTGGGGAGTAACTGGTGATGGTAGAGTGGGGAGAAGGTTATATTGAGGGGAAAAGGTGAATAATAGAATGAATAGCAAAAATAGGATAAAGCAACACAGAGACAGATAGACAGACAGACACAGAGACAGATAGACAGACAAACACAGAGACAGATAGACAGACAGACACAGAGAGAGATAGACAGACAAACACAGAGACAGATAGACAGACAAACACAGAGACAGATAGACAGACAAACACAGAGACAGATAGACAGACAAACACAGAGACAGATAGACAGACAAACACAGAGAGAGATAGACAGACAAACACAGAGAGAGACAGACAGACAAACACAGAGAGAGACAGACAGACAAACACAGAGAGAGACAGACAGACAAACACAGAGACAGATAGACAGACAAACACAGAGAGAGACAGACAGACAAACACAGAGAGAGAGAGACAGACAAACACAGAGACAGATAGACAGACAAACACAGAGAGAGACAGACAGACAAACACAGAGAGATAGACAGACAAACACAGAGAGACAGATAGACAGACAAACACAGAGACAGATAGACAGACAAACACAGAGAGATAGACAGACAACACAGAGAGATAGACAGACAAACACAGAGACAGATAGACAGACAAACACAGAGACAGATAGACAGACAAACACAGAGACAGAGATAGACAGACAAACACAGAGACAGATAGACAGACAAACACAGAGACAGACAGACAGACAAACACAGAGAGATAGACAGACAAACACAGAGACAGATAGACAGACAAACACAGAGACAGATAGACAGACAAACACAGAGACAGATAGACAGACAAACACAGAGAGATAGACACAGACAGACACAGAGAGAGATAGACAGACAAACATACAGAGACAGATAGACAGACAGACACAGAGAGAGATAGACAGACAAACACAGAGAGATACAGACAGACAAACACAGAGACAGATAGACAGACAAACACAGAGAGAGACAGACAGACAGACAAACACAGAGAGAGATAGACAGACAAACACAGAGAGATAGACAGACAAACACAGAGAGAGATAGACAGACAAACACAGAGACAGATAGACAGACAAACACAGAGAGATAGACAGACAAACACAGAGACAGATAGACAGACAAAACACAGAGACAGATAGACAGACAAACACAGAGACAGATAGACAGACAAACACAGAGAGATAGACAGACAAACACAGAGAGATAGACAGACAAACACAGAGAGATAGACAGAAATGACAGAGACAGATAGACAGACAAACACAGAGAGAGACAGACAGACAAACACAGAGACAGATAGATGACAAACACACACAGACAGATAGACAGACAAACACAGAGAGATAGACACAAACACAGAGAGATAGACAGACAAACACAGAGAGAGACAGACAGACAAACACAGAGACAGATAGACAGACAAACACACAGACAGATAGACACAGACAAACACAGAGAGATAGACAGACAAACACAGAGACAGATAGACAGACAAACACAGAGACAGATAGACAGACAAACACAGAGACAGATAGACAGACAAACACAGAGACAGATAGACAGACAAACACAGAGAGATAGACAGACAAACACAGAGACACAGATAGGACAGACAAACACACAGAGACAGATAGACAGACAAACACAGAGACAGATAGACAGACAAACACAGAGAGATAGACAGACACAAACACAGAGAGATAGACAGACAAACACAGAGAGAGATAGATGACAAACACAGAGACAGATAGACAGACAAAACACAGAGACAGATAGACAGACAACACAGAGACAGATAGACAGACAAACACAGAGATAGACACAGACAAACACAGAGACAGATAGACAGACAAACACAGAGACAGATAGACAGACAAACACAGAGAGAGTATTGCATAGACAAACACAGAGACAGATAGACAGACAAACACACAGACAGATAGACAGACAAACACAGAGAGATAGACAGAGACAAACACAGAGAGATAGACAGACAAACACAGAGAGAGACAGACAGACAAACACAGAGACAGATAGACAGACAAACACACAGACAGATAGACAGACAAACACAGAGATAGACAGACAAACACAGACAGATAGACAGACAAACACAGAGACAGATAGACAGACAAACACAGAGACAGATAGACAGACAAACACAGAGACAGATAGACAGACAAACACAGAGATAGACAGACAAACACAGAGACAGATATAGACAGACAAACACAGAGACAGATAGACAGAAACACAGAGACAGATAGACAGACAAACACAGAGAGATAGAGACAAACACAGAGAGATAGACAGACAAACACAGAGAGAGATAGACAGACAAACACAGAGACAGATAGACAGACAAACACAGAGACAGATAGACAGACAAACACAGAGACAGATAGACAGACAAACACAGAGAGATAGACAGACAAACACAGAGAGATAGACAGACAAACACAGAGAGAGACAGACAGACAGACGTAAAACACAGAGACAGATAGACAGACAAAACACAGAGAGAGATAGACATGCAAACACAGAGATAGACAGACAAACACGGAGACAGATAGACAGACAAACACAGAGACAGATAGACAGACAAATACAGAGACAGATAGACAGACAAACACAGAGAGATAGACAGACACAAAACACAGAGAGATAGACAGACAAACACAGAGAGATAGACAGACAAACACAGAGAGAGATAGACAGACAAACACAGAGACAGATAGACAGACAAACACAGAGACAGATAGACAGACAAACACAGAGAGATAGACAGACAAAACACAGAGATAGACAGACAAAACACAGAGAGAGATAGACAGACAAACACAGAGAGAGATAGACAGACAAACACAGAGAGATAGACAGACAAAACACAGAGAGATAGACAGACAAACACAGAGAGAGATAGACAGACAAACACAGAGACAGATAGACAGACAAACACAGAGATAGACAGACAAACACAGAGAGAGATAGACAGACAAACACAGAGAGAGATAGACAGACAAACACAGAGACAGAGGACAGACAAACACAGAGAGATAGACAGACAAACACAGAGACAGATAGACAGACAAACACAGAGAGATAGACAGACAAACACAGAGACAGATAGATGGCACAAACACAGAGAGAGATAGACAGACAAACACAGAGAGATAGACAGACAAACACAGAGAGAGATAGACAGACAAACACAGAGAGATAGACAGACAAACACACAGAGAGACAGACAGACAAACACAGAGAGAGACAGACAGACAAAACACAGAGAGAGACAGACAGACAAACACAGAGAGAGACAGACAGACAAACACAGAGAGAGACAGATAGACAAACACAGAGAGAGACAGGACAGACAAACACAGAGAGAGATAGACAGACAAACACAGAGAGAAAGATAGGACAGACAAACACAGAGAGAGAGATAGACAGACAGACAAACACAGAGACAGATAGACAGACAAACACAGAGACAGATAGACAGACAAACACAGAGAGAGACAGATAGACAGACAAACACAGAGACAGATAGACAGACAAACACAGAGAGAGACAGGACAGACAAACACAGAGAGATAGGACAGACAGACAAACACAGAGACAGATAGACAGACAAACACAGAGACAGATAGACAGACAAACACAGAGACAGATAGATAGACAGACAAACACAGAGAGACAGATAGACAGACAAACACAGAGACAGATAGACAGACAAACACAGAGAGAGACAGACAGACAAACACAGAGAGAGATAGACAGACAAACACAGAGACAGATAGACAGACAAAACACAGAGAGAGATAGACAGACAAACACAGAGAGAGACAGACAGACAAACACAGAGAGAGATAGACAGACAAACACAGAGAGAGATAGACAGGACAAACACAGAGAGAGATAGACAGACAAACACAGAGAGAGATAGACAGACAAAACACAGAGAGAGATAGGACAGACAAACACACAGAGAGACAGACAGACAAACACAGAGAGAGACAGACAGACAAACACAGAGAGAGACAGGACAGCATGTTCACAGAGGAGCATTGCATTGGTGACAAAACACAGAGAGAGACAGACAGACAAACACAGAGAGAGACAGACAGACAAACACAGAGAGAGATAGACAGACAAACACAGAGAGAGATAGACAGACAAACACAGAGAGAGATAGACAGACAGACAAACACAGAGACAGATAGACAGACAAACACAGAGACAGATAGACAGACAAACACAGAGAGAGACAGATAGACAGGACAAACACAGAGAGACAGATAGACAGACAAACACAGAGAGAGACAGACAGACAAACACAGAGAGAGATAGACAGACAGACAAACACAGAGACAGATAGACAGACAACACAGAGACAGATAGGACAGACAAACACACAGAGACAGATAGATAGACAGACAAACACAGAGACAGATAGACAGACAAACACAGAGACAGATAGACAGACAAATACAGAGACAGATAGACAGACAAAACACAGAGACAGATAGACAGACAAACACAGAGAGAGATAGACAGACAAACACAGACAGACAGACAGACAAACACAGAGACAGATAGACAGACAAACACAGAGACAGATAGACAGACAAACAACACAGAGAGAGATAGACAGACAGACAAACACAGAGAGAGATAAACAGACAAACACAGAGAGAGACAGACAGACAAACACACAGAGAGAGAGGATAGGACAGACAAACACAGAGAGAGACAGACAGACAAAACATTGCAGAGAGAGATAGATGACAAAACACAGAGAGAGATAGACAGACAAACACAGAGACAGATAGACAGACAGACACAGAGAGACAGACAGAGACAAACACAGAGAGATAGACAGACAAACACAGAGACAGATGACAGACAAACACAGAGACAGATAGACAGACAGACACAGAGAGAGACAGACAGACAAACACAGAGAGAGACCGGACAGACAAACACAGAGAGACAGACAGACAAACACAGAGAGAGATAGACAGACAAACACAGACAGATAGACACAAACACAGACAGATAGACAGACAAACACAGAGAGAGAGATAGACAGACAAACACAGAGAGAGACAGAGGACAGACAAACACAGAGACAGATAGACAGACAAACACAGAGACAGATAGACAGACAAAACACAGAGAGAGATAGACAGACAAACACAGAGACAGATAGACAGACAAACACAGAGACAGATAGACAGACAAACACAGAGACAGATAGACAGACAAACACAGAGAGAGACAGACAGACAAACACAGAGAGAGAGACAGACAGACAGACAAACACAGAGACAGATAGACAGACAAACACAGAGACAGATGACAGACAAACACAGAGAGAGAGATAGACAGACAAACACAGAGACAGATAGACAGACAAACACAGAGACAGATAGACACAGACAAACACAGAGAGAGATAGACAGACAGACAAACACAGAGATAGATAGACAGACAAACACAGAGACAGATAGACAGACAAACACAGAGAGAGACAGATAGACAGACAAACACAGAGACAGATAGACAGACAAACAGAGAGAGACAGACAGACAAACACAGAGAGAGATAGACAGATGACAAACACAGAGACAGATAGACAGACAAACACACAGAGACAGATAGACAGACAAACACAGAGACAGATAGATAGACAGACAAACACAGAGACAGATAGGACAGACAAACACAGAGACAGATAGACAGACAAACACAGAGACAGATAGGACAGGACAAACACAGAGACAGATAGACAGACAAACACAGAGAGATATAGACAGACAAACACAGAGAGACAGACAGACAGACAAACACAGAGACAGATAGACAGACAAACACAGAGACAGATAGACAGACAAACACAGAGAGAGATAGACAGACAAACACAGAGAGAGATAGACAGACAAACACAGAGAGAGATAGACAGACAAACATGAGACAGATAGACAGACAAACACAGAGAGAGACAGACAGACAAACACAGAGAGAGAGAGATAGACAGACAAACACAGAGAGAGTATGCATACAAACACAGAGAGAGAGATAGACAGACAGACACAGAGACAGATAGACAGACAAACACAGAGAGAGTACAGATGACAAACACAGAGAGAGATAGACAGACAAAAACACAGAGAGAGATAGACAGCAAACACAGAGAGAGACAGATGACAAACACAGAGAGATAGACAGACAAACATACAGAGAGAGATAGACAGACAAACACAGACAGATAGACAGACAAACACAGAGACAGATAGACAGACAAACACAGAGACAGATAGACAGACAAACACAGAGACAGATAGACAGACAAACACAGAGAGAGACAGACAGACAAACACAGAGAGACAGACAGACAAACACACAGAGAGAGATAGACAGACAACCACAGAGAGAGATAGACAGACAACACAGAGAGAGACAGACAGGACACAGAGAGAGACAGACAGACAGACAAACACAGGAGAGGAGACAGACAGACAAACACAGAGACAGGATAGACAGGACAAACACAGAGACAGATAGACAGACAAACACACAGAGAGAGACAGATGACAAACACAGAGAGAGACAGACAGACAGACAAAACACAAGAGACAGCTGGTGATAGACAGACAAACACAGAGACAGATGTATTGTACAAACACAGAGAGAGACAGACAGACAAACACAGAGAGAGACAGACAGACAGACACAAACACAGAGACAGATAGACAGACAAACACAGAGACAGATAGACAGACAAACACAGAGAGAGACAGATACACAGACAAACACAGAGACAGATAGACAGACAAACACAGAGACAGATAGGACAGACAAACAGAGACAGATATAGACAGACAAACACAGAGACAGATAGACAGACAAACACAGAGACAGATAGACAGACAAACACAGAGACAGATAGACAGACAGACAAACACAGAGACAGATAGACAGACAAACACAGAGAGAGACAGATAGAAAGATAACTCACCACAGAAGCGGCCGCTGTCAGTCGCTCCTGCTGGCGCTGTAGGAGGAGGGCTTGTGTTAGAGCTCCCTGGATGGTGATGTACTCCTCCCGGGTTAGAGGCCCCTGGAGGTGTTGCTCCTGCTGGTGGTGGTGGTGGGGGGTGAAGAGCGCCGTTGGTTGCACCTGTCGGCCGTCTCCTCCTCCTTCGCCCCTCCGTCTACGCCTCCTTCACCGCCTCCTCACCTGTCACCCATCACACAGAACATAGTCAGAGATGGAGATGTGATTTTTTTCTCTTTTCCATTACAAGGTACATTAACATTCAAGCCCTATGCACCCTGGCGTGTTGAGGCATATAATCATATACTGTACACATCACAGAAACACACACACACACACACACACTGTACTAATTGAAACTTTAGTTAAGGTGTAGTGTCTAGGGAACAAAGTTGACACCATGTTGTTTAAGTGTGTGTGTGTGTGTGTGTGTGTGTGTGTGTGTGTGTGTGTGTGTGTGTGTGTGTGTGTGTGTGTGTTTGTGTGTGTGTTTGTAGTCTCATCATGCAGTGTGGAAACGGAACAGGTAAATAGTTTAGTTATAATTTGATCTAAAGATAAAAAATACAGGTGACGCGTCTTACCTGTGTGAGTACTGGAGGTGTTGTGATTCCTGGGGTCGATGATGGAGAGGTGAGGTGGTGGAGAAGTCGTAGAGGTCGTGGTTGTCGTTCCTGAGGTGCGAGGGTCGTATGAAGAAAGGTAGGGTGTGTAGATGGTTGTGGGGGGGTGAAGAGGGTGGGTGGTAGTAGTAGGGGGTTGTTGTGGTGGGGGGTGGTGAGGGGAAAGATTGGTTGAGTTCTGATGAGTTGGTTGATCAGGAATTGAGACTTGCTTGGGTGGTAGGTTGGTGGGCGGTGGGGGGGTGGGGGTGGTGGTGGTGGTTGACGGTGGGGTAATAGTTGTGAGGGGTTGGGTGGTGGTGGTGGTGTTGGTGGGAGGTGTGGTGGTTGACGACGGGGTGGTAGTGGTGGAAGGTGTAGAGGTAATGGTGGTGGGAGGATTGGTGGTTGTTGTGGGTTGTGGGGTGGTGATGGTGGTAGGTGGGGTGGTTTTTGTGGGTTGTGGGGTGGTGATGGTGGTAGGTGGGGTGGTTTTTGTGGGTTGTGGGGTGGTGATGGTGGGCTGTGAGGTGTCAATGGTGGGTTGTGAGGTGATGATGATGCTGGTGGGAGGTGGGGTGAGAGTGGTGGGCGGTGGGGTGATAGTGGTGGGCGGTGGGGTGATAGTGGGCTATAAGATAATCGAGGTGGGTGGTGGTGGGGGGCTGGTACCCTCGTCCATAGCGGCAGAGGAGCACCACCTCCAAACCAACTGTTACTGGACTCCTGAAGGTG
>NW_024737068.1:849234-921145 GCF_018991925.1 Homarus americanus
AAGACCCAAGCACAAAGAAAATGTGGCAGCAATGAAGAAAGATTGGCAATGTATGGCAGACTGGGGCCATTGATGATCTCCTATAAACTTAAAGAACACTGCGGAGACTAAAAATTACAGGTGACGGAAAGCAAAAACACCGATGATGTGGCAAGAAAATTTGGAAACAAAGCGTGTGGGAAAAATTAATGTCTTTGCGGTAAGATCTCTCTGAAGAATCCTCCGGTGGGGCATTTAATAAACAGAGAGACAACAAAACTGAAAGAAAAACATCCCCTACGAAAGCGAAGACAAGGCATCAGGTTCAGGGTGACTATATCACAAAATGCTGTCTGTTCGAAAAATAACAGGAGAGATGGTGGCAGAAAAGGCAAGACTCGAGGAACCGGCCCTTCAGGTCTGGATGCAGAAGCTGTTGGAGAGTCATCCTCCAGCACAAACAAGTTTGGCCCTGTAACAAGCGATCTCTGCACATTGCCGCCCTTGCAAGAAAGCTTGCATCCTCTTGCTGCCATCACCTCAGGCTCTGACGGCCTGCCGCCTTATTCCTCAGGAAAAAGAAACGGGTAGACCTGGGGTGGGGGAAGTGCTGAAGGCGGATCATCGGAAAATGCATAATGGAGGTGGTAAGGATGATGTCAGGGCAGCAGCAGGAACCTACAAGTGTGTGCTGGCCACCAGGCTGGCAGGAGGCCGCCATTCACTTATAGAGATTGATATTTGAGCAGCGCGTAGTTGTGAGGCCATTCTCCTGAGATAGTGCTTCATACATTCAACATACTTAACCGCAAGGAGCTGCACTGCACAACATCAAGATCCAAGTGTCAAGCTTTGCGTTGTATGTTGAAAATTCGTATGAGAATCCATCAGACCTCTACATAGTAAACAACAAAGGCTCTAGAGGTGACACCATCTTACAGTCTACCGAGGAACAACTTTGGGGGACCTGTTACCCAATGGCAATGTATGTAATTGGCCTATCGGTGCTCAACAAAATAAAAATTGAAACAACTGGGGTCAAACAAGTGGCATATGCTGATGACCTTACGGGTAGGAAAAGTGGAGAATTATCAAAAGTGGTGGGACTTAGTAACATCGCGAATCCCACAAATAGGAATTGCCACCCAGAAACGCCAGCAAGAATCCTTCTCATCGTGACCAGAACATTATGAGCAGGCAATGGAATTTTGGCGATGAGGTCAAAATAACTAAGAACTGACCAAGACATCTAGAAGCTCAATGGTGGCACCTACGGACTTCAAAGACCGAGTGCAATGTAGGAAGGTGAATGAGTGGGTTAGTGAAATCCAAGCTCTGTCTGGGGTGCTAACACAGAACCACATGCGGCTTTGCCATTCACCCATGGGTCAAAGCATCGTTGCCAACTACTGATCATTACTATCCCTGATATCGGACCCTCCTCACCCTCTGGAAGAAGTTATCGATGTCAATTTCATTTCTAAATTGTGAAAACACTAACCCTTGTAGAAAAGAGCACTTCTTGCACACTTCCACAGACTGGGGAGGGATAGGACTAACCAATCAGAGGAGATTGCTGCCACCGAACATCAAAATTCACTTAAGCTCGGCAGCCCTCACGGACCATAATAGCCCAGAATGCAACAGGGGTGGATACCAGTAGGTAAATAAGATTCGTAGGTCATTACGACAGATCAACCCAGCACTGCTAAAATGATAAGTTGCAGCAACTGTTTGCTGCAGGTACCAGAAAAGAATTTGAAAAAAAGTAGCTACTAGCGCAGGAGGTGGGCGCCTCGAACTGGTTAACTACGTTACCGATAGGGCAAATGGTTTCGGTCTTAATAAACAAGAATTTACAGATGCCATTGCTCCTAGGGTACGGCTGGCCAGTAGAAGGTTTGCCCTCCCAATGCATGTGTGGCTCTTCCCTATGATGGCGATCACGCCATGGTGTGCAAAGGGGGAACTATTATGCATGAGGCATGACAGGTGAGGGACCTCACGCAAATATGTTGAGAGAAATCTGCCGGGATGTCATGGTAGAGACCAAACCCTCCTTCCATTGGATGGTGTGATCTTCCAACACAGGACTTCAGAAACACATCTAACAGAAGCCCGTGTGTGGACGTCAGTGCTCGAGATTCTGGACATAAGGACAGCAAGCTTTCCGACATCCAGAAGTTTTTGATCCCATGGCCGCATGTTACCGTAACCTAGCTCTCGATGCTGCACACAGGAGAACAGAACGACAAGAAGAAGGGCATATGGGAGAATTCAAAACGTTGATCAAAGGCAGCTTCACTCCTCTGAGTATTCACAGCCTCTGGTGGGATGGGACCAAGTGCAAGATGTTTCTACGCCAGACTCGGAGGTGATCTCCAAACAGAAGCAGCAGCCCAGGATTTACGTTACAGCCTGGATGAGATGTCGACTGTCTTTCTCTCTTCTTCGTTCGGCTTTTGCTCTGCCTCCAGAGACAGAGCTTCTGCCTAATCGACAACTGCCGGTCTTGACTATGAGGCTACAGTCACTAAATGCCACATAGATCTGCGGCTCAACTAGTCAGCACAGATGGGATAGCTCTTGTGTATTAGGATATTTATTAAGGAAATAAAATGGTGGCGAAGGTGTGGCTATTGGGGGAGGCTGGAGGCCACGTTGAAAAAAAAAAAGAAAAAAAATAGAAATACTGTAGTAGTAGTAGTAGTAGTAGTAGTAGTAGTAGTAGTAGTAGTAGCACACATCAATAACACCTTCAACTCATAAACATAGAAAATGGAAATGGAAATAGAATGAATTATGAGGGAAAAATTCTTACAACGGTCGGCAGCAACGCGTGGATACAGTGTGTCCGAAGTGAGTTAATTTGGTAAAGAAAATATGAAAAATGATGAACTAATAGAAATAGAGTTAATAGGAGTGTGTGTGTGGATTAGCATAAGGTGTGAAGGCAGTGTGTGTGTGTGTGTGTGTGTGTGTGTGTTCTCTCTCTCTTTCTCTCTCTCTTTCACTTCTTTCCACCCTCCCCTTCCCCCCTCTTATCTCACCCCTCCCTTCCCATCCATCTCCCTTTCTCCTTCCCTCCCTCCTACCCCTTACCTCACAACTCCCCCAAACACTCCTTCGCCGCCTTCGTCACTACACACAAAAGAACTACCTCCCGCATCCATGAATTTAAATTAAGTTGAGACGGGGCAAGACGATACAATTCCTAATTTAATAATACTAGAAACAACCACCATTTTATATTATTATTTTCACCAGGGTTTCGTTAGTACTAGTTAACGAAGACTTTATTTTGACTGTTTTTTTCTGGGTTTTAGATTCTCATTTGATTTTTTGTTTTGTTTACATATGGAGGTTAGGTTAGGTTAGGGAGTTAGTGGTTACTATATAAAGGACAGCATAAATACAACAGTAATACAACACAACACAACACTACAAAAACAAACAGCACAACAAGAGGAGGAAGAAGAGGAGGAGGAGGAGGCGATCATAATGGAAATATTAGTTGATAGGACTTAATGTGGCTTACTGAACAAAGTGTTTTTGAGTGTCACGGTAAGTGGAGCAACACCGTATTAACAGACTAGCAGCAACACTCAGTCTACCGTATTGACAGTCTAGCAGCAACACTCAGTCTACCGTATTGACAGTCTAGCAGCAACACTCAGTCTACCGTATTGACAGCCTAGTAGCAACACTCAGTCTACCGTATTGACAGTCTAGCAGCAACACTCAGTCTACCGTATTGACAGTCTAGCAGCAACACTCAGTCTACCGCATTAACAGTCTAGCAGCAACACTCAGTCTACCGTATTGACAGTCTAGCAGCAACACTCAGTCTACCGTATCAACAGTCTAGCAGCAACACTCAGTCTACCGTATTGACAGTCTAGGAGCAACACTCAGTCTACCGTATTGACAGTCTAGCAGCAACACTCAGTCTACCGTATCAACAGTCTAGCAGCAACACTCAGTCTACCGTATTGACAGTCTAGCAGCAACACTCAGTCTACCGTATTGACAGTCTAGCAGCAACACCTCAGTCCACCGTATTGACAGTCTAGCAGCAACACTCAGTCTACCGTATTGACAGTCTAGCAGCAACACTCAGTCTACCGTATTGACAGTAGCAGCAACACTCAGTCTACCGTATCAACAGTCTAGCAGCAACACTCAGTCTACCGTATTGACAGTATAGCAGCAACACTCAGTCTACCGTATCAACAGTCTAGCAGCAACACTCAGTCTACCGTATTGACAGTAGCAGCAACACTCAGTCTACCGTATCAACAGTCTAGCAGCAACACTCAGTCTACCGTATTGACAGTCTAGCAGCACACTCAGTCTACCGTATTGACAGCAGCAGCAACACTCAGTCTACCGTATTGACAGTAGCAGCAACACTCAGTCTACCGTATTGACAGTCTAGCAGCAACACCAGTCTACCGTATCAACAGTCTAGCAGCAACACTCAGTCTACCGTATGTCAACAGTCTAGCAGCAACACTCAGTCTACCGTATTGACAGTCTAGCAGCAACACTCAGTCTACCGTATTGACAGTCTAGCAGCAACACTCAGTCTACCGTATTGACAGTCTAGCAGCAACACTCAGTCTACCGTATTGACAGTCTAGCAGCAACACTCAGTCTACCGTATTGACAGTCTAGCAGCAACACTCAGTCTACCGTATTGACAGTCTAGCAGCAACACTCAGTCTACCGTATTGACAGTCTAGCAGCAACACTCAGTCTACCGTATTGACAGTCTAGCAGCAACACTCAGTCTACCGTATTTACAGTCTTAAACCATCAACCATATTAGCTATACAGTAAAGTCTCTCAATAGCGAACTTCTCAATAACGGAATCCTCGTAATAATGGACAAGGCTTGCACGAATTAGTCCGGTATTGGGAGGTGTTAACTGTATATGAAAAGTGAGTTCCTGGAAAACAAATAGCGTAGAATTGATTAAATTACAATATAAGATTAGAATATAACTGAAACCTCCATATAACGGATTTATCTCCATATATTCCGTCAGATGGGGTTTTTACATATAGCGGACCCTCTATTTAACGGACTCTAAAATAATTCTTTATATGGAGGTATCACATCTAAAGCACCTTCTATATGACGGACTTTTTTCCATATAGTCCGTTAAATAGAGGTTTCCACTGTAAAACAAGACGTATTTAGTACCTTTGTGGTTGGTGTTGCGAGAGTGGACGAGAACACTGGACACAGCAGCCAATATCAACACAAACATAGCCGCCTCCCTGCACCGCGTAACAGCCATGGTGAAGATTTATACACATAACTCTCACACTACAGAACTACAGCGAGAGTTTTGTAATAATGTTCTGTATTTTGATGTTGTTATGGTTTTTCAATTATTTTTCTTTATTATATCAATAACTTAATGTATTAGTGGTGGTATAGCTAGTTAATTTCATATGTTAGTTCTGGCGTTTGTGGTAATTCTTTTTCCACTCCTAGTTGACATCTTTACTATAATTCACAATTTTGTTCACACTATACTGCATTTAATATTTCTTTAACGTTTTAATTATCTTTTTTTTACAATATTGATGAGAATTGGTTAGATACACGTAAAATTTGTGTTATTGTAATTATTGTAAAGTTGTTACTATATTTTCCTCACATTATTTTGTTCTTGTAAGTATTGTAAAATTATCACTGCAAATATTTTCTCCAGATATTTCACTGTTGCTATTCGTATTTCAGTGTAACTCCCAGCTTCTTTTAAATCCTTCACTGCAATCCTATGGTTCACTGCTTCACTATTTTAATACACGGATTTTTCTTTACGTCTGTTTTCACTGTCGACGTAATTATTTTTCGTACCTGTAAACCTGAAGAAAATATCTGAAAAAAATAGTAATTAATATTTAACACTGAGGATTTAAGTATTATTATTATTATTATTATTATTATTATTATTTATTATTATATTATTATTATTATTATTATTATTATTATTACCCCCGTACTTCACCTGTCAGTGGCGCCTCTAGCGGGTTTTAGTTGCCTTATTTCATTCAGTCACGTCACGGCGCTCAAGCGAAGGATGCGATGTTTATGGTCAACCATTACACCAAAAATATATCCTTTAGGTTTAGGAAATGTCAAATCGCATTTTAAAGTCGTTTTGGGTGTTTTTCTGTTTATTACACGTCCTAAAATATATATAGTAATGATTTAGAATTCTTCAAAAAAAAATAAATAACGAAAAATAGGAATTGGGATAGAGCTTGCATATAGTCACACGAGTTTATTGTGTGTATACTAAGTTATTTTTGTATACTGATAGAATTGTTATCGACTCTTATAAACAAGCATCTCTCATCCTCTCCCTGTCACCCCGTAGTCACCAGCGGTTACCGTACCACCGCCAGCCGGGCCAGTCATTACCTGACCGGAAGTGACTCTCTGTCCACCATCGCTGTTCTAGTGGCCGGCCGGGTAGACAACGCTGCGGGGTCACCTCTTGGCTGCGCATGCGTACACTTATCCCGTTGTTGCGTTCCTTCGTATGTGTGTGTGAGAGGAGAGAGTCTATGACATGATCCTCTTCAGACAACCTCATCACCAATCATGAGCCTCACATAATCCCCTCCGCCCACCTAGTAAAATAAAACTCATAATTTCCCTTCTATTTGTAGTTAAAATCTCTTTCTGTCTTATAAACCCTGGAAGAATCTACATTTTTTTTTACACATTCATTCACACATGAGGGTTGAGCAGGAGTAAATTACCCGTCGTGGGAGGAGCGAGGAGGAGGACTCCTAACACGGCCATGACCGGAGGAGGTGGGGCTGTCACCAGGCCAGGCCACCACTCCTTAGTCTCTGATAAAGTTTTTTAAATTAATATTTATCTCATTTCTCAGTTTTCGCATTATCTTTATATAATTTCTTACTCTATCCCATTTATACATATTCTGGTGACATTTCCGGTGGTATATACAAAATTGGATTATGAGTACTTTGCATATGAAAACATTGGACCAGCCACCAGCGCCGCTCTGGTGGTGGAACGATGAATTACTGGTACTGTAGGTCAACATTGGGCGGGGATGTGTTGCTACTCACACACGAGCGATTACGGGGGTGTGTGTGTGTGTGCATATTATACATACACTGTTTTTGCACACATACCTACCTACAGTACATAAAAAAACATTACTTTTATACACACATGCAAACACTCTATCCACACACACACACACACACACACACACACACACTTTCTCTATTTTTTAACCTTCGTAAATTTTTTATAGATCGCTACGAACACTGTACAGGTGAGACAGAAAGCAATTAAGTGAGAGTTATTATATTGAGTATAAAGTGTTGATGGTTTAAATAAGCGAGGCACTCAGTTTATGGTCTGACCTAACGCTATGGCCATCATGGTCAAATACTCAACTATCTACTACCATCTACCACCATCTACTACTATCATCAACATTATGAACTAACCACACCACGTCAACCCACCACCACCATCATCATCATCCACTAACACCACTATTACCCATAATCACTACCACCCACCACCACCATCATCATCCACCAACACCACTATTACCCATAATCACTGTCACCCACCACCACCATCATCATCCACCAACACCACTCATTACAATCACTGCTCACCCACCACCACCATCATCATCCACCAACACCACTATTACCCATAATCATCTGTCACCCACCACCACCATCATCATCCACCAACACCACTATTACCCATAATCACTGTCACCCACCACCATCATCATCCACTAACACCACTATTACCCATAATCACTGTCACCCACCACCACCATCATCATCCACCAACACCACTATTACCCATAATCACTGTCACCCACCACCACCATCATCATCCACCAACACCACTATTACCCATAATCACTGTCACCCACCACCATCATCATCCACCAACACCACTATTACCCATAATCATCAACCCACCACCATCATCATCATCATTCACTAACACCACTATTACCCATAATCACTGTCACCACCACCACCACCATCATCATCCACTAACACCACTATTACCCATAATCACTGTCACCCCACCATCATCCACCAACACCACTTTACCCATAATCACTGTAACCCACCACCATCATCATCATCATTCACTAACACCACTATTACCCATAATCACTGTCACCCACCACCACCACCATCATCATCCACTAACACCACTATTACCCATAATCACTGTCACCCACCACCATATCATCATCCACCAACACCACTATTACCCATAATCACTGTAACCCACCACCATCATCATCATCGTCCACTAACACCACTATTACCCATAATCACTGTCACCCACCACCACCACCATCATCATCCACACCACTATTACCCATAATCACTGTCACCCACCATCATCATCATCCACTAACACCACTTATTACCCGTAATCACTGTCACCCACCACCATCATCATCATCATTCACTAACACCACTATACCCATAATCACTGCTCCCCACCACCACCATCATCATCCACCAACACCACTATTACCCATAATCACTGTCACCCACCATCATCATCATCCACTAACACCACTATTACCCATAATCACTGTAACCCACCACCATCATCATCATCATTCACTAACACCACTATTACCCATAATCACTGTCACCCACCACCACCACCATCATCATCCACCAACACCACTATTACCCATAACCGTCACCCACCATCATCATCATCCACCAACACCACTATTACCCATAATCACTGTCACCCACCACCATCATCATCATCATTCACTACACCACTATTACCCATAATCACTGAACCACCACCACCATCATCCACTAACACCACTATTACCCATAATCACTGTCACCCACCACCACCATCATCATCATCCACCAACACCACTATTACCCATAATCACTGTCACCACCACCACCATCATCATCATTCACTAACACCACTATTACCCATAATCACGTCACCCACCATCATCATCATCATTCACTAACACCACTATTACCCATAATCACTGTCACCCACCACCACCATCATCATCATTCACTAACACCACTATTACCCATAATCACTGTAACCCACCACCACCATCATCATCATTCACTAACACCACTATTACCCATAATCACTGTCACCACCACCATCATCATCCACCAACACCACTATTACCCATAATCACTGTCACCCACCACCACCATCATCATTCACTAACACCACTACCCATAATCACTGTCACCCACCACCATCATCATCCACCAACACCACTATTACCCATAATCACTGTCACCCACCACCACCATCATCATCATTCACTAACACCACTATTACCCATAATCACTGTCACCCACCACCACCATCATCATTGTTCACTAACACCACTATTACCCATAATCATCAACCCACCACCACCATCATCATCATTCACTAACACCACTATTCCATAATCACTGTCACCCACCACCATCATCATCCACCAACACCACTATTACCCAATCACTGTCACCCACCACCACCATCATCATTCACTAACACCACTATTACCCATAATCACTGTCACCCACCACCATCATCATCCACCAACACCACTATTACCCATAATCACTGTCACCCACCACCACCATCATCCAATAACACCACTATTACCCATAATCAGTCACCCACCACCATCATCATCCACTAACACCACTATTACCCATAATCAGTCATCCATCATCCACTATCACCATCCATCACCCACAACCATATTTAAAGATTAATTCTGTGAAGAGTGTACGGGATAACATTAAATAATACAATAATAATAATAATAACAATAATAATAATAATAATAATAATAATAATAATAATAATAATAATAATAATAATAATAATAATAATAATAATAATAATAATAATAACGATGATGATGATGATAATAATAAGCAAACGTAGGTATTAGGGAATATTGTTAATGACAAGAGACTTAACTACAATAATTAATATCCACTTCCCCAATAAGTACACACACACACACACACACACACACACACACACACACAGGGCAGTCTAATAATGACACTAACATTACATTCATTCAGTGTGTGTGTGTGTGTGTGTGTGTGTGAGTCCTCTCTCTCTCCCTGGATTGTAATGCTCTTTGATTTATGAGGATATTGGCCTTGGGTTAGGTTAGGATATGGGTAGGTTAAGTTAGGTTAGGTTGGGTTAGGTTAGGATAGGATAGGATAGGTTGGGGCTTAGGTTAGGTTTGAGTGTCCAGGAACAAGACTCATTATCTCAGAATTAAAAAAAATACTCATAATTTACCTCACAATGTAGGAGATTTAGTTAATTCACCTCACAACTCACAATAATTAGTTCACCTCACGACTCACAAGAATTAATTCACCTCACAACTCACAAGAATTAATTCACCTCACGACTTGCAAGAATTAATTCACCTCACAAGTCACAATAATTAGTTCACCTCACAACTCACAATAATTAGTTCACCTCACAACTCACAATAATTAGTTCACCTCACAACTCACAAGAATTAGTTCACCTCACAACTCACAAGAATTAGTTCACCTCACAACTCACATGAATTAGTTCACCTCACAACTCACAAGAATTAGTTCACCTCACAACTCACATGAATTAGTTCACCTCACAACTCACAAGAATTAGTTCACGATTCACTCAACAAATTACACGGCAATAAATGCGATATACAACTGAACAATACATATCCAATACGTTGTGTTAATCGTTCACAAGGTGCACTAGGATCTACGTGTTGTGGTTGTTGTTGTAGCGAGTTGTAGGATGTTGTAGCGGGTTGTAGCGAGTTGTAGGATGGTGTAGCAAGTTCCAGAATGTTATAGCGGGTTGTAGAAATGTTGTAGTGGATTTGTAGGAGAGTGTAGAGAAGACGTGCAGCGGCCAGCCTACTGAAACTCGTTGTGTGGGTTGGTCGCTCACTCACAGGTGTACAGTATGGAGGTGGGATATCCAATGCCAGGTGACCATTATGCTAATTGATTACCTCCTACTCCTCCCTCTGTGTGTGTGTGTGTGTGTGTGTGTGTATATATTTTTTCAATGTGTGTGTATGTGTGTTTGTGTCTGTCTCAGTCAGTGTGTGTATGTTTATGTTGTTAAGTGAGCGTGTGTGTGTTTGTGTATGTATTTATATGTGCTTCTGTGTGTATCTATGTAAGTATGCTTGTGTGTGTAAGTGAAAAAACCCACAAATACATAACCAGTAAACCACCACAATATATTATACCAGACAGACAGACAGACAGACAGACAGTTCACCACCACGGGCAGTTCACAAATAGTAAGTCTTTAAATTTACGGCTAACAGTTAACCTGGGTTGGTTAATGAGGCTTCGTTTAGTATCAGTTAAGTCTCATAATGGCCACGAAGACTAATTGTCAAGTGGCCACCTCACCAACAGGGGGGAGGGGAGGGGTGGAAGAGGTGAGAATTATTATTATTTATTTTATTTATCCCGTTAGTATTGTTTATCTTAGGCTCGTTGTTATTGTTATTAGCTGTCACAGGTGTACCCAGGTAGCTCTCCCTTGTACTCTCCACTAGTCCATATCAACGGTGTGTAACAGAGGACTAACCGACCGACAGACTGACAGACAGACTGACCGATAGACTGACAGACAAATAAACTGACAAGAATTAAAGAGGATATTATTAGGGGGGAAATAAAATCAGTCATGTGTGATTTTTCAGAAAGAGATGATATACCTTGATGAACACACACACACACACACACACACACAGCACCTGACGCACACATCTCTATCATACGTTCAGACATAAAACACAACACCACTGTCATTATTATCAGACTCCTTAAGACCACAGCAACAGTTTCCACCAGTTGGATGTCAAATTACTGCTTCCACTAGTGTTACAGCGGCCATTACTGTGTCGCCGCTGAGGACATGCAATTCTCTGTGATTTACTGTACAGCTCAGCCCGTCATCTGCTATCCGCTGCATGGTCAGGTTCTTAGTTTTGGCAAATTGATAATGTGTGTGTGTGTGTGTGTGCGTGTGTGTGTGTAAATAATGAATACCTCTTGTAACACAGAATACATTAAGTCCTTAGGTTAGGTTAAGTTAGGTTAAGTTAAGTTTGGTTAGGCATCGAAAAAAAAATAACTTCGTAAGAACACATTCAAACTATACCTGTAACTTGCGTCACATTGTAATTCCATTCTTAAATATAAACTAATTTAAACATAATAGAAAATTAATTAATTACAATTTACTGAAAAATCTGTCAACACGTTAACATGAAGCGGAAATATAAACCAGCGTACAGTCAACACCAGTAGCCAGTGTTTGTTTATAATCTGACGTAACATAGTAGTCTGGTTGTGGTAAAGAATGAACCTTAATCATCAGCCCTACGGCCCTCCAGTGAGAAAAAGCGGCGTTCGTTGGTGCTTCCCGCTAAATTAATATTCTCAAATTCGCTATAAAACCACATGTATTTATCTTTTTATTGATTTACAGAGGGTGCAGAAAACACTGAGTGGGCTGTGAGTGGGGTGGGGAGTGGGAAGGAGATTTGAGTGGGGAGGGAAGAGGGAGGGAGATTAACGAGGGTTTTTCATTTCTGATACACTAAAGATCCCATTTTCTATGGTTAGATGTTGGGTGGGTAGACTGTTTTAATTTCTTGGTTGTGTTTTAGTTACGTCACCAGCACGCACCCTCACCACCACCACCACCACACACCCTCACCACCACCACACACCCTCACCACCACCACCACAACCACGCACCCTCACCACCACCACCACAACCACGCACCCTCACCACCACCACCATACACCATCACCACCACAACTATGCGCTACCCCATATGTCGCCTCTCCCTCCCTCACACAGTTTACACTACAGCTCCTCAGAGTCACTTACGATAAATATTTCCTCGTAACTTAACAGACGTAAAAAATTATCTTAACTTGGGTGGTGGCTTCAGGTTAGGTTAGGTTAGGTTAGGTTATGGTAAATAATACAATAAGACAGATTGATACTTAAAAAAAATAATCGCCATAACTTCACATCATTATTTTTCCCCATTACAGGTAAACGAAGGCAGGTGGTCACTCAATTAGCTCAGGTATGGCGTCACTTACTCACCGCCTTACTTCACACACACACACACACACACACACACACACAGGCAGATACTTATACACTATTCTCAGTCTAGTTGTGTGAGTGAGTGAGTGAGTGAGAAGACCACCCCCCATGCGCTTCTCTCAGTCCCAGACCTCCATAAAATGTCACTGTGTGAAGGTGTGGAACAACTTACCCCCACCCATCCGAGCAAAGACTACGCTCCCTTCCTTTAAACCATCTCTTAAAAAATATATATTGTCTAAGTATTAAATTTTTTGTAATACCTACTTTATATACCCGCTTTTATTGTACCACCAAACCATTTTATCAGAAATTATCATATAGATAGATAAGAAATTACCATTGCAATAAATATATTTCCTAACTAGACATAACCCTGACAGCTCTGTCCTCTTGCTCCACCTTGATACAACTGAGATATCAACTCTTCTGCAAAATGTTATATATTCTAATATAAATGTAAAAAATAAAAATACAATAAATATCGAAGTAATAACCGTGGTAACATGTTGTTATTACCACCATGTTATGTGAACTATTCCAGATAATATTAAATGTTACATAATACTTCCTTGAGATATATGTACAGTATACAGTATATCAGGTGCCTACAAGAGAGCTCTGGCTCTCAACTGGCTCAGCCAAGTTAATATTGTGATATTTTTAATCGACTCTGTATCTGTGTTCTTTTGGCTAAATAAACTGTTTCAATATCAATATCACACACACACACACACACACACACACACACACACACAATAGACCGCTCATCATCCACGCCTGAAAACACTTCCACTAAAGAGCGGCATCGTATACATACATACATACATACATACATACATACATTCATACATACATACATTCATACATACATACATTCATACATACATACATTCATACATACATACATACATACATACATACATACATACATACATACATACATACATACATACATACATACATACATACATTCATACATACATACATATATACATACATACATACATACATTCATACATACATACATTCATACATACATTCATACATACATACATTCATACATACATACATACATACATACATACATACATACATACATACATACATACATATACATACATACATACATTCATACATACATACATACATACATACATACATACATAAGACAGCATACATACTAGTACTACATGTTCACTCGCAAATTGACTCAGTACTACATGTTCACTACAACACTAGTACTACATGTTCACTACAACACTAGTACTACATGTTCACTACAACACCAATACTACATGTTCACTACAACACTAGTACCACATGTTCACTACAACACTAGTACTACATGTTCACTACAACACTAATACTACATGTTCACTACAACACTAGTACTACATGTTCACTACAACACTAGTACTACATGTTCACTACAACACTAGTACTACATGTTCACTACAACACTAGTACTACATGTTCACTACAACACATGTTCACTACAACACAAGCCCTACATCACTATAACACACACTCACAAATTCCAACCTAACTAAACAGGTATTATATTCGTTCAACCCCAAATTTTGAGTTGAGGTCCATGGGTACTTGGGAAGTGATCGGCCAAAATATTAACATGGAAGCTGTGCGAGATCTGTACTGGGACGAGGTGGAGAATCTGGTTCAAAACAACATTTGCGTTTTAGGGACAGGAACACATGGCACAGCCTACTTAGTTCGGTGGGGTGGGGAGACAGCAGTCCTGAAGGTTGCTCATAAGTCTCATGCGGTAAGAAGTTTTTGGCAAGAAACTGAAGCCTTGCTTCGTCTCGACGGGGCCGGTGGAGCACCAAGGGTCACCGGCTTCTGCAATGATCCACCAGCTATTCTGCAAGAGTTCAAGGGCCTCGTCACCTTGGAAGACATCTTAAACCAGCTACATGACGAGCGGGAGACTCGATACAACTTAATAGAGGTGGGTCTGCGGATCGGGGAGCAGCTTGAAGACTTTCACCGATCTGGTCTCATCCACAATGACCTAAAGAGAGACAACATCCTCGTCCACGGGTCACCATCCAACCCACAAGTCAGTATTATTGACGTGGGTTTGGCCTGTTACTCACACGAGAACATTAGGTGTAACAGCGATCCCAACAAATTCCCCTGGATGGCCCCCGAGGTGTGTCTGGGCCAAGAGAGCACCAGGGCCTCGGACACATACTCCTATGGGGTTTTATTGTCCAAGTTGGCCGTCAAGGCACCCGGCTACCACCCAGACGTGTTTGCCCTCGCCCTCCAAGCCACGGAGTACAACCCTTATCACCGCATATCTCTGCCGAGCCTTCTTCATCGTCTCCGGGGACTCCTTCGCCACAACCAAGTAAACGTCACGCAACACCCCATCCAAGTGGTTATGCCTCAGCCCCGGTTTATACTCCTACCTATGCCACGACCCACCCAGTACCTGGTCTCACTGTATCAGGTCAACTGAGTGGCGTCTCTCTTATGAAGTTCAAGCTCCTTATAAGTGCTGTGTTAAGTTTATTCTTCACCCAAACTGTAAAACCCACCTCCTCCCTTATCATCCCTCTCCTTCCTTCCCTCCACCTCTCATTCCCTCCCCTTAGAGAAAGGAAGGGTGTAATCCGTTAGAACTGGAGAGAGAGAGAGAGAGAGAGAGAGAGAATAGGGAATAGGGGATAGTGAGTAACAACATGTGATGGTTGACCCTTGGCTCTTGCGTACACTCTCAACCACTTAGTGTATACGTGTGTGTCACAGCAAGAGATAAGGAAGAGGAGGCGGCAAGGTGTAGGGGACATAATTAAGGTAGACTCGCTTGACCAGGGAGGTTAACCCGTGTGTGTGTGTGTGTGTGTGTGTGTGTGTGTGTGTGTGTGTGTGTGTGTGTGTGTGTGTGAGTCACTGGTTAACGCTGTCTCTTCTCAACCTAAAATAATTTTACTTTGCCTCCTCACTATAACACACACACACACACACACACACACACACACCTCTATTTAACGAACTACATGTAAAGGAAAGTCCGTTATATCTAGAGTTTGTTATATGTGCAATCTCTACATTATGATGTGGTTTTATTTTCATATGTTTTTATTTCCTAGTCCGGACGAGGAGGGAGAGAGAGAGAGAGATACAGAGAAACAAAAAAGAAAGATAAAGAGAATTAAATAGAGAGAGAGAGAGAGGCGCCCCCCCCCCCTGATATGTGTGGTAATGGCGGCTGTGTGAATCTCTCTCCTTAAGCTGTGAGCCAATGTCCTCTGGTTCACTTTAATTGGTATATACGAGGTAACTATATACTGTACTGGTCAGGTAAGAACTTGCTCCTCACACCCAGTACTCGAGTCTGTCTCTCTCTCTCTCTCTCTCTCTCTCTCACCTACCATAACAAACACTACACACACTTTTTAAAACACCACATTAAAACAGGATTATCTTAATTTATATGTTGTCACTCATATTAATCCTGTACAGTAATGTGTTTAATTGTATGAGTAATTTATTTCAGGGATTATGTTATTATATGGTTTGGTCTGGAGGGAAACTGGTGTGTGTGTGTGTGTTCTGAGAGAGTGTATGTTTATGTATGTGTGTATGTGTGTATGTATGTATGTATGTATGTATGTATGTATGTATGTATGTATGTATGTATGTATGAATGTATGTATGTATGTATGTATATAAGTAACCATGGTTGAGAAAGTGAGAGAGAATGAAAGAAGAGGAGATTGGTGAGAGAATGAAAGAGAGAGAAATGATAGAAAGAGAGGAAACAAGAATGACAAAGAGAAAAAAAATAAAAAAGAATGAAAGAAAAATAGACCCCAGAATGCACCTCCCCTCCTTGTCGCGCCCCTCCCCCCATCACCCCCACCCCCCTCAAGGTCTTCTGTAAGGGAGGGGAGGGGGGGGGGTTGACCTCTCAAGCTTTACGAGTCACCTCTCAATGGGTTCAGCCGTGCAAAGCTTAAAGACGGGAGGAGACCGGAATAATCACCCCCCCCCCACCCTGGTAACTCCACACTCTGTACTGTAACTAGATCTTGAGAGCGGGGGGAGTGAGAGGGTGAGCAGTAGAGGGAGTGGGGAGGAGAGAGAGAGAGAGGGAGAAAGATTTAGAGAGAGAGAGAGAGAGCGAGAGAGAGAGAGAGAAGAATAGGTTAAGTGTATAGATGATTGTAAGGTAACAGATGACACACACACACACACACACACACACACACTAGAGAAGGTACAGAAAAGGGCCTGCAGAATCATGCTCGGCGCAGAATACTCCGGCTACACCAACGCTCTCTCCACCCTGGAAATGCCATCCCTCAGTGACCTCCACCACCAAGCACTGGAAAGGTTTGGCAGTGGACTACTGCACCACCCTCGCCATCGCCACCTCCTGCCACCTGCAGCCCCCCGCCCACCTCGCGCAGTCTGCCACTACAACAAAATTCAGCCCATAAGAGCCCGCACTGATAGATATAAGAACAGCACCATCACATCTATTGTTAAAATAATAAACAACTCCTGATTTATGTACTGTACAGCCCTGTAAATGCATTCAATGCATATTATATCATTATGTCTAAATCAAATGTAAGTCTGTATATTTTCAGCCACAAGCTGCAACTCTATTAATAAACCGTTTATTATTATTATTATTATTATTACACACACACACACACGCACACAAAGCTTCACAGTAAAAACATATGAACAGATAAACAGATAGCCATACAGACATACAGATAGACGTACACACAGACATACAGCTTCTCAATACGCACATGAAACAGACAGACAGACAGACACTATATGTAAACAAACTCACTTTCGTGGTGTAGATTAATACAGTATAACCTTTTTTTCTATATTTACAATTTCTTTCCGTTCTTTTTTTTTTGCCCCCCAGGCTCCGTTGTGGGTCATTTGACCTGTGCCTGGGTGGGCTAATTCCCGTAAAAAACAAAAACAAAAACAAAAAAGCAAAACACGGGAGTAGCTAAACTTAAGACTGGTGGACTAATTACAAGGTCAGCACACTTCCCACCGTGGATAGTCAGGTCAAGTCAGGTCAGAGGTCAAAGTTCATCTCTCTTAATCTATCTATCTTTCTGTTTTCTCTCTCTCTCTCTCTCTCTTGGTGTAGTTTACTTACCAAATTCATGTTACTTTCTGTAGGTTAGGTTAAGGTCACTTTCGTCTGCTTTCTGAGTGTCATTTGTAGGTCACGTTCTCAGTCACTTAAGAATTTCAGTTTGTCACTTTCTGTTACTTCCTTTCCCTTTTTGTCGAACGTTACTTTAGGTCACTTTCTGTAGTCTGTTGTCACTTCCTGTAGTCTTTTGTCACTTTCTGTAGTCTCTTGTCACTTCCTGTATTCTTTTGTCACTTTCTGTAGTCTCTTGTCACTTCCTGTAGTCTTTTGTCACTTTCTGTAGTCTTTTGTCACTTTATGTAGTCTTTTGTCACTTTCTGTAGTCTTTTGTCACTTTCTGTAGTCTTTTGTCACTTTCTGTAGTCTTTTGTCACTTCCTGTAGTTTTTTGTCACTTCCTGTAGTCTTTTGTCACTTCCTGTAGTTTTTTGTCACTTTCTGTAGTCTTTTGTCACTTTATGTAGTCTTTTGTCACTTTCTGTTGTCTTTTGTCACTTTCTGTAGTCTCTTGTCACTTCCTGTAGTCTTTTGTCACTTTCTGTAGTCTTTTGTCACTTTCTGTAGTCTTTTGTCACTTTCTGTAGTCTTTTGTCACTTTCTGTAGTCTTTTGTCACTTTCTGTAGTCTTTGTCACTCCTGTAGTCTTTTGTCACTTCCTGTAGTCTTTTGTCACTTTCTGTAGTCTTTGTCACTTCCTGTAGTTTTTTGTCACTTCCTGTAGTCTTTGTCACTTTCTGTAGTCTCTGTCACTTTCTGTTGTCTTTTGTCACTTTCTGTAGTCTCTTGTCACTTCCTGTAGTCTTTGTCACTTTCTGTAGTCTTTTGTCACTTCTGGTCTTTTGTCACTCCTGTAGTCTTTTGTCACTTTCTGTAGACTTTGTCACTTCCTGTAGTCTTTTGTCACTTTCAGTCTCTTGTCACTTTCTGTAGTCTTTGTCACTTTCTGTAGTCTTTTGTCACTTCCTGTAGTCTTTTGTCACTTTCTGTAGTCTTTTGTCACTTCCTGTAGTTTTTGTCACTTCCTGTAGTCTTTTGTCACTTTCTGTAGTCTTTTGTCACTTTCTGTAGTCTTTTGTCACTCTGTAGTCTTTTGTCACTTTCTGTAGACTTTGTCACTTCCTGTAGTCTTTTGTCACTTTCTGTAGTCTCACTTTCTGTAGTCTTTTGTCACTTTCTGTAGTCTTTTGTCACTTCCTGTAGTCTTTTGTCACTTTCTGTAGTCTTTGTCACTTCCTGTAGTTTTTGTCACTTCCTGTGTCTTTTGTCACTTTCTGTAGTCTTTTGTCACTTTCTGTAGTCTTGTCACTTTCTGTAGTCTCTTGTCACTTCCTGTAGTCTTTGTCACTTTCTGTAGTCTTTGTCACTTTCTTGTAGTCTCTTGTCACTTCCTGTAGTCTTTGTCACTTTCTGTAGTCTTTTGTCACTTTCTGTAGTCTTTTGTCACTTTCTGTAGTCTTTTGTCACTTTCTGTAGTCTTTTGTCACTTTCTGTAGTCTTTTGTCACTTCCTGTAGTTTTTTGTCACTTCCTGTAGTCTTTTGTCACTATCTGTAATTTTTTGTCACTTTATGTAGTCTCTTGTCACTTTCTCGCATTTCAAGATAGTGTATGTCATTTTTGGTCACTTTCCGATACTTACTGTTTGTCACTTGCTGTCTGTCTGTCTGTCACATGTCAATTTGGTCACGTGGTCTTATCTATTAATTATGGTAAAGTCGACGAGAGAGAGAGAGAGAGAGAGAGAGAGAGAGAGGAAAAGAAGAAAAACGGGGAGAAAAAAATAAGAAAAAGTGAGGGAGATAAAGTAAGAGAATAAAACAGAGATAAAATGAAAGAAAACGAGAGAGAGATAGAGAGATATTTACCCACATATTATATAACACACACAAGCTTAAGGGACAACTGTAGTGTTAGGAGGAAGTACTTTAACCTCTACACGAGTTCCCCCTCCCATTCTAAGTCGTTTTCCGACCCGTCTAACGTTCCTCAGTCAGAGTTTCCGAGTGGGCGTAGTTGATGGGTGAGTGGGCATCGTTGATGATGTGTGGATGGCGTGGTTGACGATGAGTGGATGGCGTGGTTGATGATGAGTGGATGGCGTAGTTGATGATGAGTGGATGGCGTGGTTTGGAAAGGTGATTGGGTAAAGTGGTATGTGGAGGCCAAGCGGGTATGATGGAAGGATGAGGGCGTTAGTAGACTTTTTCGGCATGACAATTGAGTTTGGCGTATCAAACTTCCACGATAGTGTGAGGGGGCGTACCAATGCTTCCTCGGGGGTATGAGCGGCCGTACCAGAATAGCCGAGGCAGGATTCGGAGAGAGGGAGATACAGAGAGGGGTAAGTGGGATGACAAGAGTATTCGTCTGGTAACTGGTATGTAGAGCGATGCAATACTAACCCAACCGAACCACCTCAGGCAAGTCTCCATTCTCATGGCCGCCAGACACACACGACCATCCGAACACACCACTTCCCTACACTTTCCTCACCGTTCTGAACATCTTCGAATGTTTTTGTTCATAGACATATATACAATAACAAATTAATATTATAGTTATTTGTTGTGGATTAGCGTTAGTTTGTGGTTTAAGGTGAGGTGTGTGTGTTTCGGTGGTAATTTAGTATGGCTGCGATTGGTAGTGGTGGTTCACATCTGGCGGTGGAAGAGTAGCGACGGAGCGGTACTAACGCCAGATAATTACTACAGTACTACTCGCTGGACAAAATTCCGTCAGCCTAAATTCCACGAAACTGAATCCTGCTACATTAAATCTCGCCACGAAATCCCGCCACGCTAATTAAACTAAATCCCGTTACTAAATCCCGCCAGGTTAAATCCCATCGTAAATCTCGCCAAACTTTGGTTAAGGCATCGTACTCAAGAAGTTGTCGTTGTACTTAAGTGGTTAAGTCATCATACCACAAGTTAAGGTTATACTACTCAAGAAGTTAAGGCATCGTGCTCAAAGGTTAAGTCATCGTACTCAAGAGGTTAATTTATATTCAGGATAGAGAAAAATTACTTAAATGATATATTTTCTTCCGACCAGTGACACACACAATACAATACCTCTCTGCCATTCACTTACGCGCTAATAAGAAAAGTAGCGATGCGGGTAAGGAATTGGGCGGATGGGAGGATGGGGGCGTGAGTGGGGTAGGTGGAGGGACGTGAGTGGGACAGATAGTGTGGGAATGAGTGGGGCAGATGAGCAAGAACAAGTACCTTTATAATAAGTGCCAGCACGAGCAATGAACTTAGCCTGGCGTACCACTACACTTAATATAAAATAGGCGGTAGAGAAAAGTTAACCCCGAGTCCATTCGTCCGCACTGACGCTCGTGGTGTGACATGAGCATTAAACCAGTGTGAATAGAGCATATGAGGCACAGGTATAGGGAGGAAGGGAAGGTAGTAGTGAAACAGGATATGGTAGGGACAGGAAATGGGGTGGAAGGGTGAGTGGACGCGGACGTGAAGGAACTTAAACTGGGAGCTAAAATGGCGCTATCACTTCACATCTTATCCTATGTCCTTTTAAAAACTCTCATTATGCCATTTATCTACGTTTATTTTCTTTTAATTGTTGGTTTAATGTTTCCGGTTTAGTGGTAAGTAGTTGGTTTATGGGTGAGACTATTATAAACATTATTTATCTGAGGTGGAAATTCTTGAAGGGAAATATGTTTTTGGTAGAGAAGATTAAATTCTTTTATTATTACTATCATAAAACCTAAGACAACATTATATACTCACTCAAAAAAACTTATCTCTACAAAATTATGTTGATAAAATATGACACAAGGAACGAAGGATTTTGACAACCTTACCACATTGTTCATTATGGAATTCATCGATCACCCTAAGTCGAGATAGTTTTTAGGAGTGATAACTGATAACATGATAATCCTAACCTGGTAGCCAGATTATTGATAATTTAATGACGTGTTGATAAAAAAGATAATAATTCTTTGTTGATTTGTGGATTATAACTATTAAAACGTTTGGAAAATTAAAAAAAATAAAGTTTGGAAAATGTTTTTAAAAAATTAGGCAGTTACCATGACAGCAGTGAAGGAAGAGACAGTTACCGTGACAGCAGTGAAGGAAGAGACAGTTACCGTGACAGCAGTGAAGGAAGTAGGAGAAGACAGTTACCGTGACAGCAGTGAAGGAAGAGACAGTTACCGTGACAGCAGTGAAGGAAGAGACAGTTACCGTGACAGCAGTGAGACAGTTACCATGACAGCAGTGAAGGAAGAGACAGTTACCGTGACAGCAGTGAAGGAAGAGACAGTTACCGTGACAGCAGTGAAGGAAGAGACAGTTACCGTGACAGCAGTGAAGGAAGATACAGTGACCGTGACAGCAGTGAAGGAAGAGACAGTTACCGTGACAGCAGTGAAGGAAGATACAGTGACCGTGACAACAACAGTACGGTGATAACAGTGAAACAAAAGACTATCTCTTTGCGTACTCAGTTCCTCAAACATATTGACACACGTGTTGTTTTTCAGGGCAGCGAAGCAGAACACTGGTAGTTGGTTGGTTGGTTGGTTGGTTTGGTTGGTTGGTTAATTGGTTGACTGGCTGGATGAGAAGCACAAGACAAGCGATCGCTCGTCTGGCATAGCGTCCGTAAAAATACATCCTTAGGGTGTGAGCGGACGGCTGGCTAACGTTCAGATGAGGTATTTAAAATGAAACGCCAGACGCTGTTCACTGCTCGTCCTGGCGTTGTCATAGGCGTGGACAACAAACTATTTTATCACTTTGGTTATCCTTTTGAATCTTTTGATAAACCTAAGACAAAATAAAAGATACGAAAAAAATTAAGTTATATTTATTTAACAATTGAACAGAACATAAAAAAATAGCCAATATCGAAAATTAGCCCAAAATAGTAAAATAAGAAAAAACAGCAAAAATAGTAAAAATGCCCTCTAATAGTAAAAAAATATACCCAATATAGTAAAAATAGCCAAAAATAAAAAAAAAAAAGCCAAAATAATAAAACAAATAGCAAAAAAAAGTTAAAAAATAGCCCAACATAGCAATATATCAGATCAAATGTACCTTATCCCCCAGGTATCGCGTTTACACCTTGATAGACGCCAGACTTTCCACTCTTTGTACCCTGAGTGTTGACATGTTCCTCTGGGGTTACAACAGCTCGCCTGTCACGAGGCTCCACCTGGCTCTGCTCCTAGCACGACACATCCTAGCACCGACACATCCTGCACACCCTGGCACCGACACACCTAGCACCAACACACCTGGCACCGACACACCCTAGCAACCTGACACCCTAGCACCGACACTAGCACCGACACACCTAGCACCGACACACGCCCAGCCTGCCCTGGCACGACACCTAGCACCGACACTACCTAGCACCGACACATCCTAGCCGACATCCTAGCACAGCCCTGTCCTGGCACAAACCTACCTGGCACCGACCTCCTAGCACCGACACATCCTAGCGACACATCCTGCACAAACACATCCTAGCACCGACACACCTAGCACCGACATCCTAGCACCGACACATCCTGGCACCGACATCCTAGCACGACGACCCTGGCACCGACACATCCTAGCACCGACACTGCACCGACGCCTAAGCAAATCTGCAAGCACCGACACATCCTAGCACCGACACTCGTACGTCGCTGACACATCCTAAACGGCATCCTAGCACCGACACATCCTGGCACCAGCACCTAAGCACCGACACATCCTAGCACCGAAATCATAAGCACCAACACCTGCGCATCCTAGCACCGACACATCCTAGCACCGACACATCCTAGCACAACACGCCTAACACCCTGGCACCGACATCCTGGCACCGACCATCCTAGCACACACGTCTAGCACCGACACATCGCACCGACACATCCTAACAACACTAGCACCGACACATCCTAGCACCGACACCCCTAGCACCATGCACCCTAACCGACACACCTAGCACCGACATCTACACCATCGCCAGCCAGCACCTAAACACCGGCACACTGGCACCGACACACCCTAGCACCAGACACACCTAGCACCTTCACCGACACCTGGCAACCTAACCGACACACCCGCACCGCACCGACACACCTGGCACCGACCAACCTCCGACACATCCTACGGCACACCCCGACACATCCTAGCGCCAACACACCCCTCGCACCTGACGCACCGACACACCTAGCACCAGCACTAGCACCGACACATCCAGCACCGACACACCCTAAACGACACACTAACCATCCTGTACCGACACACCGACACCTAACACCGACACATCCTAACCGACACACCCTAGCACCGACACACCCTAACCGACACATCCAGCACCAAACACCTAACGGCACCTAAACCATTAAGCACCGACCACCTACCGACACCCTAGCACCGACATCCTAGCACCGACACACCCTAGCACCGACACATCCTGCACCACCACTAACACCGACACCAGCACCGACACCCTAGCACCGACATACCCTAGCACCGACACCCTAGCACCGACACACCCTAGCAGACACACCCTAGCACCGACACCCCTAGCACCGACACACCCTAGCACCATCCCGACACACCTAGCACCGACACACCCTAGCACCAGCCCTAGCACCGACACACTAGCACCGACACCCTAACCATCCTGCACCAGCCACATCTGACACATCCTAGCACCAGCATCCTACTCTCACACATATACAATCTCTCTCTCTCTCTCTCTCTCTGCCACCACACACAACACCACCTCTCTCCCTCCCTCACGGCAGCGGCCCAGGGATGCGTTCTAGCGGCACAGTTCGCCCAGGGGAGGTCACCATTAATCACCATTTTACCCCCATTCTTATAAGGTTAATGGTTTATGTATATTTTATGGTAGAGTCGTGTATATTTTATGGTAGTCTCATGTATAGTATACTTTATGGTAGGTTAGGTTAGGTTGAGTTACGTTAGGTTAGGTTGAGTTAAGTTAGGTTAGGTTAGGATAAGTTAAATTAAAGTAGGTTAGGTTATAGGATAGGTTAACATTAGGATATTTAACCATCAGGTGATATAAACTGGGGTGTGTAATGTTCAGGTGATCCAAGTAAAAGAACTTAATACACAAACTTTCTCGATAACTTATCTTTGTAGCGACGACTAAGAGAGCCAATTGATGACCTCCTCACACTGTAGCAGGTGAGGAGGAGGAAGAGGAGGGGAGTGGTGGAGGAGAAGAAAGAGGAGGGGAGTGGTGGAGGAGAAGGAAGAGGAGGGGAGTGGTGGAGGAGAAGGAAGAGGAGGGGAGTGGTGGAGGAGAAGGAAGAGGAGGGGAGTGGTGGAGGAGAAGGAAGAGGAGGAGGATGAAGAAGAAGTGGAGGAGGAAGAGAAGGAGGTGGAAGAGAAGGATGTGGAGGAGGAGGAGGAGGAAGAGGAGAAGGAGGAGGAAGAGAAAGAGAAGGAGTAGGAGGAAAAGGAAGAGGAGGAGGACCTATCGTAGGAATCTTCGGACAAGTGGAAGAAGATTTGTCGCCTAAGTAAATAAGATCCTTGAAAAAGCTCCGACTTGTGAAAATACTTGAGGGACGCGCGTGTGTGTGTGTATGTGTGTGTGTGTGTGTGTGTGTGTGTGTATGTATGTGTGCGTGTGTGTAGATAATAAACACACACATACATCATCTGTCAAATTCCCTACAGGATGTATTTGTGTAGAAGCAACGACTCAATAGCGGAAGAGGTGTGACCAATATGGGACCCCAGCTAAGATCTATAGTTATAGCCTATGTACCTTCCTCACCACATCAGTCACCTCACAAACAATCACCATCCACGTCAATACTCTCACCATAATCACCATAACCTGTGAAAAATGTTATAGTGACGGGGACAGGTAGTGAGATGATTACGTGGGCTACACAGGTAAGATGGTCGTTTACACACTGCTGGGGATTTTGGGGGGCAGTAATATATACACCTGTCCTGACGAAGGTAACTCTATTCAGGTGTCACTCTGCTCGTCCTCGTATGTTTGGGGTCAAGGAGCACCTCAAGATGGTCCACCTCATGCCTCTTTCATCAGTGCATTATGCCCCATCACTAGATGCAGAGGAGGACATCAGGAAGGCATATTATACTGTCCTGGATAGAATGTTAACCTCTATCCCCAAAGAAGATAAAGGTATTCTTCTCAGTGACTTCAATCCCGGAGTTGGCAGAGAACCTAACCTAACCTCACGGCTTATACTCCTTCTCAACAGGTGAACTGAACATAGCCTCATTATCACCAACACCTTGATTAAGCAGGGGGACAAGTTCAGGGCATTTATGTGTATGTGTGTGTGGGGGGGGGAGGTGTTTTTGTGTACCTGTGTGTATGTGTGAGAGCGAGGTAGACAGAGAGAGAGAGTACATGTTTTGATTCTCTCTCTCTCTCTCTCTCTCTCTCTCTCTCTCTCTCTCTCTCTCTCTCTCTCTCTCTCTCTCTCTCTCTCTCTCTCTCTCTCTCTCTCTCTCTCTTAACAACTAATCTATATACCCTCGAGTCTCACATCATTACACACGCCATCTTTACTGTTTGGTGTCACAGCTCAAGTTAGAATCTTTTATTGGCCATCAAACTGGTTCTTACTCAAGGCAAATGACTCATGGATGGAGACACGAATGTCAATCTACATCATACTGAGGAGGGAGGGGGTGTGGTGGGGTGGGGAGGGGTAGAGGAGGGAGGTAGGGGGTGTGGGGTTGAGGGAAGGAGGAGGGAGGTGAGAGGGTGGGAGTCTAGGTAAGGGGGTGTCATCTGTTCCCCCTCCTCCCTTCTTCCTTCCCTCTTACCCTCCCCCCCCTCCTCCCCCCCTATCCACCTTTCCTCCCCTGATAGGTGGTGGTGAGGAGAAGTGTTGGTGGTGATTTTACAGTGCCTCAGGAGGTGTTGGAGGGAAGGAGTGTGGGAGGTAGGGGGAGGGGGGTAGATGTCACCTGTTTACCATCCTCTCTCTCTCTCTCGCTCTCTCTCTCTCTCTCTCTCTCTCTCTCTCTCTCTCTCTCTCTCTCTCTCTCTCTCCATTTCTTCTCCTACTGCTACTAGTACTACTACCACAGCTACAACAATTAACAACTACTACTACTATTACTACTATGCTTCTGCTATTACCACAAACACTACTACTACCACAAACACTTTTTTTTTAATCAACGTGGCCTCCAGCCTCCCCCAATAGCCACACCTTCGCCGCCATTATATTACCTTAATATTAAATATCCTAATACATAAGTAGCTATCCTATCTGTGTTGAATTAGTTGAGCCGCAGATTTATGCGGCATTCAGTGACTGTAGCCTCATAGTCAATATCTAGCTGTTGTCGGCTTTGGGGCCGAAGCTCTCGTTCCCCTGAGGCAGAGCAAAGCCGACCGAAGGAGAGAGAAGGACAGTCGACATCTCATCCAGGCTGTAACATAACTTCTGGGCTGCTGCTTCTGTTCGGAGATCACCTCCGCGAGTCTGGCGTAGAAGCATCTTGCACTTGGTCCCATCCCACCGGAGGTTGTGAACACAAGAGGAGTGAAGCTGCCTTGATCAACGTTTTGAATTCTCTCCCCGTATGCCCTTCTCTTGTCGTTCTCGTTCCTCCTGTGTGCAGCATCGAGAGCTAGGTTACGGTAACATGCGGCCATGGGATAAAAAATCCTGATGTCGAAGAAGGCTCGCTGTCCCGGCGTCCAGAATCCTCAAGCACTGACGTCAACACGGGCTTCGTTGGATGTGTTTAAAGTCCTATGTTGGAAATTCTACTACTACTACTACTACTATCTCTACTTCTCTCCTCTTATAGTAAAGAAAATCACTCAAACTATTCACTTTTAATTTCTTGGTGTAATGGTCAACTACCACACTTATCTGTTCCTGTGGTGTGGTGTGGTGTGGTTTAGTGTAGTGTGGTGTGGTGTGGTGTGGTGTGTGGTCTGGTCTGGTCTGGTCTAGTCTGGCCTGGCCTGGTCTGTTGCTGTGTGGTAGAACGGTGTGGTGTCGTGTGGTGTGGTGGTAAGCGGTATGTTGTGATTGTGCTGTGATATAATGGTTAGGTTAGGTATGGGATTAAGTTATCGTACCCGAGGGCTTAAATCATCGTACTCACGGGGTTAAATCATCGTACTCACGGGGTTAAATCATCGTACTCGCGGGGTTAAATCATCGTACTCACGGGGTTAAATCATCGTACTCACGGGGTTAAATCATCGTACTCGCGGGGTTAAATCATCGTACTCACGGGGTTAAATCATCGTACTCACGAGGTTAAATCATCGTACTCACGGGGTTAAATCATCGTACTCACGGGGTTAATATCTAAATAGCCTTATGTTACCGTCACTTTCTGTCTATTTATGAATATTCTGATAATTCCAAGAGACAGAAGTTACTCCTTAAAGGTGTACTGTACAGTGTTGGTGCTGACGGCGGACAGATAGACAGACAGATGGAAGAGCCAGGCGAGGGATAATAAGAAGAGGTGAAAGACTCACTAGATGATGATGGCTGATAAGCTTACCCAGGTGATCATGTTAGGGCTGATGACACACACACACACACCTCATTATATAACAAAGCCAATTTGCTAGTTATGCCACATACACAAAACACACACACACACACACACACACACACACACACACACACACACACACACACACACACACACTGTATACATGAGGAAGGTTTTTGTTTTTTTCAGGTGGCACTTCACACCTCGCCGGCAATTAATTTGTGTGTGTGTGGCACAACTCCCAAATTGGCTATGTGATGACGTGTGTGTGTGTGTGTGGTGGCAGTACCCTGGTGTGGCAGTGAAGGGTGCCGGCGGCCACCACACACACACCTCTAGTTTTTCCTGAAGACCTCGTCGTGTCGGCACGCGGCAGGCTGCCCTCCTCACCACACACCTCCCCTCGGGCGCTGTGTGCTGATGTGGTAGTGGTGGTGGTGGTGGCAGTCTTCTCCTGGATGACACCTAACCTAACCTAACTTTATCCAACACCTTTGTTCTTGCCCACGATAAATGATCACACTAGCTGAGTTTATTCTTCAGTGATGCTATTCTCTGTCTGTCTGTCTGTCTGTCTCCTCTGTCACCTCCATACAAACAGACAAACCAACGCCTGACCACTCGAGCGCAACACACTAGGAAGATAATCACGACAGATGTACACCCAGCCACTCGTCTCGCTCTACACGTAAATGGAATATACTTCGCCTGGTTACGTAAACCTAACCTAACCTAACCTCTTACTGCTGCCTGAACTTACTGCCATACGTAATAATATTTACTATTCCAATTTATAATGAAGACAGAGCGAGTGATGGAGAGAGGAGAGAAAACGGAGATAGGAGAGAGAGACAAATAAGAAATGAGAGAGAGAAAGAGAAATTAGAAATGAGAGAGAAAGAGAAACGAGAGAGAATAAAGAGAAAACACAAAAACACATCAACGACCAGACTTATCCTTCCCCCCGTAAAAAAATAATCAATCCAATTCCTCCTATTTCATATTCCAGTAGTCCTTCCCTCCCTCCCTCCCTCTCTCCCTCTTTCCCTCTCTCACTCCTTCCCTCCTTCCCTCCCTCACTCACTCCCTCACCTCCTAACCCTCACACGGCAGCACACACTGAGGCTTACACTTAACAAAACATTCATATGCAACAATTCTCCGGTAAGCAACGATAGCAAGAACTCCTCCCATCTCCACACTGACTAAATAAGGAATATATCGTAGGAGTTTATTAGAATATATAGATCGTAGTTAGGATCAGAGTTCAGAGGTATCAAAGAATGAGAAAATATCCTTTGAAACGTAGTTGATAGTGAGTTAACTTCACTGCCGATATTGCCAGTTAATGGATGAATTTAACATATGTAATAGAATGTGGTTGATGTGGTAGACGATAGTAAGAGAATGTGGTTGATGTGGTAGACGATAGTAAGAGAATGTGGTTGATGTGGTAGACGATAGTAAGTGAATGTGGTTGATGTGGTAGACGATAGTAAGAGAATGTGGTTGATATGGTAGACGACAGTAAGAGAATGTGGTTGGTGTGGTAGACGATAGTAAGAGAATGTGGTTGATATGGTAGACGATAGTAAGAGAATGTGGTTGATGTGGTAGACGATAGTAAGAGAATGTGGTTGATGTGGTAGACGATAGTAAGAGAATGTGGTTGATGTGGTAGACGATAGTAAGAGAATGTGGTTGATGCTGTTGAACGATAAAGAGTAAGAGAATGTAGCTGATGTGGTAGACGATAGTAGAGAATGTGTGGCTGATGTGGTAGACGATAGTAGAGAATGTGTGGTTGATGTGGTAGACGACAATGAGAATGTGGTTGGTGTGGTAGACGATGGTAAGGAATGTGGTTGATGTAGTGAGACGATGGTAGAGATGTAGGGTTGATATGGTGAACGATGGTAAAAGAGAATGTGGCTGATGTGTGGTAGACGATAGTAAGAGAATGTGGTTGATGTGGTAGACGATAGTAAGAGAATGTGGTTGATGTGGTAGACGATAGTAAGTGAATGTGGTTGATGTGGTAGACGATAGTAAGAGAATGTGGTTGATATGGTAGACGACAGTAAGAGAATGTGGTTGGTGTGGTAGACGATAGTAAGAGAATGTGGTTGATATAGTAGACGATAGTAAGAGAATGTGGTTGATGTGGTAGACGATAGTAAGAGAATGTGGCTGATGTGGTAGACGATAGTAAGAGAATGTGGTTGATGTGGTAGACGATAGTAAGAGAATGTGGTTGATGTGGTAGACGATAGTAAGAGAATGTGGTTGATGTGGTAGACGATAGTAAGAGAATGTGGTTGATGTGGTAGACGATAGTAAGAGAATGTGGTTGTGGTAGACGATGTGTGTATGTGGTACGATAGTAAGAGAATGTGGTTGATGTGGTAGACGATAGTAAGAGAATGTGGCTGATGTGGTAGACGATAGTAAGAGAATGTGGTTGATGTGGTAGACGATAGTAAGAGAATGTGGGTTGGTGTGGTAGACGATAGTAAAAGAGAATGTGGTTGATGTGGTAGACGATAGTAAGAGAATGTGGTTGATATGGTAGACGATAGTAAGAGAATGTGGTTGATATGGTAGACGATAGTAAGAGAATGTGGTTGGTGTGGTAGACGATAGTAAGAGAATGTGGTTGGTGTGGTAGACGATAGTAAGAGAATGTGGTTGATGTGGTAGACGATAGTAAGAGAATGTGGTTGATGTGGTAGACGATAGTAAGAGAATGTGGTTGATGTGGTAGACGATAGTAAGAGAATGTGGTGATGTGGTAGACGATAGTAAGGTAATGAGACGATAGTAAGAGAATGTGGTTGATGTGGTTGATGGTAGACGATAGTAAGAGAATGTGGTTGATGTGGTAGACGATAGTAAGAGAATGTGGTGTGGTAGACGATAGTAAGAGAATGTGGTTGATGTGGTAGACGATAGTAAGAGAATGTGGTTGATGTGGTAGACGATAGTAAGAGAATGTGGTTGATGTGGTAGACGATAAAAAGAGAATGTGGTTGATGTGGTAGACGATAGTAAGAGAATGTGGTTGGTGTGGTAGACGCTAAGACATTGACCCAGTTAAAGTTTCATGACTCCAATTTTTGAAATATCTTACCGACAAACTTCATAGAATTTCAGGAGCGGATTTTATTTATTCTTATGCCTGAGGTGACTACATGTTGCCTCATTGCTAGCTTGTCCTTCTCTTTCTGTCTGTCTGTCTGTATAACTCTAGCTGTCTGTCTGTCTATATGTCTGTCTATCTGTCTGTCTGTCTATATAACTCTCTCGTAAAACAATCTATTAGAGAGAGAGAGAGAGTGAGAGAGAGAGGATAAAATTTAACAATAATGAAAGAAATGATAGAAAAGAAAGCAGAGATAAAGAAAGAAGAGAAGGTATAGAGTTGTTGCATTAGACTACAAATGACAGGTGGCATATGACAGCTGACAACACAATGACAACTGAGAACACTTTGTGACAGTTGAGAGGGCTGAGACGAGGAAGATGGAAGAGGAGGAGGGAAAGAAGAAAGAGGAAGGAAAGAAGGAAGAGGAGGAGGAGGGAAGAAAGAAAGAAGAGGAAGAGGAAGGAAAGAAGGAAGATGAGGGGAAGGAGGGAAAAGAGGAAGAGGAAGGAAAGAAAGAAGAGGAGGAAGGAAAGAAGGAAGAGGAGGTTACTGAGATGAGAAAGAAGAAAGAAGGAAAGGGAAGGGAAAGAAGGAAGAGGGGGAGAGCAAGAGGATAATAAGGAGGTGGTTTAGATGGAGAAGAATTTGGAAGAGGAAGATTGATAAGTGGTGTGTGTGTGGGTGTGTGTGTGTGTGTGTGCGTGTGTGTGTGTGTGTGTGTGTGTGTGTGTGTGTGTGTGTGTGTGTGTGTGTGTGTGTGTGTGGGTGATAAGTGAGGGGTGGGGTGAGGTTCATAGTGAGTCAATGAGTGTGGGCGGGGTGGGTGGGTTAGTGAGTGAGTGAGGGTTAGTGAGTGAGTGGGTGGGTTAGTGGGAGTGAGGAGTGGGTGGGTTAGTGAGTGAGTGGGTGGGGTTAGTGAGGGAGTGTGTGGGTGGGGTTAGTGAGTGGGTGGTTAGCAAGGGAGGGTGGGGTGAGTGAGTGGGTGGTGGGTTAGTGAGTGGGTGTTAGTGGAGTGAGTGGGGTTAGTGAGTGGGTAGCAGGAGTGAGTGGGTGGGTTAGTGAGTGAGTGGGTTAGTGAGTGAGTGGGTAGGTTAGTGAGTGAGTGGGTGGGTTAGTGAGTGGGTTAGTGAGTGCGTGGGTGAGTGAGTGGGTGGGTGGGTTAGTGAGTGGGTAGGTAAGTGAGTGAGTGCGTGGGTGAGTGAGTGAGTGGGTGGGTGGGTTAGTGTGCGAGTGATGGGTGGGTTAGGTGGAGGGTGGGTCATGAGGGACGGTTAACCCACCACCCGGTATACGTTTAGTCGGGTGGGTCCTTACACATGCGTATTTTCATTGTATTTTTATCTTATTTCATTGTATTTCATCTTATTTCATTGTATTTTATCTTATTTCATTGTATTTTTTTATTATTTAATTGTATTTCATCTTATTTCATTGTATTTTTATCTTATTTCATTGTATTTGTATCTTAATCCATTGTATTTTGATCTTGTTTAAATGTATTTCATCTTCTTTCATTGTATTTTTATCTTATTTCATTGTATTTAATCTTATTTCATTGTATTTAATATTATTTCATTGCATTTTCCAGTTTCATATCAAGTTATTGTAGTCACCTTATTTTTACTGTATTTTAATGAACTTATCTTATTTCACTGTATTTTAGTGTATTTCATCTTATTTCACTGTATTTTTAGTGTATTTCATCTTATTTTACTGTATTTAATCTTATTTCACTTTAATTTAACTATCGTCTTATTTCACTGTTTCTTTAGCTATCGTCTTGGGTTTATTGTTATCGTAATTCTTGTCTCTTGATAATTATTCCTATCTTGTGTTGACTATCTATTTACCTCTGTCACTTGTCTTTTGTTGAAGTTCTTGTTTTTTTTTGCCTTTCTTCTTATTCTTCTTTAGTGTTTTAATTTGTTTTTTGTTTTTGTCCCTTATTTTTTCTTATTTTTTGGTTATTTTTCTGTTTTTGTTTTCATTAACTTTTTTTTCATTAATTTTCATGTATTTGTGTTTCTATTTGTTATTTATGTATACAGTACTGGATATTAATTTATACAAGTATTTGTTCATATTTTATTTTTTCACTAATATATTTTTTCTTTGTTATTTTTTCATTTATTTCCCGTTAGTCGTAAAAAAGTCGTAACATCAGCATTATTTTGGGCGGGAGAATGAGTTCCATGTTCCTCGGTGTACAACAGTTAGTGGAGTAAAACCACGCGTGGTCTATAAATAATAAAACGCTGTGTAAGACGTCCATTAACTGTCAAAAATAAACCACAAACACCCAGAGAGATAACAATAAAGCAAGTCACGGGATATTCCTAGAGACAACGAGACGGAAGTATGGCGGGTGTGTGGGTCGGTTCCCAAGACAATTATGTAAATACGGACGTCGAAACAATTGGGTTTTGTTCGATACCGTAGGTGACGTGGCTTTTTGCAGGACTTTTTTTTTTAAGATTGCTGCGGTAAGGGCGTGGCCGCATGCGACGGTGCTGCGGTAACAGTGGCGGGCGCCGGATGGTGTGGTGGAGGTTGCCGCAGGTTAGTTGGGTGGGCCATGCGCGGCAAATCACGGCCCGTGCTGAAGGCGAGGAGGCTCTTGGGCCTGACCACACAGTTTTACTACATGTGTGTATAGGTGGGAACTAAACTGGTCCCCCGATGCCTTAAGCTCTACATAGACAACAGGTACGCTGAACGACAGCCTCTGCTAACCACTGAAAATAATTATAATAAATCCATAAAATTAACAAGCACGTTTTTCATGGATTTAGTATACATTATATACAGTACAGACAATGAGGATATACATTTGCAGATATACAAGATGTCTCACTGTGGGCACTGTGGTGGCCTGTGTAGCGACTCACCTGTCACTGGTCGGAGATGCAGCCTTCGTTCCTCCAATGAATATATACGAGTTAAGGTAGAGAGAAATAGTCCAGGCTCACTGTTAGAACTTTCACATCCACAGCTTGTCACACTCACTGTACACACTTTTAAACCATGCAGGAAATATTCGGATAATCCAGAAGGTTTGATGCTATGGCCGTGGTATCAGGATGCATCATAATAATTCCTCACCAATGGTTCTGTCAACTGCTCATTACTGATTAAATTCTTCTTGGTATAACAACAACAAAAAATTGATAAAGGTTTTGGCTCGTTCAGGAGAGACTGTTAAGGTGGACAAGAATACTGGGATATGTACAGTGTGACAGCTGCTGACTTGCTGATGGAGCTAAGTCATTCCTCTAAGTCAGTGGTTCTCAACCTTTTTCACTCCATTCCCCCCTTGAGGAATTTTCAACATCCTCGTGGCCTCCTTCATTTTTCTCCCAGAACAGACACACAGACAAGTGATAAAGACTAAAGAATGATAAAGGACAGATAAATAGGCCAAGAGTTAGAATGGCAAACACACACACACACATTCACATACATAACACGCCCATGCACTCACACATGAAGCACACATACAGTCATACACAAACATGCACACAGGTAAACATTCACACTCAAGCTAGCAAGCTGAAGTGTACTTCCTGTAAGCAAGAACACGCCTCCTTTAACAAGCACTGCCCAATTTGGGACATTGAAAAGAATAGTGTCATACCAATTTAGCACTAAAAATGGTAGGATTATATAAGTAAAGAATGAGTATGAACAACAATGGCACCACTAAATAAGGAAATAATTAATAAAGGAAGTGTACAAATATTTCACCCACGTAAAGCAGCGACCACATGAATTATGAAACAAAATAAGTATCACCAATTACGGAGTATATTATGCTTGAGTCAAGCTCAAACACAATATATGGTTCAGAGACAATACACTCCACTGTTTTCGTGATGGTATCCCAGGCCAGACTGAGATCATTCGGTCCTATCACCATTTGCAAAGGGATGACACACGGACACTTACTGAACAAGTCAGTTCAGCAGCTTGGTCCAGCGCCTGTCACACAGACAGGGACTGGACCTGTGAAATCTTAAATAATCCGTAAAAAAAAAAAAATCACCCGAGTTTGTAAATATTATAATTGTATTGTCGTTATAATTAAACAAAATGACAAAAAAAGAATGAAAATTCTCTTCTGTCAAGTCAAAATAAGTAATACAAGTTTTGTTTAATTCAGATTCCCAACATTATTTGGAAACGTACAATTTATAACAGCTCGCCGTGGCTCCCCTAAATTCTTGCCGTGGCTCCCTTGGGGGCCATGGCCCCCAGGCTGAGAGCCACTGCTCTAAGCCAACAGTGAGTCCATCAAGGTATGGTACTGGTAGTGACCGCCTCAAGTACCACACCTCCTAAGGACACAGTGATTCATATTAACACTTCCGTTCTCACTTAAAGCTTCATTCTGAGTCCAACTGTGTATCCCGTCCAAATATTGTTTTAACAATCACAAGGAACACAATGAGGGTGGAAACTTGTAATGGCTGTCAGATTTGTGGATGTTCCCTCTGTCACGATTGAAATCACTTTTGATGACATCAGACAGAAGACTCAAGGTCGGAGATTCTTTCTTTACGACCGTATGACTTGTGCCCCTTCGTCAATCGTCTATAAACTTTGAAAAGTTATATTTTCAAGACCCAATCGCCTACGCCCTAAGATTCCCTCGCATAACCCAGGTTGAGAACCCCCGTATATAATTATTAGACAATCAGGCAGCTTAAAACACGAAGAAAAAAACAACAACTTTAAACCGTCAGGGAAATGCCACGTGAACATGGTGACACACACACCGGGATCGGCTACTGTAGTGGTTTTGTCCGGGTGGGTGTGGGACATTATTCAGGGAGTGGGAGGTTGTCCGGAGCACCGTTATGAAACAGTAGCGCATCGTGGCGTGGGGACGGACGGAGACAGAGGCACTAGGTGTATAACTGTTATGGGACACCCTGGCTGGCTGGGTGGCGGGCCGGGTGATGATGTCTTCCTCACGTAATTATGAATAATAGCGAGTTTATGCTAATAAGGCTTACCATTATATATGTCACGTCCGGCACTCAGAAAACCCGGTTATGTTATTGTGTAAGAAACAAAATTAATACATTATCTCCCGCCAAAATGAGCCGTAATACAAGATATATTAGTTAATTTCCGTAACCTCCCGGTAACGAGATCACATGAAGATTATCCCCCCTATCTTATTTCACCTGATGATTAAACGCCTTAACTTTGTCTGGGAGGATTAGGTTAGCATTAGCGTTCTGGTGGTAAATCTGAAGGTGAAATAAGCTGGGTGGGGGCAGTCAGTGTTCAGGTGACCTCAATAATGTATATGTCTATATGACTGTCTATTTTACAACAGGAGAGTGTATATCTGTTTAGGTTAGTGATTGTGTCTGTGTAGCTCTTTTTACATTGAATTTCTTATTAAACATCGTGATTCTATATATTCTTTTAAAACACTCGCGTGAATTCATATCTATATGTATTCGTGTAGGATTTGCATACACGCACATACTTAAAATATAATAGTAAAAGTAAAAAGCTTTTGTTATACTGAACTCATATGCATAAAAAGTCTCCTCTAGTAAGAAATTTTATAAGTCGCTTTTTACTTATCAAGGAAAGTTTTAATGGGCACCAAGTTATTTCCCGCGTAACGAGTGTTGTAATGGAAAATGTTTCTCGTACACTGCTGACATCACCAACCAGACTTCAGTACCTTTATTGCTGTATGATTATGAGTATTTCTTTATTGCATTATTTATTCGATTATTCCAAGTATATAGATATATTATTTAATATAACTTGGTACATTATTAGTAATTGCTAGTAATATCAGGTGTTTTTTATACTAGTAATATGAAGTGTTCCTATCCTTGTACTGTAACATGAAGTACAAAGATTTTCTGCGTTATGTTATAAAACAATTTGCACATTTATACCTAACTTAAGCGAAAAAAGAATATAATGGTAACATTTATATATTCAGGGGTAAATTATATATTTTGTCTCGAAATGAAATAACGTGTTGTCTGACCATATTCCAGTCACCTCTTCAATTACGAAAACCTACATTTCACAAATGAAATTGAGATTGCTTGGTTAAACTGACAAATTTGACTTTGTGTTATAGTTTCCACATGTCAAGTATTTAAGGGAAAAAATCCTTAATTTGAGACTATTTCTAAAAAGGTGTTAACATAATCATCTCTATAAGCTGTGTTGAGCCGCAGTACAATAATAAATTATAGTATCAACTAAGGATGTCTGAGGCTGTAATTGCCAACACAGTACAGCGTATACGCGCTGGAAAGTCCTAATTCTAAAAAAAAAAAAAATAGTTGTTGAAGCGCGGCATTATATCATAGCATCAGGATATTCACAACAAATTCCTGTGTATCGAAGGAACGGGAAATAGCAACCCCGTGTGTTCAGTTATAGATGGAATAATGATTTTATACAAGGATAAACCTTTTTATTTGGTGTATAATGCGAGTGGTACTGCCTTTTGAGACTACAATATATAAGAGTAATTGTGAAGTGGTGTAAAAGAACAAGATGAATTTACATAAAAAAAAACTTGTTCGCTACGCCATGTTTTGAACCATAATAAAAGCTGATTTATTTTTATTTTTTGTTATTTATTGTACTTATCGTAAAATTAATATATTTTTCTCACTGGAGCTGCATACAGAAAGATTAAATATACAGTTTGTGGTGGAGAGATGCTTTGCTTTTACTGGCTGGGAACCCACCATGTGCACAATGCTGAGTTATGATTGGCTGGAAACATGTCGCTCGCTCACTGAGTTCTGATTGCCTGGGAAAATATCACACGCTCACTGTTACGACGCCCAGAATAAAGTAACAAGATAACTAAGAGGATTGAAAAAATATATGAGGATGAACGAATAACGATAATTGTCTGAAATATCACTTTAGTAGAAGTAAACCGTAAAGAGAAGTTACTGTCAAATTACTTATCTATTCGGTACTGGCCGCCTGTTTGTCGATGGTTTAATAATTGTCTTCACATCCCACAATTACACTACTGTGACCCGCTCGTACAAAAATGTTCTCATCCACTGCACTAAATGACAAATGGCGAAGAGGACATAGAAAAATGGTCATCGCTAATGTATAAATAATTACAGGTCAGTAAGCTTAACCAGTCTAGAGTGTAAAATGTTAGAAAACATTACGCGATGCCATGATGGACCATCTGCACTACAGCATAACGGAACAGCCTCGTGAAGGAATGCCACCACGGTTTTATGCCCGGTCGCTCCTGCTTCACACAGCTGTCGGAGGTGATGCACTCTGCTATTGACAATTATATATCTTGAATTTTTCCGGGCATTTACCAGTGTACCTCACGAAAGGCTGAAGAATAATGGTGAGATAATGGAATACAATGGGATTTCCTATCATAATTTGGTGGCTGAGAAACATTTGCAGCAACAGTAAAGATATATCATAATTATGACCGAAGACAATGGAAATATTTCTTTAGTTAAATGTAAATATGAGAAAGATCTGGGTGTTTAAGTTGATAAAAACTGAAGGTCTCAGATCACCGAGGAAAATGTGAATGGACCTTATAAACTAACTGATAAAGGAAGATCGTACACTTATCCAGATGGTCAGTTTCAAACGAGTTGTGAGAGCTGTAACATGGTGTAACAGTCTACCAAGTGTGAACTATACTGCAGCAGTACTGGAGGGGGGGTACTGGTTGTGTAGTGGTAACACGCATGCCTCTCATTTTACGTCCTGGGTTCGCTTCCCGGATGGATGCGAGAAATGTTATGAGTGTGACTAGCAAACATGACAGGAGTTCTCCGGGTACTCCAGTTGCCTCTTGTACTAACACTGGACAACAAGGGACCTAACAAAGAACAAACCACCCGAAAGGCTAATAAGTTGAAAATTGTAAATAAAAAGGTAAATTAAAAAATAATTAACACTGGCATATGTTCAGGTATAAACATGGGCTGCTAATTCGCCCGAGCGGCAGCTTGGAAGTTGGGAAGAGGACGTCTTAATTCTATTTATTTGAATTTATCTTCTCTAGACTCCCTGACCAGACGTAGTGCACATAGTACGATTACAAAATTTATGTCCTCAGACAAACATCTCCACAGCGATCATTGGCGCCTTGTCTCATAGCCTACTCATTAATTCAATATGAACTTTACTGAGCGGTCTATATAAATACTATAAATGGTGGATTTTTCTGTTGTTTATTTTTCTACAGATAAAGTTCGTCTTCTCATTGATATGTTGGCTGCTTGACCCGCATTACCGAGGTGTTAACACAGTCGTAGGGGGAACGTCAACATCCATATTATTATCAACACCTTTCAATCTATCCATTAATGTGATTTCATACTTGATTTATATATTTATTTGTCGGAAACAGGAAACTAGTGGCTTGACTCATTTCCACATTATTATTATTCAATTTTCCCTCCTTTCATAGTGTTGGTGTTAAGAGCATTTCTAGTTTACAATTCCATACCTGCGTTGTCTAGATACATGTTGAACTGTATACATGCATTGCCTATATACATGTTAAACCAATTGTAAACCTGTGTGATGATTTTACCGGATATTGTTACCATTATTATTATTATTATTATTATTAATTTATCGATAATATATTTCTTAATAACTATTGCTAACCATTTACTCATAAGTAAAGTTATTCGCTTTACAAATTATTATCAAGTCAGTTTTCTTTTTAATTAATATTCTATGGCATAATTTATATTTTGAAGCTTTTAGACAAAAATTCGAGTCACCTGATGATTCCCCCCCCCCCCGCCCCCTGGGTTAATTCACCTTAAGGTCAACTAATTATCATTATCACATGGGATAAGCTGAGGGGCTGATCTTCAGGTGATGCAATACTTTATCTGGTAGCAGTTTAATAAGGAAGCTTCGTATCACAAGGAAGTGACATAATAAAATCACTGTATTCAAAAGTATACGTATAGAAGCACTGGGATAGATATTTTATACTTGGACATAAAAAAAAATAATAGCAAATAGGTCACGGAAGAGAAGTTAACAAGAGTGTACATTGCTTGGTGTGTATCCGAGAAACATAAAGAGCTTCAATATCAAGTTAAATATAGAACGGAAGTTGTCAACCCTTAGGCTATTCTTCAAGGCTTACACAATATAATACACACGAATCTATTTCACACCTTGACACCATATATACAGCTGTTGTAAGTTCATGTTTTATTCTGATTGCAGTATCTTTCTTCACTCTTGCATCCGGTATCGCGATCACTCTGGCATTATAAATACTATGATGCATGTTTGGCCAAGTGTTTTATTAGTATCTCTGACATCACTCCCAGTTGTTGATCTCATAATAGATTATTTAGTTTTATACAGACGTCAGCTTCACTTTTCTTTCGTTTGTATCTTATAGTGGATAGTAATTCGTGTTAATATAATCATGGTGGTTTATGAATGCCCTCGTGAGTGGTTATGTCACGCTGTTTTAATAAAGGCGGCGGACAGGAGCCAAGCTTAGAAACCAAGCTTAGAAACCATCGTCTTATCGCCTGGACGAGACTGACCCTGACTTCTACTTCCTTTCAAAATCTAATTTAAAATCATATATTATCTGATAATATAATTTACTTATAAACATATATAATTACACATAAGTTATTTTTTCTAGATTTATGAAAGAGAAATAAGTTGTTCCTTATGATGAATTATGTTTTTTATGATCCGTTGAAATAATTCGGACAGAGTGTTGTTGATCAGCGTCAGAATCTCAGTAATGGCGGACGGAGGGGCTCACACGATAAGAATCAGACACGTATTTTAAGCCATTTTACCCTTTGATATTATTGGTAACCTCTATAAAAAACAGTATATGAGAAAGCTCTCTACGGAAACGGGTAAGAAAAATATTAATATGGTTGGAGTCTTGGTGTAGAGGATGGTAATACTAGTTGTGGTGGCAAGCTTGTCCGAGAGGTGAGTCAAACAAATTCTCACCTGCAATTGCTGCGTATATTAAAAGAAATAAACTCTAGTACTAATACATTCAGTACGTAGTTAATATTAATTAGGGATTTTCACCAAATTATATTACTATTAGCATATTCAGGGTGATAGGATTAGTTATATGCATGACACAAATAGACGTAATATACAGGATAAGTTGGGAAATATTTTATTGTTATTACTCATACCCAGTTTATCTCTTAGTGTTAGTAAACATTTAATACTCATTTAAAAAGAGGATTTTAAGTAAGTTATTTAATTCATGCAACTAGTAATCTCTGTTAGGATATTACAGTACTCAAAGTTTCATGTTTAGTAATATTTTAAAAGATTTGGTTGAATTTTAGTTCGTAATGTCAATTATCTGTGAGGAATGAGATTTTAATTTGTAATTTAATATTTAAAGATGAAGATGCATGATGATGTTGCATGTAGTATTAGATTGTGATTATGTAGAATGACCTTTTTTCCTATTTTTTGGGGTGTTTTTATTGTTATAAGTTGTTAGTTTTCATGTGTAGACGCCTGTGTTAGTAGGATATGAAGAAAACACTTGACCTGAGATTTATTAAAGGAATGGCAAGTAAGCTGTGGCCTCCGTGCCTTCACCGAGTGATTGAAGACAGATCACGGCAGAACTGTACGTGATTTTACTAGACAAACATAGTTACGGAATTTTGGAATTACAATACTTAACCTAACCTGATCTAAGCTAACCTAACCTAATCCCCCCAAATAGTGTTAGGGTGATTAATCGTTAGATGAAATAACTTGAGCTGGAGATTCTTCGTGATATACAAAGTTCAAGGATAATTTTTTTTTCATTTCATCACGGCCAACTAGCCATTACCCGAGTGAAAATCTAAGTTTGTCTCCTCCCTGGGTTTGCAATTTGTGTGATTAAAACAAATGTGTTATGTGGAAATTTTTGAAGTAACAAAGGAATATATTTTATTTAGCTAGCAATGTTTACAAGATTTTTAATGACATAGGGTTGAACTATCTTATCTTAAAATTTGTAAGTTAGGGACTTGAATCTTCATGAAAAATTGTATTGGGTAATACTTTAGACATCGGACTCAGTAGAATGAGCCAATTTAGTGAAAATTTCTGAATAAAAAGATACGAGTGGAGGAATTATTTTTAAGAGTGAATACAGTGTGTGCTACCCAGACCACTATATTCGTCTTCCTCCTCCTGTTGACAGTATATGAAAAAAACCAGATTGACCCTTACCTAACCTACCTAACTTAACCTAAAATAGATAACATAATAAACTTTTTAATCATAGGCTGTTAGGTTAGGAAGTTCTGATTGGTTTATCTTACAGTAAATAATTTATGTCGCTATGGGAGAAAAGTCAGCACTGTGTAGTTTTGAGTTTTGGCGACTTTTATGTCCTGACTGCTAATGTACATCACACCCGCCATGTCCTGCCAGCGCCATTTTCATTGTTTATATGACCATACCATATACAGGAACTCTGCCGAGTGACCTACTTTGTATGACGTATTGGAGATGAGATGAACCGGCCTAACTTATTTATGTAGCAGTGGCTGGAAATGTGCCACTATATGAAACAGTCACTGGAAAACATTCCTATTTATAAACAGTCATCATGTAAACAGTGTAAATAAGAGTCAGTGGACCGTAAATTAGTGTTCAGAACGAAAATGTTGCCAAAATATTGTACCGGATACGGTAACAAAAATTTTTAATCCTCGTTATTTTTTTTTCTGGAGGTATGAAAGAACGTGTTGTGTGTAGAAAAATTTCAGCCTGAACTTGTTTGTTATAACCTGAACGATTCTCCCAGAGTACTGTAGTGTATTACCCCCCCCTCCCACCACCAGATTTGGATTATAAACATTTGAATAAATATTGTGGTGAAAATTCCAAAGAAAACAAACCATTATTAAGTCTCGTGTTGTTTCTAATGTTTATGAGTTTCTTCTCAGCAGATTGAAAACACGTCAATTTAAAGCCAGTACAGGTGTACAGTATAGGATTTTGTGATGATGAGGATGAGTTTCGTGACACATTACTGTACATTGTGGTGACTCCATTATTGTACCACCAAATTTAATCCACTAAACTTTAACTGAATTACCTAAAAAAAAAATCTGATATTGTTTGATTGGGTTTTATTTGTTAATTCCTCTGTTTAAGAATATTTTGAACATGATTTTCACACTCACACAAAAGTAAAAAGCCAAATTTTAAGATGACTACATAGCTCAATAACCTGCAAGAACTCAGTAACTAGAGCATTTGTTTTAGGATGTTTATTAAAAAGCTGATGCCTAATAGATTAGATTAGGTGTCATTTTATTTAATACAGTGTATCCAAATACAGTTGAACAAAGTATAACAGTTATCCAAAAGAGTCCCAAAGTTAGCAAATCCTGGAAAACACACATTATTTTGTTTTCCCTTCATAATCCTACTCCCCAAAAACCAGTGGTGTGAGTTACCAGTTAAGGCAGAAGGTTAAGAGATTTTGCTGCCACTCAAGACTCCTGTACTGTATCAGATTCCATATTGATGCATCACCTACAACATATCCAGTCATACAAACTTCCAGGGGAGACACTTCTCTATTCATTAGTGGTGGAAGCTAAGTGCTGCTGTCTAAGGAGAGGGAAGGATATCCAGGAAGCATTAATGAGCAGTAAAGTACGGCATCAAGTGGTTTTTGTGGGGTCGGATTATGCTAGACTGTGAATTGACGGGGCCAGACCTGACATGGGGTGTTGGGGTTATGTGTTGAAAGGAGAATTAATGAAGGAGTGTGAAGAAAAATATTAGTTACTCTCGATTCCAGCCATATTGCATTATATCATGAGAAATGGCTGATAAGCGTGAAATAATATATATATATATATATATATATATATATATATATATATATATATATATATATATATATATATATATATATATATATATATATATATATATATATATATATATATATACACACACACAGTATATATTTTATACTTGATTTATATGATAAGTACCGGTAAGTAGTGACAAATTCTTGGGTAGTGGTTTATTTTTGTTTATATATTTGTTTGTTTATATGCATATGATTCCTATATTCCACCTCACAAACATTCTTAGGAAATATTTGACCCTGTTGCTCCCCCCATCATGCAGACCCCACATCTATGTTCCATTATTTGTCACAAGTTTGCTCTCCATAATCCTGGCAGAGTTTCCCATCCAAGTTAGATGGCAGAAGAATGAATCCTTGCTGCTTCTGTCAATTATTATTCATATTTTTCTCTGTTCAATTAACCACTCAATTATGACTTCTCTCACAGGTGTGCAGCTCTATAATGGCTCTGTCAGAAGGCTTGTTAAAGCTCAGATGGAACAATCATGAAGCTACCTTTTGCCATATCTTACACAGACTTCGTAGTAAGGTGGGTCATCCTCTCGTCATCATTACACGATTTACACTGACTTTTCCCCAGATATAACTCAGATTTATATCACAATATTGAGAGAGTATTAATGTTCTGAAAGTGATATGTATTTGTGTTAAATTGAGTAAAGTACAGTACTAAATTCCAGCTATTTTTTCTTTTCCCTCAGTTATGATAAAAGTTGACATTAAGAAAACTTTGATAGTTTTCAGTCATTGAGTCTTCTACTTTTTTTTTTTTACTGTTTAATGTCCAGATATGAAAAGAAATATCCAGTAGTTCTTATTCATCAAAATACAAAACTATTTCTGTATTGTAATGTTTGGGGTTTACACTGTGGTTAGGCTGTACTCTATTGTACAGTACGCTTTTCTTTTACAGCCACGTTACTCGGATGCAACTCTGGCATGTGAAGGTCGTCTCTTCATGGTCCATAGGCTTGTGCTTGCCACATGTAGTGACTTCTTCGATGAGATATTCCAGCAGACACCCAGCGACACTACACGGGCAGTGATAGTGCTCAACGAGGCACGTGCTCAGGATGTGGAGTGTTTGCTCGACTACATGTACTGTGGTCAGGTGAGTTAAAGAGACTTGATGAGAAATAATATAAAAGTTTGTTTCTGGAAGGCCAAGAGGAGTGCTTGAAATACTGTACAAGGGTGAGGTTTTCACGGGAGATTTTTTCATTCTCCATCATACAAAATGAGGAATAAAAATAGGTGAAAATTTATCTCAAGCAATCACAAGCTTAACTCTTTCTAAATAATTTATGTACATTTTTCTAAATAGGTTAATGTGCGGCAAGCTAACCTGGCATCTCTGCTGAAGACGGCGGAATGCCTCAAGATTAAGGGTTTGGCTGTTCCTGAGGCCAATGTGAGCACATCAAGTAAGTTATTTACATTAGACTGTATTTCTGCCTGCGTTATTTACTGACATCAGAAAGTAATTGTTGTACCCTGTTACAGTGGTTGATAAAGAATTTCCTCTGCATTTTATTGAGCATTAAAATATCATGCGGTAAACTTTTGAGACTCTTTTTGTATGTACCTAAAACTTTATAAACAGATTAAAAACAAACTTATGAAGAAAGATAAATTATGTATAAATTCAAAAAGTGAAATGAGGAATAAGATTGACTACTGTACTGTAGATCATGGGGTTCAGTTTAAGGAGGGTAAAAAAATATTTTCAAGTGAGACCAAGTTTACACAAGCCATAATGATGTACAGGTGGTGTCATGTAAGACTTCCTTTATATAATTAGGCTCTATTAAAAGGAAACTTTATTTTTATACATATTTTGATTTATCAGATGCAAAGCGCAATCAGGAGCATTCACCTTCACCTGACAGTCCACCACCACCCAAGAAGAGGAGAAAGAAGAAAACATCTTCTCCTGTAACATCATCAACGACCACGACAACATCAGACTCACTCATTGTTCCATCTACCCCTCTAACATCATCACCATGGCACACCAACAGTGAATCTCCAAATTTCAGCAGCCTGCAAGCTTCCACAGCCCCACCTACCATCCCCATTAGTTCTGCCTCATACACCCAACCTCTTCAACACACTTCCACTTCAGTTAGTCAGTCCCTACCTCTGACTGTTCCTTTAAAGGTAGCTGTTCCTGTGACAGATGTAGAGAAGGCCAATCAAAAGTCTGGTTGGCTCCAGATTGTGTCATCTATGCGTCAGGGATCAAATGAAACCCAAACGACCCCAGATGGCTCTAATGTTAGTCAACAACAATCACATCAGCCCCAAAAGCAGAACTTGTCCCACTCCAAGAAAAACAGATCTTTGCATAAATCTTCATCCATGGACACTCACCCAAGCCAGTTTCTCCAGGTATGAATTAAAGATTTTCTCAAGATGTTAGTTGTAGTACCAAAATACTCAAAGTGTTTGTTTGTTAAAATATTCCTCCTTGATAACAAACAGCAAGGTTGTCAGTGTCTTCAGTATTCTTAGCACACACAACTTAGTATCAGTTTAACTTGTATCTAGTGGGCTGTACATTGGCATTTACAATGGAGATTTTATAGAACTTGCACATGAATTATTGGCCTGAACATCAGCTTATGGAAAGGTTGAACAGTGCATGATTCTTGATGTAGACTTTATGGGTCAGTTATGCTCACAGAATTATGCACAAATGAGTTTTTCTTAATAAAGACTCCTTTTCATAAACATTGTGAAGACTTTTATATCTAGTTGCTCATGATACAAGACTGAAATTTAGTTTTCATATTTCCATTTATACAGAAAGTTAGTCATTTGTCCTCTGTTTTATCCCCCTTAAATCCACGTTTACTCACCTTCAGACGGAGATTAAAGAAGAAGTGAAAGAAGAGCCTTTACCAATACCCTTGGGACCTGATGATCCACTGGCAGAGGATGAGAACAGCTGGGAGGACTCGGAGCAGAACCAAGAGTCAGGAGATCGTCCCATGTACCGGAGGATACCTTCACTTTACCCTCCTCCAGGACTGCACCCAGTGGTGTCAGGCAGTGGTCTTACTCACACCACACCTGTGTTACCACTTGGACTGTTTCGTGTGGGATCATATGCTGTGGTACGTGTCATAAACAATCAGAAGTAAATCAGGGGAGGGTGACAGTACAGTACATGACCCTGTAATTATTTATTTGTTGATGATATTTTCACCCTAGGACTTGATTTAGTTATGTGCAGTGCCTTGCTCGTTCATTAATCAGTATTTCAAGATTTTAACCCTCTTGTGCATGCAGTAGGTTTTTAAGTTTCTGTGACCATGACAAAATTCACATGGGACCACTCATGTGTAGTCTGGTCATCTTCGTTCTGAGGCTAATTTATCCCACAAGATTTTATTTTTTATTTATTTATTTTTATTATTATTACTATTTTTTTTATATATTATTTATACATCACTGGCTTCATTATGTTTTGGCTTTAACATAAGCAGAAAAAAGTAAGAGGAGAATAAGACTATATTTTTTCTTCCAAATAAAGGAAAATAAATTACAGTATTTGTGTTCCCAGCATTATATCTTGGATATTTTCTCACAAACCTATCAAGGTATTACATAGTTATAGAAGCAGAATTGTATGAGCTTTCCAACAGTGGCTTTGGATTTTTGATATGACTAATTGTGGGGAGGATGAAAGAGTAGATAAAGGGACAGTTCATCCATCCTACCAGCACAAGTGACTGGAAGCTTCTCTCGTAAGGTCATGCAGTCACTTATAATTCATGGAAATTTGATACAATTTTCTACACCGATAAACATACAGCTACCCTATGATTTGACATGATTTGCGTCATGATTCGCGAGTGGGTTAAAAAAGACTGACTGCTTTGGTTCATTTGTGCATTGAATTTTGTTATGATATTAATTGTGTACTGTACTTTAGTTTTTTCGTTTTGTGACAATAGCAGTACCTTATTATTTATTTATTTTTTAAAGTACTTATAGAAGATGTAAACCTTGAGAGTTATACTGAAGAAAATAAGTGCACCTGTGGGTTTAGGTCAGAAGTACAAGTACGTATATACAGTAATTCCCATATGGTGGCAAAGTGTTAACCTAGCTTACTCAACCTAGTCATTTGTTCATAATAATAGAATCAAGCAGCTACATAATTCTGGATGTGTCTATTATTGTTTTTATTATGATCTATGAGAAGGAAATGTTGTATACAATTGCTTTTTGTTGCAGATTAGAAAGGGGTACACAATAACTTCCCTTTGACAGTACAGTAACTAAATTCACCAAGTAGGTATTATTCTTCAGGTGAATTATGACATTCAGCCTTAAACCTTTAGTGGTCGATTGCTGGAAAATTTCTGGGTGACCGCCAGGAAGAGAGGGTTGAAAAGAAAATCTAAATAGTATTGTTTTGTAAGAGTTATTTGGTTTTATCTTTGTTATATGGAGTTGATATTTTTTTTTTTTAGCAAGTACACATTAATTTATTGTAGAAAATTATAAAGATGAGATGAGAGAATATTGTATGATATTTATGGTTCTCTATTGGGTGATTTCTGTCCTTTTACCCTCATAAGGAATGTTGTAGAGGTAACTTTGATAAACTTCGACATAACTCTGATGATCGATTGATAACTACTCACTCACGGTACTGTACTTGTTTAATATTGAAATGTGCACCTCAGGCAAATTAGCACGTATGATAGGCTGGCTAGGGATCAATATAGCCACAGGTAATCATTGAAATGTGGTGAAAAAAATTATTACCCAGCAGTTGTGGCGATCGTCCCGGTGGGTCTAAGGCAGTAAGCGTAGGAATCAGCCTTTACCCTTAAACTGTGCTATACAAATTGGTGGCTACCTCAGCTGTGTGCAAAAAATAAATCAGCTCTTTAAAGTTTAAGGTTTACTTTATATAAATGTCAATGTGCAGTACAGTGTAACACAAGGAAAACACAAAATAAGATAAGTGCTTTCATCTTTAGTAGGACTGGCAGGCTCGTCATGTTGCTTCCACGAATTTCCTCCAACAAGTTTACAGTGCTGTAATGATGTTCCATAACACAAATATAATACAATATTACTAAAACTCAGGACTATATTTAGGTCTTTTAAGTGTTTGTTTACATGAAAACTCTTATGGACACGGACAGATTATACTTATAGGAAAATATTCGTTTATTGATTCATTTTTCTTCGCTGACTTTATACACTTTTATACACAGGTCATTCTTTTCACTTTGACCACCACTTTTTAGTATTCTTTTAGGATATGAAGCTCCGTAAAACAATCTCCAGTACATAGTGCATCATCACATTATGAAATGTTCTGCTATTTTGATGGTGCAAGATATGTGGGGCTCCTGTGCTTGGTACCTCCACTGTGAGAGGATGACAGGCAGGTACAATGTCTTCCATGATGTAAATCAAAGCCCTGACTGAGAGGGGAAGGAGGTACCCACGAAGGGCTACCCAGCTGTTTGTAACACATCAAGCGACGCACAGTTTATTTCATGGCGCGAAAACGTAAAACATCAATTGACATAAATAGCGGTCAAGCGTGCGTCATCAATTGACACGGAAATCAGTTTAAGGGTTAAAGTGTTAAATCTTCCCCAAGCAAAATCTGCTTTATTCAGGGGGCTGTCTGTGCCCTGAGGAGGTGTAGGGGATTTTTCTTGTCACAGACAAGTACTGTACAGTATTTTTCATTAAAGATATAAAACTGAGATAGACAATTATTCTGCATTAAAGAATTGATATATACTTGCAGCAGAGTGGAGGACAAGCATGGGAGAACACAGGCCAACTGAGACAGTCTCCAGAGCCAGGGAATCATGAAGTGTTGCCCAGTGCCAGTCAGCAGGCTATGGTAGGCCTCACACCACTGTAGGCTTGGCTTAGCATAAGGCTTTTGCTGGTGATCCTTGAGCATACAATTATGTTATATACAGTATTAAAACTCTTAGTAGCATGAAGCACTGTAAAGAAAAGCCTTGTGTTTCTGGTAACTCATAAACCTGTACTTTCATAAGTTTGTATGTACATTTTGCACGCATACAGTATATGTTTCCATGCATATTAACTAGCCTAGAAGACATGCACATATGTAGATAGATGTGTGGCACTAAAAACTTATTAGTGATACATGCTTTTGTGACTAATATAATACAGTAATTTTGAAATATAAATGAATATAATTATATTCTGCCAGTAAACTAAAATTTTAGGGGATACAGTATTGGGTTGTGGTCTTTAAAATTTTTTAGTACTGTATCTGTAATGCTTGTAGCACCTTTAGGTTCTGTAGTAATGCATGAGCTATAATTTTTTTTAGGGATATCTATGGTTTACTATTTGGTGATTGCCTTCCTTTCACTCTCATCAGTGTAATTAATCCAGTGAGGAATAACTAAAGAATGTTGGACCAGACACACTTACCAATACCTATGTACGGCGTGTCTTGAAATCATTATGCATGAAATCTGACCCATATTTTTGTTTTGAATTATAGCATGACCTATCAGTTTGGAGTGTTTTTTATACCCTATTTACCTAACTTCTGTATTAAAGGTTATGGGAAATGTATGGGAATGGAGAAAAAACATTGTGGAATTAGAAAAAAAGAATAGAATAAAGAGATTAAAAGTATTTGTAATAAGGAATATAATTGAAAGACATTAAGTTAAAAAATATATTGATTTATGTATTGTATTTATGGATTATTTAAAAGTATATGGATTTGGTAGAAATGTAATGCATGAATGAGTTAAATGGAGAGTTGTTTTTATACTGTCTTAAAGCTTTTACAGAGAGAGAGTGGCAGAGAGGAACTGGTTTATACAGTGAAAGTGGAATGAGAAGATTGTGTGATGTTACCATGACTGTTCAGTATTTGTGATATTTTCATGATTGTTCAGTATTGTGTGTGTAATGCTATCATGGATGGAACTGAAAGAAGCATAGAAACAAGAGGAATAGAGGGGGAGCTGAATTTTGTTTGATGGGAGGCAAGTCAGATATTGTATACAAATTACACTATGGTGGGTGATGCTGGGGTGGAAAGTTACAGATGATGAATAAGTATAGAAGAGTATCAAAGGAGAAAGAGATTATTAAATATGAATAAGAAGTGAAACAAAAATTATATTAATGATAACTGAGGATAAACGTTCAAACACCAAAATTCTGTTTATAGTAATGTATTGATCTTAATTTCTGACCCAGTTACTGTATTTTAAGATCAAAAGTGGTCTTCTTATTTATGATGTCAGGAGTGCATGGAATACTCGTGTTAGACTTGAGACATCTTGAGCCTTGACCCCTCTTGACACCCTCTTCTTTTCCTCCTCCTTCCTCTTCTTTTTCTTCTGCTTCCTCTTCTTGGGGTAAGGTTATGAATTAGATGAGTAAGTGAATCCTCTGAGAACAGAAACCATATTGAACTTAAGAGAGGAATTAGTGTTTTTCGTGGTGTTTGAGGTGAGAACAATGAGTAGATACAGTCAAAGCCTAAATATCCAAACTCCTCGTGCAGACTTCTAAAAGGTTTGTACTTTTGAACGCTATTGAGGCCAGATTGTGGTTTTGCATTGAAAAATAGCTTTTAAATGGTATTTGTATACAGTTGATATATAATATACAAATACTATATATACAAGGATGTAGAAGTGAAACATAAAAAAAATTGTGATAAAGAGTATTTTTTTTTTAAGGCATTATGGGTTATAGCTACATGCATGTTGACATTTTTTGTCCGTCGTTAGGCACTGAAATCTTTTAAAATTTGAGTGAAATTGCAGCAATACACAAATATACTCGCACTATACATGGTTACGTAAGTAAAATGTAAAAAAAAACGTGATAATGGTACTGTATATGCATGTCAACGCTACGACTCGATTACATGGAAATAGGCAGCCTTTCACATCATCATTGCTAAAGCCACTCATACGCTGCTGCGTCTAACTCTGCCGAACTTGTTCCGTGCAATGATTTACCCTTGGCCATGCCCTTGTTTGTTACCACAATTTCAAAAGGGAGAGGTTGTGAGATAACCAGACAGAGAGGCTGCAAGAGACCATGTAGCTTGGAGAACTACCATCAGGTAACCCACAAAGGTATGGAAAAATGACCATAAAGGTGATGATGATGACTTAGCAGAGAAAAGAGGCTCATGAAGTGTAAGTTTAATATAGAGAAATTGGTTTTGTACGGGTCCTCATGGTAAATTTTTCTACTTTCAGGACTTGGGTCTTAATCATCTGGTTGGTATGAACAAAAAGGGATCTTCTCCGGTAAGAATCATCAGTAACAGTACATCTCACTCTACACTGTTTATACATTGGTTTCATTCATAATAAACTTTAAACATCATAGATATACCATTAAGGTGAATACAAATGACCCAATGATTTATTACAGAGCCAGGCTACAATGTCTCCTAAGCTGATGCCATACGCCATGTGCTCCAACTGTGGCACCAACAACACTAAACTTTGGCGACGTAATGATAAAGGTAGGAAATTGTTATGTGAGAAAAAGAGTTATTGTAGAAGTTATAAAGATTTCTGTATTGTTATTACAGTAGAAGTCCAAAAATCCGGACTGCTTGGGGATTGGGTTGGTCCGGATTTTCGGATTTTCCGGATTCTCAGGCAGTACTTTTAAAATTCAAATTTAATGAAGAATAAAGAAGAAATGAACAGGTACATTTTGATAGTTTATTCATTTGCAAATATAGCTTGCTTCATTTATCAAAACGAGCAGTTTTAATGAAAAAGCTGTGAATTCTAAATTTTATTCTTTGCCTTTTATATATCATAAATTGTAGACTTTCCAATATCGTATGTTTCCATTAGAACAGTATTGCTCACACCACGTTCTGGTTTCTTAATTATTTCAAGTTTGTCACTCAATTTCAATGTGTTCTTCTTTCTCTTCACACAACGAAGTTTATCTACTTTAGGAGCCATTATTATGGGCTTGTACAGTACTCTGTAAATGGAAAGAGTAGGACTCAAAATATTGTTATATTACAATGGTATTCTATTCATACTGTGCTTGATATAATGCATTCACGGAAATGTAATATTTTTGCTGAACGTACGTATTACAGTGGAAAGTGGGATAAAATCGTGATGAAAACAATGACTTTCGCTTTCTTTCGTTCAAAAGATGTTACCGTAATCGCTTTTCGAATGGTTTTCAGTTCAAAAACTGTTGTATTACAATAATATTCTATCCTAATTGACTTGAATAAATACTACGATACCATATTTCTGAATATTTTCATTAAAATCCATCAAAATCATTTTCCTTGTCATCGTCTGCAGCACCAAACAGCTTCTCCCAGTCCTCTCTTTGAACAGGGCTAGAGGGTACGTGTTTTTCGAATCGTTTTCAGTTAAAAAACTATTACATCACTCGTCTATTTTACCTAAACTGCGCCTGAATGAATATATTCTCGGAGATAAATAGTAGTTTTGTGGAAACGTGACGTATTTCAATGTAAAATAGGATAAAATACATGACGAAAACAAAAGACTTTACCTAAGCTTCCGATGTTCTTGAGATGTTACTCGTTTTTTTAATAGTTTTCAGTTAAAATTCTGATATATTACAATGATATTCTATTCATACTGTGCTTGATATAATACATTTACGGAAATGTAATATTTTTCCTGAAATTACATACGTATTACAGTGGAAAGTGGGATGAAATCATGACGAAAACAATGACTTTCGCTTTCTTTCGTTCAAAAGATGTTACCGTAATCGCTTTTCGAATGGTTTAGTTTAAAAACTGTTGTATTTCAATAATATTCCCTCCTAATTGACTTGAATAAATACTTAAATGGAAATATACAATATTTTTGTTGAAACTACCCGCGTTTCAGTGTAAAGTGTCGTAATAATAAATGGTAAACAATTTGCCTTCAGCACTTGTGTTTCATGCACGGCGAGCCTCAGTTTATAGGATGTAGAGTGTTTTTAGTGGTTTTGTTGTTCCATTACCCTCAAAAACGTGGGTGGAACTATAAACGAGGAATATCATAAATTAACGATTTCTTTGATTGCCCATTTTAAAGTGGCGACCACGTGATCGCTTGTTGTCGCTGTGCAGCTGTGGCGCTCACGCATGCGCACATGCACACAAATGCCCGCTAAAAAAAAAATCGTTTTTGAAACGTCCGGATTCTCGGGTGGTCCGGATTTCTGGCATCCGGATTTTTGGACTTTTACTGTATATGTAATCCCCCCCCCCTCCCTCCCTCCCACCCCATGTTTTGTATTTTTCTGTTTGAAGAGTAAAATGGTAATACATTTTGGCAGGTGAAATTGTGTGCAATGCTTGTGGGCTGTACTTCAAGCTACATGGAATCAACCGACCCAGCCACCTTTTCCGTACAGCACCCATGACACGTAGGAGGAATCCCAAGAAAAAGAAGGAAGCTGAGACTGCTATCCCTGAGCAGCTGGAACAGATAGTTAGTGGTAAGTCTACTGTGTGTCTCCTCCCACAGTTGTGTTTGGTGGCAGGCCCCAGTGAGGTGGTTTAGTGTAGGAGCCTTAATGTGACAAGTTATTAGCATGTTGCATTAGTAGATTGTTCCTCACCACTCCCCCCATATTCATTGGATCAAACTCATGTATACTGGGTTAGGATTTAAGCAGGATTATTTGTCTTTAATCTTTAAGTGAGAAATTAGCACCTTATGGTATAAACATTGTTGTAATGCAATGATGTTCACTTAAAAGAATCACCTTTACAACATTACATACATAAGGTTATGTGAAATATAACAGTACACTGAACCTTTGCTAATTATATTGAATTATCCAAGTGCATCAAAATTACCCCACAAGTCAGTAATTTTTACAGCTTGCCTTACAATTTGAAAGAAAGTTGTAATTTTTACTAAACATTTGTTTTGGGGTGTTAGGTGTCAGTCAGACTAGAAAGCTGAGTGTCTTAAACACTTTAGTAGCACACATGAGTTCCATGGGGAATTTATTTTGGTATCAATGTACTTCCTGTTACATGTTTTTTACACTTATTTCATGGTATTCTGCTCCCCACAGTCTTGTACAGTATATACTGTACAGTATAATTATTTTATTGGTACAGTATGCATATTGTGTTTCAAGGGCATTTACATTTGCTTGACAACCCAGTCAGTAGTTTCTGGCAGGCTGGTGTGTGGGGTGAGCAGCACACTACCCAGCATATTACAGCACTGTTTTACCAAAGTGGATTAAAGCTGCTAAGAGGATATAATCTGGATCCTTAGATGGTATAATCTGGAATGAAATCTAAGATAAATTCCTATTTTGGAAGTTTGCACTGGTAATAATGCCATTCAAGGTAATTATTGTGTGATACTTTATGCTCAGGTATATGGCACATTGAAATCCTTCAAGAGTATCCAACAATTAACTATCTTTAAACCAGGTAGTTCACTGGGTGCCATTATGTTGCTACAACCTATATCTGAGTTGCCCCTCTCCGAAGTCCTCTTATTTCTCAGATTCTGCTATACAATACCTTGGTCTGGGTACTGCTGGAGAGATTCCACTGTGTTAATGATATACTTGGTGATAGGTATTTCATGATAGTTTTGTGAAAGTATGAAAACCTATAAATGCAAACATTCTTTTTATAGATTCATCCCAGGATAAAGAGCACATACCAGAGACAGACCCACAGGATGGCTTAGCAGTTCTCAATGCAGCTCTAACGCTCAACTCACTCCTGGCTAAGGCCAAGGCACAGCAGTCTGAAGCTCTAGCAGCCCAGAGAGCAGCACCTCACTTCACAAACAAGGTCAGTTGCATTTTACCCATAAGTACTGTGTATAGATCATTTCATCTATTTAAATTTAATGATTGTATCCTCATGTTAAGAACAGGTTGGTCCAAGTATGGTATAGAACTGTAAATGATGGCCACCAAGGAATGTGGTCTTCTTAAAATTTTGACAAAGTGAAAGTTATTTGAAGAGGTGGGATAACCATTATGGATGTATGGAAAACAATTAGTGCAGTAGTTGAAGTTGTCATACTTATTATATCATGATCAATTGGTAGTTCAATATGGGATGTAGTTCTTCAGGATACAATTTCCCTGTCTTAGAAAACAGGGAACACTAAGCAAGGCTCTGAAGGGAAGTTCAGGTGGAGTGTTGTCACAGGTCTTCTCCAACTTCCCCTTAGTCATGAAGTAGGATTTCATACTTCAATGCTTTGTTGTTTTTCTTTTGTTAAAAAATGTATAGACAGTTGTTCATCTCTCACCTCTCAGTTCTCTTTGTAGTTTATCACACAAATACCTAAGCAGCAATTATCCAAGTCACATGCAGTAATCTGTATTAGAGTCAATCATTTTACACATAATGGATTTACATCTGACATTTAAATTTGATTGACAGAGCCCATCCGATTCTGTTAATGAATCTCGTCCACCCCCGCCTCTGCTGAAGATTCCTGTACCAGTACGTGAGCAAGAGTTTACAGCTCCTGAACTTCCCTTTGTGGGGCCATCTAGGGAGGACAGTCCTCAAGATCCAGGAGGAACCCAAACTCCACCCAGTCAGTCTCCTCATCCTCCACCACCACCATCACCTCCACCACCTCAACCACCATCATCCCAGGAGAATGATGAAGGCAGGATGTTAATTTCCCAATTTCTTGATAAATGAGAGGGACAAGTGCTCTCAGCCTGTGTTCAGGATTGGTAGAGCAGACATTGAATTTTCTATGAACCACATTATGGTCCCAAGTGAATGGATGGTGGGGGAACCTTTACTATACTATCAAAATTTATGTCTGGGTTCTTTAATAGAGGAAATTCCTCTTTAAAGGGTTGGGCAAACTCAGGGGAGTCAGTCATGTTATACTGCTCGTTTAAATGATTAATAAGATGATGAATGCTCAATATCACATTGAGTAATGGTAAAAAAAATTACGTATAAGTTATTTAATGTTTATGCTGATTTTTGCATGTTAGCATTTTATTGGATGCTGTATCTTTCTCCCAAGTGAAGAACAGACATCAGCTCATTATTTGTAAGATTAGACACAGTAGGTATTGCTTTAAGATCTGTATTATGTAAGCTCATGGACAAATCTCACAAGCGTCATTTTAACATTATAAGGTATATTTCAAATGCTTTAAAAATGTGTCACAGTTTGAGTGACTGAGACATATCAGTTATGAAAATTGTAATCCAAATCTGTATATGTGATACTTTGTGTGTACTATTTACAAATTAATTTTGATGGGAAGAATTTGTATAAATGAACTTGTTTGTATAAGATTTAATGATTTTAATCAATGACTAGTTGTAGTAGAATGTGTATATTATGAGTCTTAGCAAGTGTCAGTTATTATGCTGCCATCAAACAAACAAACACACACACACACACTCTTAACCATTTCTGCTCAAGTGAAGAGAACGTGAGTTTAACCTCTGTGTGTTATTGTCTGGGAATAATTCCGAACACAAAAACATCTGTACAGTATCTTTTTTTCTTTTGTTTTCTCTCTTTCGGTGTGTCAGTACAATTGATGTTACAGAAGATTGTTTGATTTATGATAGATTTAACTCAAACACTAAATACTTTGTTCGGGTTTCCGGTCCATGTTTAATGTTCTACGTCAAAATGTAGCGATAAACTGTACTGCGACTGTTCTTAGGGGTGTTGACAGTGGCACCTCAGGTTTTTTCTTTTTTTAGACCACACTGTGTTCTTTGTCTCAGAAATGATATTACATAGAACAAATTACAAGATTGTTATGCAGTGGTTTTGATGCTGTAAACATTCATTGTTTCCCACAGTTACTTCCATATTGCTTGAATATATATTGTACTGCTGTTCTTTCTATTCTCTTAAGAATGAAGTATGCTTGTGTCTGGGTAATGCTCAATATATTATCCTCAGTCTACTTAAACTGTTTGCTTTAAAGTTATTTTGTGTGTGTGCGTGTGAGATTCTTTCTTTATTGCCAGTCACTTGTTGTCAACATCGTTTGTAGAATGGCTGAATAGAATTTTTTTTTTTATTAATTTTATAGTTAATATGCTTGATTAAGGTATAAAAAGGCATATCTACATGTCATATAAAGTTATGTCATCTTTACTTGTTATGTACAGCGTCTGGAATCCAATGTAACATGCACAAAGGTTTCTCTTCGTACGTGAGGAAAGTTTTCATAAAGCTCCTCAGTTAAAGGGAGATACATGTAGAGTCTTGTGTTTATACCACTTGTCTAGATTGTGATTTGGTTATGGAGGTAATGTCAGTTTACTTCTGCACATCCATTCATAGAAATTTAGATGTCGGGTTTTAACTTGTCAGTGCCTACTCATTCTTCACACTCTTTAAAAGTTATGTGCTTACACAGACAGAGGTGCATGCTGACGTGTTTGCAGGAAAACACTCGAACACTTGCATGTTTTACCATTGATGTGATGTATAAGTTGAAGTACCTGAAGAAGACTCTGCTTAATGAAGGTTGTGGTAATGTGTGTTGTTTGGCTGGATGAAATGAGTGATCTGATGTACACTTCCACATAGTTGAAACAAGTCTATTTGAGATTGATGGTAGACTATTTTTCATTTAAATATCGTATTTGATGAATTGCCATAAGATTTTTTAGTGCTTCTGTTGTAGTCATGACCTTCCAGAATTACTTACGTGGCTTCGTAAACCATCCCCAGATAAAGAAAATATTCATTTTTTTGTTATTCACTTGTTCAGTTGAAATGTGTTGAAGTGTTTTGGGTATGTGTGTGTTTGTGTATGCATGTACATTTATGCTTTTATTTGTGCATTTTGTGCCAAATAGGCCAACTTTGCTCATGCAGCTTAATCAACATATTCTAATACAATATGTCTTAACTAAACTGAATCTCAAATTTGCAAAATAATACAAAATTTATGCTTAGTTTCATACCAACTTTTTTCTGAAGTGTCGTTTGTGCTAAATGCATCGTGGTGTGGATTGTATTCACTCAAAATATTATTAATCACAGATACCAGTCATGTGCTGCATATCCTTGTATGCCTACTGTGTATTGTATCATATAGGCTGTGACCCACTTCTTGGCAGGTCCCACTTCATAGTAGGTCTCACTTCATAGCAGGATGATTCTTGGCAAAACTCCTACACATCTCCATCCCTCTTTTTTAGTTATGTCTCATAGATTCTCCGTACTTTATTCTTCTACCTTGTCTCGGCTCTTATTTGTTTCTACCGCTAATATCTCTTATACAGTATAGGCTCTTCTTAGTTATTCTCACATGTTCCTCAGTACTCTTTTCTTACTTTCATTATTTTGTACAACAATAACAATACAGGTAATGGGGGTATTACTTCTTTCCCCATTCTGGTAACTCTACATGTTCCAGAATTACTCCTCAAGATTTATCCCAACTTTTAACATTTTCCCACCTGCTTACCTTCCATTTTGATACACTTTGCATTTTACATATTCTGTACTGTACAATATTTCAGTGAGGGGCATCTTTCATTTAAAATTGGTATGTACATATTTTAGAAAGTACTGTACAGATTAAGTTCAATTTCAGTTTTGCTTTATTTATACAAAAATGTATTTCAATAATATGCCATTTTTCATTATGTAGCCACCTGTTTTTTTTTTTTTTTTACAAACAAATATTCATTCTTTTTCTGCAAGTACAATTTCACTCATACAATAGCAAAACCATTTTAGAAATCATATTGGCATGTGTTTTTTTATATTTTATTGTACCTTCAAGATAAAAATATGACATGTTCAGTGACTGTAGTGTTTGTGTTGACTATACATGCACTGCCACTGATTGATTTATAACAGCATTTGTAATACATCTGTGTAGCTTTTCCAGTTTAACCATTCAAGATGACAGTCATTATAGTTAAGATTAAGAAATTAACTGAGACAAGGAATTAATTGAGGTTGACAGGATAGAACAAGACACAAGAGGAACAGATGGAGGTATTTGTAGATGAATGTAAGTACAAGATAATTGATGTGACTGATAAGGAAATGTTAAAGAAATTATTGAGAAGGAGAAAAAGTGTTCCATATGTTGGATTTACGATGTCTCGGAACTTGAACAAATCAGATCTGATGAGCCAGCCTGCACAAGGTGGATTGTAGCAGTATCAGAAAAGACCTCTGTTTCTTGTGGCATGATCCCAAACCTTGGCATAATATGTAAGATATGAAGACCATACGGTTTTATACAATACTTCTTTAGATTATAAGTTTTGTACATAATCTTATGCATAGTGGAGAATGTTATGTATACAATTGACATTAATAGGCAGTTTTTGCAGCTTAAATTATTTCTGGCTTTCATCATTTGATATAAGAAGTATTTTCTATATAATTTTTAGTCTTATGACTTATGTCATCATCAAAGATTTGATATTAGAAGATTATATTTTGTGACACATTTCACAAGCATTGATAAACTTCATCCAAGGCCTTAGAGATGTTAATATTCAGGTTAATGCAGACTCCTAACTGCAGTACTATTTTTGGATGCAAGCTCAGTAGCACTCAAGTCAAACACTTGGACTTGTGGTTGTTGAGTTATTAATAAATGTTAACAACAAACACAGTATATGACAGCGAAATGAAGTACAGTATGAACCTGTGATAGTTGTCTCTTGGTTTCTGGGTATTTTATGAACTTTACATTTTGTAATGTATGGGTAAATTAACCACCAAAGGGACTGTGTAGTTCAGTAATTACATCTGACGGTTAAGGGAACTTTTACATTTATTTGCTGTACTGTATATACAATGTACTGAAATGTTAATAAGGATTCGACTAGATAATGTAACCACAAAAGTCAACAACTTGTGAGTGAGACATAACAGCAGCTGTAAAGATTGTTACTGTGTCTGGCACACTCGTCGGCCTTGACCAGTGTGTTTTTCTTATTTTCTCCTAAGTGATTGTATGTATATATTATTTTATATTAGGCTTTTCTGACTTAGTTTGATGGCCTGTTTATACTCCTGTTAATTATTAAAATTGTTGTTATGTGGGTGAGTTGTATATCATTTTGCATGAGTTATCGTTGTCGGGATAAGAGTTGCCAATTAGTTAAGCGGCAGATGTTCAAGGGAATTATATTTTTCTTACATACGGGGCCCAGGAATTGGCCATTTAAGTAGTAACCTACCTCTATTGTGTGTGTGTCTCCTTAGTAAAGAAGCAGTGAGCAAAGTGGACAACACTTACCACTGAAAAAATGTATCAATAAATTTCAGTACAGAGAAACCTGTAGTAGGTAATATACAGTAGCTGCTGGATAAGAGTATGTATTCTTATGCTTTATTTAACATATATGATTTTACGAACTACTCGAGAATTTTTATCATACATACTGAGGGTAATTCTAGCATAACTTAGAACAAAAGTTTGGCTCGTGTTTATTCCCATGTTCTGCCCAAACTCTCTCTCACCAGAGTGCGCTCCCTGTACATTAAAGTATCTGTCAACCGAAAAGTTTGGGACCAAGAATATTCTGTAAAAATACATAATTACGTAAAGTGGAAGTTATCACGAACTTGTGTCCAAGGGAAGCATGTAGTGTAAACCCTAGCACTTGTGTTCAGTATGGTTATGTTATTAGTGACTACAAATACCTGTACATTAACTTACTTCATTATTCTCTATCACTCTCACCTTTTCATCGTTCTGTTATAATCACCATATAACTTACTCCTTAAACTCACGTGAAGACAAATAGACTCATCACACACACACACCCACTTAACCAGTTGCTTAATATCCAATTTCTCTTTTTTGTTCTCATGTAATAGTTATGGAAAATTAAAAAAAAAATTACTCCATACTCTTAAAATTCGTATTAAGAATGTTCAAATCTTTCATAAGGAAGATTTTGGGTTGACAGATACTTCCCTGTAGTAGATATAAATGATACAGTTGATATTCAAGAGTTATCTCCTGAATACCTAGACAGGGGGTTGGGTAAATGAGTAGTGAAGTCTAATATTCTGTTCTTAGTTGGTTGTAGTGTATGAGTTGGTGGGGAAAAAATTACTGTACTTGTCCTCTAATTTAATTTTTATGCTCTCTCTCTCTCTCTCTCTCTCTCTCTCTCTCTCTCTCTCTCTCTCTCTCTCTCTCTCTCTCTCTCTCTCTCTCTCTCTCTCTCTCTCTCTCTCTCTCTCTCTCTCTCTCTCTCTCTCTCTCTCTCTCTCTCTCTCTCTCTCTCTCTCTCTCTCTCTCTCTCTCTCTCTCTCTCTCTCTCTCTCTCTCTCTCTCTCTCTCTCTCTCTCTCTCTCTCTCTCTCTCTCTCTCTCTCTCTCTCTCTCTCTCTCTCTCTCTCTCTCTCTCTCTCTCTCTCTCTCTCTCTCTCTCTCTCTCTCTCTCTCTCTCTCTCTCTCTCTCTCTCTCTCTCTCTCTCTCTCTCTCTCTCTCTCTCTCTCTCTCTCTCTCTCTCTCTCTCTCTCTCTCTCTCTCTCTCTCTCTCTCTCTCTCTCTCTCTCTCTCTCTCTCTCTCTCTCTCTCTCTCTCTCTCTCTCTCTCTCTCTCTCTCTCTCTCTCTCTCTCTCTCTCTCTCTCTCTCTCTCTCTCTCTCTCTCTCTCTCTCTCTCTCTCTCTCTCTCTCTCTCTCTCTCTCTCTCTCTCTCTCTCTCTCTCTCTCTCTCTCTCTCTCTCTCTCTCTCTCTCTCTCTCTCTCTCTCTCTCTCTCTCTCTCTCTCTCTCTCTCTCTCTCTCTCTCTCTCTCTCTCTCTCTCTCTCTCTCTCTCTCTCTCTCTCTCTCTCTCTCTCTCTCTCTCTCTCTCTCTCTCTCTCTCTCTCTCTCTTCTCTCTCTCTCTCTCTCTCTCTCTCTCTCTCTCTCTCTCTCTCTCTCTCTCTCTCTCCTCTCTCTCTCTCTCTCTCTCTCTCTCTCTCTCTCTCTCTCTCTCTCTCTCTCTCTCTCTCTCTCTCTCTCTCTCTCTCTCTCTCTCTCTCTCTCTCTCTCCTCTCTCTTATATTTCTAACAAGTTTTGTGTCCTACTCTTTCACAGTTTATTGCTAAATCTAACCTGAATGGGACTACAGTATATTATTATTAATTTTAATTTGTCAACTTGCCTAATGTTATTTATTATTAAATTACAAGTTTAGGGATAACTTTAGTTCATGTTAGGAATAATTCCTTTTAATATGAAAATGCATTCGTTTTCTTTGTGTATTAATTAAAATGTCAAACAGTATTGCATTGAGGCATTGTTCTTGAGATATTTATTTTCATGTCCCTCTTTCATCGTCTGTGTCTCTGTGGTGTTTTAATGGGTGATCATTACATTAATTTATATCTAACACGATTTGTGTCGGCACATGTGCTCAGATCATACTTATTGTACCTTTCACTGGTAAATATTTGTTTCATTACAGTTGCAGGTACCTAATCTGCTTGTCTGAACTTATTGTTTCAAGTTTTACCTTGTAATACTCACTAACCATTCATGCCATCTGTGTACTGTACTGTTCCGTTGCACCTCTCATCTTCACGTGACCAAGTTTCATCACACCATGAATTATTTCTTTTATTATTATTACTATAGTGAGGTCTCCACAACGGACATCTAATCTCCATATAATCCGTTAGATGGGGCGTTTGTTGCACATCTAACGGACCCTCGATATTACAAGACTTTCATCTCTATATAGTCCATTAAATAGAGGTGTTGCTGTACTAATTATTATTATTGTTTACTTTACAGCTTCTTGATATTTTACTGAAAAGAAAAAAGTACATTTCCAGCAGCTGCAGTGATATAGTCACGCTATTGTTTAACTTGGAGACGGTAGAGAATACTATCATCGGGTGTTAACTGAGAATTTTATCTGAAATTTTAGGCTTTATTTTCCATAACAGTATACAGTACCCTGGCTAGACTGTTTGATATTATAACCACTCTATCATGATTATGTTAAATACTCATTAGGTGTTAGGTAACATAATGTTTTTATTGTCTGTCCAATATATGAGTTATTTTATTTTATTTTTTATGTGATAAGGATGCATGAAAGAATCTCGATATAAGTTATGTTTGAAGTTCATGTAAATGCAAATGTGCCTTTGTTTTACAGTTTATGTTATGGTGTATGTGTTCTGTGCTTCTCATCATGCAGTCCAAATAATGATATTAATTATTTTTGTTGATATTATGGATTAAGGGTTGAAGTTGAGTTTCTTAATTACAACAAGTAAATCCTTTGTGGCTTTTTTTTTTTTTTTTACACAGTAACAAGTATTTACTCTTCAGTGTAGAGGTCTGTATCTCCAGCTTATCTTTGTTCCTTAAGGAAAATATTCTGCCAAATTTAAACACTGTATTAGTCTTATGTTGCTGTCCATGTCTCAGGTGGAAACTGAAGCAACAGTAATTTTTAGGGAATAGCAGCACAGACTCACAAGTTATTTTTTTTTTAATGTAAACTTGTAGGCCAAAAAATTTCATTGTTTTGGTAATTGTAGGTGTGACCTTATTTTTGTCAATCAATCAATCCAGGAAAAATGAGGCAGGGAGGTCAGGTCAGGTCACAGTCGTCATCCCTACATTCAACCCTCCGTTCCCAGGATCAAAACTAATTTTAAGACTTCAGTGCTCTTCAAATCTCAAGTTTTCTAGGGTAGGTGATATATTACCAACAAAGTATGTCAAGGGAAGGTTTGCTGTACCGGTGATGAACAATACAAGTATTTGTGTCCTTGCCAATTCTGTGTGCATTATAAATGGATTATGTGCACCTTATTTGCTACCTAACATTGAACTCTGGGAATATGCGAGAAATATTTTTTGAACTCATATTTATATGTCAACAGGATGTGAGCCCTTGACTAATTTTGTGATGTAATTCACTCTTTCTTGTCTTGACAGTTGCCTTTGGACATTTTGTACAGATCTGTACATATGAAAATATTGTAAAAAATGGGTATTTTCTTCCTTTACCAAATAAATAAGAAAGCAAAGAAACCTTGTTTTATTCCCAAGTGGGGAGTACATGTGGTACTGTATAATCATTACAATACATGTACAGTATTCAAATTATAGTTTATCCTAACCCATTTTTTCCAGTGTTGTTAGTAATAGGATTTTCAAATACTGTACAGTAATTGATAAAAAAATCGAATGTTTATTTTCCATAACTTAGGTTTAGGATGAGACTTTCACCAAAAACCTGAACTACAGGTTAGACCTCAGACATGACCTGTGAGTTGATCAGGACCAAATCCAGAGGTTCAGATTTCAGATTTGCCCCCGAGGGGGCTAGTTTATTGGGCACCCCCTTACATCCTGTGCAAGGTGAAGCGCAGAAGCGTTTACAGCGCCCAACAGGGAAGTATGAAAAGTTCATCCTTGCCTTTATGACTCGTACATTAAGGGCGTAAAAGCCTGAAGGGTCATAGGTTCTGTCAAGTTACATAAAGTGAGAGAATGATGAGTGTGTGGGGGGGGAAAGTTCCCGGTACATTTTATCTGTTTATGGCAAAGAGTGGCAGGCCTGTGACTAGGAGGAGGGATATCTGGTCTGGGAGGGAAGAGGTGTTGGTAACGGCTGGGGACCTATAGGAGGAGGTCATAGGGCAAGTGAGGATGTAGTGAGAGAGGGTGTGAGAGTCGGGTTGGCCACAAAGTTTACAAACAGTGCGGTGAGGCTCAGGGTTGCCAATGTACTCCCATAGGTACCTGTACCCTAGGCGCAGTCTCATGTATATAAGCTGTTGAGATCGAGTCAGGGATTGATATTCTTTGTAGTGGCGGTTGTCGTCACCGGTTACAGCGTCATAGTGGCATAGTGTGATACTACCCCGTTGTTTCAGGTGTGTCCAATTTTCGTTGAGTGCCTCTCGTTGTGTGGCGTGTATGCGAGATTTGAGATGATTCAGGGAGAGGGCGAGAGTGGCTTCAGTATCTTCTTCTTGTGTAGCTTCTTTGGCAAGCCGATCAACAGTGTCACAGGCAGTTATTCCTATATGTGACGGAATCCAAAGAAACTTGACACGGATGTCATCAGTTTGTTCTAGCCTGCCGACGGCGGCTAGGGTGTGTTGGGCGGCAGGGGAGGAGGGTGAGAAGGAAGGAAGGAAGGTTACAGTGTTGGACAAAATCTACAATAAACATATGCCAACTTATGATGCTAATGTACTATTTTAATCACATAGTCATTCATAGGCCCCAACCTGGTCACAGGGTTCACAGTTTAGAAATAAAATATATATTCATATATTTTATTCCTGGGACGACCAAGAGAGGGAGCACAGTACGAGACACCATAAATTTATCCCAGTTTAGCAAGATATTTTTCAACAGTTTTATATGTGAACTTTTATGAAAACTTTTGTTGCCTTTATAAGTAGTTATGCAAAGTGTCTAGACAATTTTATCTACAACTATATAATTATACAAGTACTATGAAGACTGAAGAATGTTGAATCGAAGCACTGACAATTTACTTGATTAGTTGAGAAAAATGTATCAGTGTTGTAGATTAGGCACAGGAGGAGATGAAGGACATATAGTAAAGAAGTTGAGAAGAAATAAAAACAAGTTATACTAAAATCCATTAGTGATCCTTCCCTGGGCATGGAAACCTCTAGTAGGTGGCCATTAAATAACAGTAAAGCTGGTTTTGAAAGTGGTGGCTTGGCATTGTGTGTGAGGATACCGATAGTCCAAGATATAAAATAGTTCATGTAGGTAACATAATAAAATTTAAAAGGATTAAAGACGATAAATCCTCACAATGTAGTGGGAGAAAGATGAGAAAATTAAATTGTGTCTTTGAAGATGGCGGGTAATGTGTGGGAGGAAGAAGGACATGTTGTGAGGAGTGGTTGGTGGGAGGGCCGCCAGGTGAGTGTTGTCAGACCTGTCAAGTGGTGGCACCAGTGCGCTATCGACCTGTGTTCACACCTCATCAATTCCCTCCCCATTACTGGATATCTTGTATTTAATGGATTGATCAGTGCCAGCGGCCCAGGATGTCCGTACGGGAGCTGTACGTTAAGGTAAGTGATCCCTGTGGGAGGTGTAGGACGGGTCAGACCGGTTGAAGAGGGAGTGAGTGTGTTTCTCGACTCACCACTCTTCCCCCCATATCTCTCTTCTCTGTCCTTGTTAACTCATCTCTTCGCTGTACTTATGAATTAACATATGTCTTATCCTCCCTGAGTTGTTAAGGGCAGCTGGTATCGCCTGAGTTTAATGATTTGTCATACTGTACACGGGAATGACGTCTCCTCTCCTGTTGACAGTATTACACTTTTTCTAGAGAATCTGTTTTTACTATTTGTGAATATTATTTGTTTTCGAATAATAATACACGTGTTATTGAGCTGGTTACTAATATTAATATGTTAATAAAGAATTGACATGAAAGAAGTGTCAAGTACTTCTTTGAACAGATATTATGAAGCCGTCTGTGAGTTGTATCTGAAAGAGGAACAAAATATTAAGTAATACAGTATTTCAGATTGTACTGAAAATGACACTTAATAGAGTATAAAGATTTATTCATAGTATTTGTCAGCCTCTTGAACTTTACATTGAAGAGAGGAGGTTAAATTATCATATTTTAGCTTACCATATAATTTTGAAACATTTAATGAATAAGTTGATATATTACCGAGTTTTAATTTTTCCTGGAATGAAGATATAGAATGTTCCAAAGACTTCTAAAGTTATGATTACACTTCATTTTATTTTTCTAACATAGCTGGTGTGTTTAGCAGATGATGGTAGTTGTATCAGTTAGGACAGGGAAATGACTTTACTGCTTTTGAATACTTACACTAATTATTGTACTGTATAAATCGTTTGTAGAGAAGAATGGTTGTTACTGTATATAGATATTTGTTAACTGAATATCCTTGTAATTAATTGATAAAATATTACAAATGTGAAAAATAATCTTAAAATATACTTAGGAAATGGCAAGTAGGTCATGTCCCCCAGGCCTTCAGTGTTTGGTGACTTGAGGGAATCTATAACTGAATTGTGTCTGAATTTATAAAAGGTGATTTTTGCCCACATTACTCAGCCGTTTGTACCTGCAAAATTCAGATCTACCTGTACCTCTTCTTATGGGTTATACAGATTGACCAAAACACTAAAGGAACAGAGACCATAAGCTACTTGCTATTACTTAATTTTAGTTATAGGTAATTCAAAGATGTTATTTTTCATATTTTTAACACTGGATTTGTTAACTATAAGTACAGTCACTCAAAATGTCTTTACTTGGGGTGATCGATGAATTTCAGAATGAACACTGCGACTCCTGTTGTCTCGGTACGATTGTCAAAATCCTTCCGTCAATTGTGTCATATTTTCTCAACATAATATTGTATAAATATTTTTTTTTTAGGAACAAATGTTCAATAAACAAAATACTACTAACTTGTAATTCACTGGTGCCCATTGTAAAGTATTACCTTTTAATAGTGAGTTCTTCTTGATTGAATTTTGAATGAGTACGTTCGTTGGGAATTATTTGTTTAATTATCGACTAACTTTTATTTCGCTGGTGCCTTGTGTTGGGGGTCTTGGGCTTCGTTTGTTGTGGAACACCGAGCTAAGTCTAGAACTGACGTGCACTAACAGCATGTGGCCACCGAAGTAACCTTTAGCTATGCTTCTATTCATCGCACTCTTTGTCTTCAAGAATTGTTAACCGTAAAAGCTCTCCATGTTTGTGTAATTCTATAATACAGTAAATGGATGTAATTTTGTCATATGGGTGAAAATGCCCGAACTAACTCCTTTATACAGTGCTTACTTGGGTTTGTTTCTTGATTTTCCAAAGAATTTAATTTTTGAGAGCATTCTTTTAAAATCTGGAATATTCCAATGCATAAATGAACCCCAACTGTGGCACTGTCTATATATGCTGTACCATTGACACTTCAGCAAATTGATAGTACAGTATATTATCAGTCGCTGCACATTGTCTGAGTTTATCACTGAGTATGCTTTGATGGTTCATTCCTGCTCAAATCATACATTGTTAAGTGATATCAGTACTGTACCAAGGTTTTGTTACTTTGCTAAAGCATCCAAGACATGTGGGCAGTGGCATAGAGGATGAAAATAAAGAAGAGCCAATCAGTTGTGAAGAGGATAAAAGTAAAAGTAATGAAGATGGTTTCCTTTTAATAGAACATAACTTTTTTATCTACTCACCTGGCCTAAATAATCCTTCATCCTCTAGAGTCAGTCCTGGTTATTCAAGCTATAGAAACTGAGGGCAAACAGCCTGTGAAACTGTGACCAGAACAGAACAGACATTTTGGTGATCAGTTATATGTTATGCAGGTCGTATGGTTTAGATATTTACCTGGAACTAACTAATGGAAACTGAAGTCATGTCAGTACGATACAGTGCAGTATTTACAATAGGCCTTATAAGTGACTTTTGAAACTAATGTATAATTTTCATTGATTTAAATTTTACTGTTAAGGCAGCTTCTCTGTAAGGTTATTCCAGTTGTTGGTAATTCTCTGAGAAACACACATTATGCTAATTGCCTCAATTTCTTTAAATGGCAGGACACTCATTGAACATGTAATTATGTAATAACATTTAATGATGTGGTTTATTATTTATATTGGTGTATCAGCTTGGGAAAAGGTTGAAGATTTTAGTGACCATCTTTCTGTCAGTTATCACTGCAGAAGTATGACTCACACAAAAGTATATATACAGTACTGTACTGTACCCCGTAGTGTACAATTTATAGTACTGTATTTTACTAAATTATTTTATTTAATTTTTAGTTTAGAAAGTATATCTAGTGGTGCAGTATTATGTGGGATAGTGATAATGATGGCTGCAGTATTTGTAGTTAAGCATTTGACATACTGTAACTTAATGTCATATCACAATACTGTACAGTACAGTAAATACTGTTACTCCACTTCATGTCTGCTAAGAGTTTGAACTGTTGAGTTGCCTTCTGAGACTTTTGAGAGAGATCAATAAATTTTGAAATACTGTACTGTACTTTACTGAAAATTACTGTAGTTAATAGGAAGTACAGTATCCCATATCCTGTAACTGTACTGTATTATTATTGGCTTACTTTCAGTGAAAAAATGTATTTTATTAAATTGTTAAAGTAGACAGTTAACTAGAAGCTTATGTTCCAGACGTCAGAGAGAACCATAGAGGGTTTGTGGTCTGTGGTTACCTTGTCTTAAATAGCTAGTCTTCACAGAGAGCTAGTATATTGCTACTATTATTACTGTAATTTTTGTCCAGGTGTGCCAACACGTGAGTTATGTCCTCATTGATGACACTTGGTCAGACTAGTGCAGAGAGAGAGAGAGAGAGTTTTTTTTTTTTTTTAACGGTTTATTGAAAGAGCTTGGCAGCCAGAAGGCTGAAAATATACAGTTACATATTTGGGGAATGGGTTTCGAATTATAAATAATATACAAGTAACATAAGTGATACAAATAAGATATATAATAACTAGATGGGGAAAAGCTCAAACTACAGTTCATTTCAACATAGTGACAGTGCAAGAAGTAGTATTTACTGGGAGTGAATACACTGGTTTATTACAAGTTATTGATAATTTTCACAAAGGTTGGGACTGGGCTGTTCTTATAGCGATCAGTTCGTGCACGTATGGGCTGGATGCGGTTGTGGTGTCGAACAGCAATTCTCGGGCTAGGGATCTCAGGTGGTAGTAGGAGCCGGTGTCGAGGATGGTGTAGAAGCTTCTTACCAAATTTGTAGATGAGGTCGTGGTGATGGTCAGTGAGAGTCGAAAGGGTCAGTGTGTTGAGCGCTTCTTGATATGTGGAGTAGGAAGGGGAGAGAATAATCTTGCATGCCCTCTTTTGCACTTTTTCTAGGTGTTT